>NC_087151.1:12692500-12742500 GCF_035594125.1 Scylla paramamosain | reverse complement strand
ATGAGCATGTTGAAATTCTAAACTTTCAAAATCAAATGTAATTATTTTATTTAAAACTACTTTTCATTACTCAAAAGACAGGATAAAGATTAAATTTGAACTTTTCTAAAATTTTTCTAAGTTTCCTAAGATAAAGATATAAATAAAGATTTGGATTTATCAGTTTTTTTAATTTAAAATATTATATCATTATTGCTAGTATTGGAATTTTGGATTTATCAGTTTATTGGCTATCACCTTATCGAGTGATAAATTTATCACCAGTTATCGATTGTTGGTTATCACTGATAAGGTTATCATTATCGATTTATTGGTTATCATGATAATTTTTGTTATTGCACCCAGCTGTGTAAATGATTGTCAGTACTGTATTGCTTATAGTAAATGGTAAAACATAACATATAGTCCTGCAGATTTATTATGGTAGAGTCATAAATTGCATGTTATTTTTGGGGTAAGATAGCATCCTTGTGGTGTATATGAGCCATGAACCACCATTTTAGTTGTTAACACCTGGTATTCTCGTGCAGCATGATTTCAATGGACAAAACTTTATACAAATGCTCAATAGCATGCAATTATTCAAGAATTTATCTTTCAGCATTTCACGGTATTCAAGTTTCACAGTCCCCTGTTTTGCACCGAGTTCTAAATCCTCACCATCCCAACTTTCGCACATTATCTCCTCAAGCTTCACGTGTACATGGTGTATGGTTCACACATTTGTACCATTGGCATCATAGATAGTGGAAGTATATGCTATATGTATTTCCATGTACAGATCACATACTTGAACATACAAATTTTTTACATTAGGTTACACGACAATGCATCTTTGTTATAACATACAGCTCCAATAACTCACTGAAATTTTAATAAATATTTAATCAGAATAACAAAACAAAACTAGCTTAATGAAGTAGCCACTAGTGCAAACATTGGAATTTTAATGAAAATTAATCAGAATAAAAAACAAAACTGGCAAGATGAATTTGCTATTTGTGTGATCACTGAAATTTTAAGAAAAATTTAATTGGAATAACAAACTAAAACTTGCAAGATTACCTCACCAGTTGTGCGAGCTGCTGCTCACCTATCCACCACCTGTCCCTACCTCCCTTTCTTCCTTTCCTCTTCCTTCTTTTGTCTTGGCTCAAACCTACCTCCCTGTCACCTCCCCTCCCTCTTATCTGTCAGAGATAAGGGAGTGAAACTTTCACTCTCTCTCTCCCCCTCTTTCATTTTATGTCATTTTCACTTCATCATTTCTCACTTGTTCGCACTCTTGTAAACATAATTCCATTTTCATTCTCAATCGGTCTCATTCTGTTTAGCAATCCTTAGGATTGTTCTTACTTTCACATACCCACAGAGAGAGAGAGAGAGAGAGAGAGAGAGAGAGAGAGAGAGAGAGAGAGAGAGAGAGAGAGAGAGAGAGAGAGAACTCTGATTTAGGCTTTACTTTAGGATTTACTGTATGCATACATGTGATGCTGACTATAGATAAATGTGACTGATATTTGTCAAAGCATTGTGAGACTTGGGGTGATAATGTGCAAAACTCAGGATGGTATGGTAAAAACTTAGGACTAGATGCAAAACTCAGGAGAGTACTTTATATATTTGTTGTGTTATCACAAATTTAGTAGTGCAAATGTGCTCTTTTCTTTTTGTGGGTTTTTAATATTTTCTGGTTCCTTGGAACCAATTAATTTTTTTCCCAAGGGTTCTTCATTTGCCACAATGCACATTTGCCATAACACGCAACATTGGAATAAATCATGTTCATTGTCATGTACCCTACTGTGTGTGAATAAACCACTTGTTAGCCACAACACTAGTCACATTAACATGCATGCAAGAAAGGGGGAAGAAGACTGGCAGTGGTGCCACTCCATTGTCAAAGAACATAAAAACAAAAGAGAGATACCTCACTACTATGGTGGATATGTTTGTGTTGAGCCTCTTTACTGCTGCATCACATCAAATGTGAGGACAAAACACACACACACACACACACACACACACACACACACACACACACACACACACACACACACACACACACACACACACACACACACACACACACACACACACAAAATTTTGGATGCAGTGGTGCTACATTGCCAAGTCACACCAGATGTGATAACAAAACCCACACACTCACACAGTTCTTGGCTTTGCAACTAGAATAAATAAGCATTTTTTGAGTTATTTCAATTCCTTAAGTTTCATGATCTTTGAGTTTAGCACTGTGCTTTCAGAAGAAAGGAATTGCAAAACTCAAGAGGGTACAGCGCTGTAACAAAATGGCTAATTTTCTTGTTATGTTTTGATAAATACTGATATTGTGCAAACGACAAGCATTTCATTATTATTATTATTATTATTATTATTATTATTATTATTATTATTATTATTATTATTATCTTGCCAGTAGCAGCAGCAGCAGCAGTAACAGTAGCAACAGTAGCAGTTTTCTTGAGGAGCATGTATAATATCACTTTGTAATTTGAAATTCTTCTCATTTACTTTTCTTGTAGACAGATTCTTCCCATTGAGACTTCCTTTCCTTGTAGACAGAGCGTTTATGCAGTGGCCGACCTCCCTGGTTGCAGCTGCATGTGTTGCTTGTGGTCGGCTCTCAAGCAACTTTGAACCTATCTGGTCAGCCACCCTGGAGACCACCACTGGCTACACCATCCAGTCTCTTTCACAAATAATGGACCTTTTCCTGAGGTATTTACTAGTTCTAATGCTGAATAGAGTTGCATTAAATTAGTGAAGCATGAGGAAGGGTGTTATGGGTAGATGGATATGTGTTAGATCCCACATCACTGACTGGAACAATGGTGGGGTGCTGCCCAACACTGGAGGAATATTAAGGTAGGAAAGAAATTCTTGTTAGTGGGCACAATACATTGTGTTAGGCAGCAGAGATGGGTGGGATAGTGATTGAAATATTACTGTATGAAGGAGAAATGGATCAGATGGTTGCACAGAATGTGTGCCACTCCATCACTGCTTCACATTTGTTGATATGGCTCACAATGGATACACACATGAATCAGTTAGCTTGGCAATTCCAGTTTTCCCGAGCCAGTGACTACTGCCAGTTTCAGTGCTGAGAAACCAACCTGCTGGTCTGAGTGAAACCAAGGTACAGGTTGCTTGTTTCGTGGTCGTCACTGCTGATTCTGATGACTAGTTACTGGCCATTGTGAAGTGGGCTTGACACTCCCCTGCTGATGCTCCCAGCTTGTTGTCCCATATTATTGCTGGCTTGAGTTTGTCACTTGAGATACCGTCAATCACCTGAGGCATTTTTTTTCTTAGAAAATTTGTTCATGAAAAGAAGCATTCATGACCAAAGATTCCACAGTACAATTTAGCATTAGTGAACCTGAGGTCAATGAAACTGAATTTAAGGGAAGTCAAGTGGTATACAAACAATATTTAAGAATGGCGAGAACACTAATCTACCAACTTTATTTATCAGTTGTTAGTGGATGAGTAAAACTGCCCCACTGGTCAGAATCAGCTGAGTTGACAGTGATGGCTGACTGCTTTAATATAGGACTCAGTATACACTCTTACCCTGGAGATGTGTATTCTAAAATCCCTTGTGATATATATGTCAATGCACTTTATCTGTATTCTACAAAACATTAATCCTAAGTGTTTATGCCAACAGTATCCATGTGATTAAATGATACACACTGCAGAACAGTTACTATAAGCTGAATACTTGCAACTAAGCAATCAGTATTTTTATAATTATTCATAGTCTTCTGCTACATACTCCAAAACATTTTTCCATTGGTTTTTCATACATACTAATACTTTTATCTGGCAAGTCCCAAAAAAGAATGAAGGAAGTATTACTTGTAAAAGAATATTTTGACTGCTGAAACCGTGTCAAGATGAAAGGAATAGCTGATATAAGACACACAGACTTCTCCCAAAAAACACACACAAAAAAAAAAAATTGTTTGTTCACCCCATAATAAAAAGGAAATAAGGAAAATAAAGGATCCAAAGAGCTGCAATCAAATTGGTACCAAATTTGAGAGATTTAACCTATGAAGAAAGATTAAGGAGATTGAGCCTTCCATCATTACAAGAAAGAAGAGAAAGAGGAGACCTGATTGGTATATACAGAGCTTTAAAGGGTAAGGATAAAGTTGACAAAGAAGACTTATTTGTGTGGGACTCAAGAGATACAAGAGGACATGGAGTGAAATTGAAGAAAACAACAAGTACAAGAGATCTCAAAAAATATGGTTTCCCAAATAGAAGCATAGAAATATGGAACAACTTAGATGAAGCAGTGGTACAAGAAAAAAATATTCATGAATTTAAAGTTAAGCTGGATGCTTATAGATATGGAGACAAGACAGCAAGAGCATAGCTCTTTTCCTGTAAAACACAACTAGGTAAATACAACTAGGTAAATACACACAGTATTGTAAGCAAGCTTTGTGAAGTAGTAATTACAGACAGATGGGTGGAATATCTAAAAGATGAAAAGATAATTACAGGAAATCAATTTGGATTCAGGAAAGGGAGATCCTGTGTCCCTGTGTCACAAATCTACTGAGCTATATGAGAGTAATCGATGGAGTGCGAGAGAGGGATGGATGGGTTGATGCAGTATACCTGGATATCAAAAAAGCGTCTGATTAAGTTCCCCACAAAAACCTTATGTAGAAGCTAGAGAATTGAGGAGTAAAGGGAGCAATACTGAGATGGATGGAGGATTATTTACAAGGGAGGGAAATGAGAACAGTAATCAGAGACACTAATTCAAGTTGGAAGTTGGTGCAGGGTGACAAATGGGGTACCACAAGGATCTGTGTTGGTCCCTATTATGTTTCAAATATATGTAAATGATATTACTGAGGATCTAAATAGTTATATAAACCTGTTTACTGATGATGCAAAAATAATGAAAATAATAACGGATGAAAATGAATGCAAAGAGTTGCTAAAGGTTATTGACAAGATACATGCATGGAGTCAAAGATAGAAACTAGAATTTAACTCCAGAAAATGCCACATATTGGAAATAGGAAAAAAGTAAAAAGAGACTTCATGGAAATATAAAATGGGAGGAGAAATTATAAAAAAATTAATGAAGAAAAAGATTTGGGAGTAATGATTCAGGACACACTATCACCTGAAAGACACATAAACAGGATATTTGGCCTTACATACAGCTTGTTAACAAATATGAATGTGGCATTTAACTATTTAGATAAAGAAATAATGAAGAAAATTATAACAAGCATGATATGTCCGAAATTGGAATATGCAGCAATAGTTTGGGCTCCACATTGAAAAAAAGATATACAGGAAACTGGAAAGAATACAGAGGATAGTGACAAAGATGGTGCCAGAATTGAAAGACTTAAGCTATGAAGAAAGACTTGAAGAGATGGGTTTACCAACACTACAAGAAAGAGAAAGAGGAGACCTGAGAACAATGTACAAATTAGTAAGCAATATAGAAAGAATAGACAGAAATGATTTGGTACTACAGATGGAGGATGGAGAGAGAGGCAGATGAGGGAGGCATGGGAAGAAAATAAAGAAGAGTAGATGTTCAAGTGACATCAAGATGTGCAGCTTTCTGTATAGAACTGTTGAAATTTGGAATGATTTGAAAGAGAGCTGGTTGTAGCAAACAGTGTACACATGTTTAAAGAGAAACTGGGTAAATAGGGTTATGGAGACAGGACAAAATGAGCTGTGGCTCATGCCCTGTATAGTACAACTAGGTAAATACACACACAAAAAAAAAGTAAAATAAAATAAAATAGATAAATAAATAAATAAATAAAAATAAATAAATAAAATAAAATAAAAATAAATAAATAAATTAATTAATTAAATAGATAAATAAATAAACTGCCAGTTTATACATGTGCTGTGGCTGATTGCAGAAAGGATGAGCCATATTCTTAAAGAAGAAAGAGGCAACTTAGATGAGATTTTGGGAGACGGGATGTAAATGAACCCTGATAAGATTTTGCACCAAAATACAGTTGTTTATTTTATGTTTCTCATAATTTGTATGTTAACTGTATAACTTGAATGAACAAGTTAAACTTAAATGGAATGGAAAAAAATAGTATTCATCCCAAGGTGATATATATTACAAATCTGAGATAATGTTCATAGTATTCAGTTCATTTTGCGATATTTCTTCCACTCTGCTTGATTATGGCAATTAAAAATGTTTATTATTTTATTAGTTGGTTTGGTAACACAAATGATGGTTCAGTGTTTTTCAGGATATTGAGTCCTCCGTAAAATAAAGTTGGCCTGTGAATTACACCATCTTTTTTCTACAGATTCCGATTGCCTCATTGAGATACTCTACTTGTTACAACAGGGTCTTTCTAATGCAGATGTAGATATGGAAGCAGGAGTGAATCCTGCAGCTTAGTATATTCTTGAACTCATATTTTAGCTTTTGTAGTAGGCTTGGCATTATTTGTTCATTGGTAAGGGAAAGGATGAGAAAGAGAGAGAGAGAGTGCATATAGATCAGCTATAGGTTTAGAGAGATAGATTAGAATGTAGTAGTCTAAGTTTTGTCAGGATGAGACTATAAAAGGGGAAGCCATTTTTACCAACACTAGGTTGATAATTTCCCTATTAATTAAAGCAACCTTTTATTTCTTTCTGTGGCATATTACACTATAAATGCTGCTACTACTACTCCTACTATTACTCCTCGTCCTATTACTATCCCTCCTCCTACAACTACTCAGACCCTTATCCTGCAGCTGTGTATTATAATTACGATTATTCCAGTTATAACCAAGGCTACTAGACGAAACAGGCCAAATGGATGTCAATATGAAGATTTTTTTTTTTTTTTTTTATGTAGGAAGGACACTGGCCAAGGGCAACAAAAATCTAATATAAAAAATGCCCACTGAAATGCCAGTCCCTTAAAAGGGTCAAAGCAGTGGTCAAAAATTGGTGGATAAGTGTCTTGAAACCTCCCTCTTGAAGGAATTCAAGTCATAGGAAGGTGGAAATACAGAAGCAAGCAAGGAGTTCCAGAGTTTACCAGAGAAAGGGATGAATGATTGAGAATACTGTTAACTCTTGCATTAGAGAGGTGGACAGAATAGGGGTGAGAGAAAGAAGAAAGTCTTGTGCAGCGAGGCCGCGGAAGGAGGGGAGGCATGCAGTTAGCAAGATCAGAAGAGCAGTTGGCATGAAAATAGCGGTAGAAGACAGCTAGATATGCAACATTGCGGCGGTGAGAGAGGGGCTGAAGACAGTCAGTTAGAGGAGAGGAGTTGATGAGACGAAAAGCTTTTGATTCCACCCTGTCTAGAAGAGCAGTATGAGTGGAACCCCCCCAGACATGTGAAGCATACTCCATACATGGACGGATAAGGCCCTTGTACAGAGTTAGCAGCTGGGGGGGGTGAGAGAAACTGGCGGAGACGTCTCAGAACACCTAACTTCATAGAAGCTGTTTTAGCTAGAGATGAGATGTGAAGTTTCCAGTTCAGATTATAAGTAAAGGACAGACCGAGGATGTTCAGTGTAGAAGAGGGGGATAGTTGAGTGTCATTGAAGAAGAGGGGATAGTTGTCTGGAAGATTGTGTCGAGTTGATAGATGGAGGAATTGAGTTTTTGAGGCATTGAACAATACCAAGTTTGCTCTGCCCCAATCAGAAATTTTAGAAAGATCAGAAGTCAGGCGTTCTGTGGCTTCCCTGCGTGATATGTTTACCTCCTGAAGGGTTGGACGTCTATGAAAAGACGTGGAAAAGTGCAGGGTGGTATCATCAGCATAGGAGTGGATAGGACAAGAAGTTTGATTTAGAAGATCATTAATGAATAATAAGAAGAGAGTGGGTGACAGGACAGAACCCTGAGGAACACCACTGTTAATAGATTTAGGAGAAGAACAGTGACCGTCTACCACAGCAGCAATAGAACGGTCAGAAAGGAAACTTGAGATGAAGTTACAGAGAGAAGGATAGAAACCGTAGGAGGGTAGTTTGGAAATCAAAGCTTTGTGCCAGACTCTATCAAAGGCTTTTGATATGTCCAAGGCAACAGCAAAAGTTTCACCAAAGTCTCTAAAAGAGGACGACCAAGACTCAGTAAGGAAAGCCAGAAGATCACCAGTAGAGCGGCCTTGACGGAACCCATACTGGCGATCAAATAGAAGGTTGTGAAGTGATAGATGTTTAAGAATCTTCCTGTTGAGGATAGATTCAAAAACTTTAGATAAGCAGGAAATTAAAGCAATAGGACGGTAGTTTGAGGGATTAGAGCGGTCACCCTTTTTAGGAACAGGTTGAATGTAGGCAAACTTCCAGCAAGAAGGAAAGGTAGATGTTGACAGACAGAGCTGAAAGAGTTTGACTAGGCAAGGTACAAGCACGGAGGCACAGTTTCGGAGAACAATAGGAGGGACCCCATCAGGTCCATAAGCCTTCCGAGGGTTTAGGCCAGCGAGGGCATGGAAAACATCATTACGAAGAATTTTAATACGTGGCATGAAGTAGTCAGAGGGTGGAGGAGAGGGAGGAACAAGCCCAGAATCGTCCAAGGTAGAGTTTTTAGCAAAGGTTTGAGCAAAGAGTTCAGCTTTAGAAATAGATGTGATAGCAGTGGTGCCATCTGGTTGAAGTAGAGGAGGGAAAGAAGAAGAAGCAAAGTTATTGGGGATATTTTTGGCTAGATGCCAGAAATCACGAGGGGAGTTAGATCTTGAAAGGTTTTGACATTTTCTGTTAATGAAGGAATTTTTGGCTAGTTGGAGAACAGACTTGGCATGGTTCCGGGCAGAAATATAAAGTGCATGAGATTCTGGTGAAGGAAGGCTTAAGTACCTTTTGTGGGCCACCTCTCTATCATGTATAGCACGAGAACAAGCTGTGTTAAACCAAGGTTTAGAAGGTTTAGGACGAGAAAAAGAGTGAGGAATGTACGCCTCCATGCCAGACACTATCACCTCTGTTATGCGCTCAGCACACAAAGACGGGTCTCTGACACGGAAGCAGTAGTCATTCCAAGGAAAATCAGCAAAATACCTCCTCAGGTCCCCCCAACTAGCAGAGGCAAAACGCCAGAGGCACCTTCGCTTAGGGGGATCCTGAGGAGGGATTGGAGTGATAGGACAAGATAAAGATATGAGATTGTGATCGGAGGAGCCCAACGGAGAAGAAAGGGTGACAGCATAAGCAGAAGGATTAGAGGTCAGGAAGAGGTCAAGAATGTTGGGCGTATCTCCAAGACGGTCAGGAATACGAGTAGGGTGTTGCACCAATTGCTCTAGGTCATGGAGGATAGCAAAGTTGTAGGCTAGTTCACCAGGATGGTCAGTGAAGGGAGAGGAAAGCCAAAGCTGGTGGTGAACATTGAAGTCTCCAAGAATGGAGATCTCTGCAAAAGGGAAGAGGGTCAGAATGTGCTCCACTTTGGAAGTTAAGTAGTCAAAGAATTTCTTATAGTCAGAGGAGTTAGGAGAGAGGTATACAGCACAGATAAATTTAGTATGAGAATGACTCTGTAGTCGTAGCCAGATGGTGGAAAACTCGGAAGATTCAAGAGCGTGGGCACGAGAGCAGGTTAAGTCATTGCGCACATAAACGCAGCATCCAGCTTTGGATCGAAAATGAGGATAGAGAAAGTAGGAGGGAACAGAAAAGGGGCTACTGTCAGTTGCCTCAGACACCTGAGTTTCAGTGAGGAAAAGAAGATGAGGTTTAGAAGAGGAGAGGTGGTGTTCTACAGATTGTAAATTAGATCTTAGACCGCGAATGTTGCAGAAGTTAATGAAGAAAAAGTTGAGCGGGGTGTCAAGACACTTAGGGTCGTCGACGGAAAGGCAGTCCGACCTGGGGACATTTATGGTCCCCTCCCCAGATGGGGACTCCGAGATGGTGGCACATAAATTTTATTGAATGATATCCTTTATCATAGCTTAACATGCATTTTTACTTACACAGTACAGTATCATTTGGAATAAATTTTAATCTTTTATAAGTATATATTTGGGTTGTTTTTTAGTAAGACTGAAAAATCTGAAAGACTTGTGCAAGTACACTAAGATTACCTACGGAAAAAGGACTTAGCATTATTAATCACTCCACTGTAGAAAGTTCTGAAAGGAAAAGGACATCCTACAGATAAGTAAAGAGACTATTGGCCGTATTTTTAAAATTTCCCTTTCCCCATCCCATCCCTGACTTCACCCGGGGTTCACTATGGTAGCCAAGGTTAATGTTGGTATTCCTTTCAAACCAATAATTCTGAGAAATGAGACAATGAATGCATTTTTTGCTTACATTTTCACTAATTTACATTATATAATGTAAAATAATGCAGAAAGTTGATCTACAAATAAATAGCAAATGAAAAAAAATCAGATATGTTGGTGACCTTCAAGATCACTCACAGGAGTACCGGAGGCTGGCTAGGCCTACCAGTATGAGTTATCATTTATGCCACGCTGGTTGATTTATGCATTTTATATTCACCGTTGTCTAATGTTTACCAGTCTTGCTCTCTATCATGCTTTACCACACACACTGCAGGCAAGAGATCCTCACTTTTACAGGCAGTGTGTGCATGTGTGTGTGTGTATTTACTTAGTTGTATAATACAGGGTTCGAGCAAGGTTTATAGTGTCCTGTCTCCATATCTATATTTATCCAGCAGTTCCTTAAGTTTATGCATGTTTGCTGCTGTAACAACCTCTTCATTTAGGCCATTCCAGATATCCACAGTTCTATGTGGAAAACTGTACTTTGTGATGTCCCTCAAACACTGACTCTTCCTGATCTTTTTTTGATTGCCCTCTCATCCGTCCAGTTTCATCTTCCAGCAACACCAGATCCTGCTTGTCTATCTACTCAATGCAGTTAACTATTTTATACATCATTATTAGATCTCTTTCTCTTCTAACTTGCAAAGTTAGCACTCATTTCCTTCAACCTCTCTTCGTATATTAGGTCTTTCAGCTCCGGTACCATCTTTGTAGCTGCCCTCTGAATTCTTTCCAACTTCTCTATATCTTTCTTCATATTCGGAGACCACACCACTGCTTTGCATTCCAGCCTGGGACATAGCATAGTGTCTATGATTTTTTTTCATCATAGTCTTATCCATGTAATGAAATGCCATCCTAATATTTGTTAACATCCTGTATGTTGAGCCAAATATCTCACTTATATACCGTTCTAGGGTCTTGGTATCTTGAATAACCACTCGTAGATCTTTCTCCTCCTAATTCTTCATTATTACTTCCTCCCCCACTTTATAGTACCATGCAGGTCTTTTTTTTTACTCTTTCCCATTTCAATCACATGGCATTTCATAGAATTGAATTCCAATTTCCACTTCTTGCTCCACTCATAAATCTTGTCAGTATCTCTTTGCAACTCCATACAATCAACATGGCTCTTTATTACAATTTTGCATCATCAGCAAACAGATTAATATAACTGGTCAAACCCTCCTGCATACCATTGATGTATATTTGGAACATAATAGTTGCTAACACTGACCCCTGTGGTACTCTGCTTGTTACCTTACTATGGTACTCTGCTTGTTACCTTACTCCAACTTGAACAGGTGCCCCTGATCACAGTTCTCATTTCTCTGTCCTTTATCCATTTTAGTATTGTCTCTCTCAGTCCTTGTATATGTTCCATCTTCCACAATAGTCTTTTATGCTGGACTTTATCAAAAGTTTTTCTGATGTCCAGTGTCCAAGTACACTGCATCTACCCACCCATCTCTGTTTTGTACTTCATCTATTACTCTTGTATAGAAACTTAGTAAATTTGTCACTCATGACCTTCCTTTTCTGAAACCAAATTGGCTGTTTGTTATAACTTTGTTCTCTTCCAAATATTTCACCCCACTTTTCCTTGATCATTATTTCACAGATCTTGCCCACAACACTAATTATGAACACTGGTCTATAATTTGGTGGCTCAGTCCTCTTTCCTCCTTGTGTATTGGTACTATATTTGCTGTGGAATAATTATGAACACTGGTCTATAATTTGGTGGCTCAGTCCTCTTTCCTCCTTTGTGTATTGGTACTATATTTGCTGTGGAATAATTATGAACACTGGTCTATAATTTGGTGGCTCAGTCCTCTTTCCTCCTTTGTGTATTGGTACTATATTTGCTGTCTTCCACTCTCTTGGTACTCTTCCCTCTATGTGTGTGTGTGTGTGTGTGTGTGTGTGTGTTCTTTGAGGAGCTGCACACCATTGTCTGGTATGATGTTCCCTACATTCTCTCTCTCTCTCTCTCTCTCTCTCTCTCTCTCTCTCTCTCTCTCTCTCTCTCTCTCTCTCTCTCTCACTCTCTCTCTCTCTCTCTCTCTCTCTCTCTCTCTCTCTCTCTCTCTCTCTCTCTCTCTCTCTCTCTCTCTCTCTCTCTCTCTCTCTCTCTCTCTCTCTCTCTCTCTCTCTCTCTCTCTCTCTCTCTCTCCCCCCCCAGGCAAGATTGAGATATGATCACATTTATGTCTTTAGATGGCCATAGTGTGTGTGTGTATTTACCTAGTTGTGGTTTACAGGAGGGGAGTAATCTCATAGTATCCCGTCTCAATATCTATCCAGTTTGGTCTTAAAAGCATTGACAACTTCACTGAGTTCATTCCATTTGTTCACACTTCTGTGAGGAAAATTGTACTTTTTGATCTCTCTTCTGCAGTTAACTTTCTTCAACTTCTTAGTGTGTCCCCTTGTACTCTGTGTGTCAAAATTTATAATTCCACATTTTCCATACAATTTATCATTCTATAGACGTTTATTAAATCCTCTCTCTCTCTCCTATTTTCAAGGATAGGAATTTCCAACATTCTGTGTGTGTGTATTTACCAAGTTGTGACATACAGGAGAGGAGCTAAGCTCGTACTGTCCTGTCTCCATAACTGTTTTCATCCAACTTTTCCTTAAAGTCATGAATATTTGTAGCACACACCACTTCCCCTTCCAGTCCATTCCATGCCTCTATGCTTCTATGAGGGAAGCTAAGCTTCTTTATGTCCCCTCTGCAGGTGGTTACTTTTAGTTTTCTTCCATGTCCTCTTGTTTCTCTTTCATTCATTATAAAGAGATGTTCCCTATCTAGTTTTTCCATCCCACTCAGCAATCTGTACAATGCAATCGTCACCTCTCTCTCGTCTCTTTTCCAAGGTTGGGAGTTGCAGTCTAGCTAGTCGCTCTTCATATGAAAAATCTTGCAATTCTGCTATCATCTTTGTTGCTGCTCTCTGTATTCCTTCTAACTTTATGTGCTTTTTTTTCATGTGGTGACCAAATTACCGCTGCATATTCTAATCTTGGACATACCATTGTGGTGATTATTTTCCTCATCATTTCTATATCCAGATAAGCAAAGGCAACTCTTATGTTTCTTAGTAAGCTGAGAGTTTCACCTGTTATCTTGTTAATATGTTTTTCTGGTGATAAATTCTCTGAGAAAATCATTCTCAGATCTTTTTCTCTTGTTGTCTTATTTATTGTTTCATTCCCCATCTTATAGTTATATCTACACCTGTTACTTTTTCCAAATTCCATCTTTTTATACTTACCAGAGTTAAATTCCATTTGCCATCTTTTGCTCCACTCCCACACCTTGTCTATATCTCTTTGTAATTCTTCACAATCTTCCATTCCCTTCACTCTTCTCATAAGTTTTGCATCGTCAACAAAAAGACTCACATAGCTGGATACATTCTCCACCATATCATTTATATACACCATAAACATCATTGGTGCCAACACTGACCCTTGGGGGATCCCACTTAATACTGGGCTCCACACTGATGTCTGGTCCCTAATTACTGTTCGCATCTCTGTTTTTAAGGAAATCGTCCATCCATTTCAACATTTTTCCATTTACACCACCTATTTTTTCCAGCTTCCACAGCAGTCTATTATGCAGCACTTTATCAAAAGCTTTTCTTAAATCTAGATAAATACAGTCTGCCCAACCATCTCTCTCTCTCCTGTATGATATCAGTCACTCTTGAATAATAACATAATAAATTAGCGACACAAGATCTCCCTTTTCTAAAGCCAAGTTGCCAAGTTGTGAGAATGCCCATATCTTCCAAAAATGTGGTCCTCCTTTGTGTATTGGCACTATATTTGCTGTCTTCCACTCTCTTGGTACTCTTCCCTCTATATGTGTGTGTGTGTTCTTTGAGGAGCTGCACACCATTGTCTGGTATGATGTTCCCCTCATTCTCTCTCTCTCTCTCTCTCTCTCTCTCTCTCTCTCTCTCTCTCTCTCTCTCTCTCTCTCTCTCTCTCTCTCTCTCTCTCTCTCTCTCTCTCTCTCTCTCTCTCTCTCTCTCTCTCTCTCTCTCTCTCTCTCTCTCTCTCTCTCTCTCTCTCTCTCTCTCTCTCTCTCTCTCTCTCTCTCTCTCTCTCTCTGTCTCTCTCTCTCTGTCTCTCTCTCTCTGTCTCTCTCTCTCTCTCTCTCTCTCTCTCTCTCTCTCTCTCTCTCTCTCTCTCTCTCTCTCTCTCTCTCTCTCTCTCTCTGGGTAACCCAGACTAGCAGTGGGAGGCTGCACCACTGCACTCTCTCTCTCTCTCTCTCTCTCTCTGGGTAACCCAGACTAGCAGTGGGAGGCTGCACCACTGCAGGGTATCTTTGCAATCACATGGGAACACCAAAGTCTTCAGAAACATTACAAACATATCCATTTAAGCAAAGTCTGAAATGTTACATCATTCATTTTTTTTTTTTCACATTTATAAATACATTACCTTCTAAACAAATTAATAAGTGTTCCAAAAAATATGCGAAGGGAAGGTAAAGGTGTCTTGTCTCTCACCCCACCGAGTCAACACATTTTCTACCCCATCCCGCCCCTGTCACTGCATTTTTAAACACACCCACGGGGATGGGGGAGATTGATAATACCACAAATGACCAAGGGAAGGGGAAGGGGGAATTTAATGATATGACTGTATCCCCTGGTAGAAGTAACTTTTGACTTGACAAATATGAGAAAACTTGCAAAATTTGTGTGTTTTGAGTAGAGTTTGTGCATTTTGAGCTTTTTATCTTGTACAGTTGTAGCTGTGTGCATAATATTGTCTTAACCTTGTATAGTCATTCTGTTGTCAGGCTAACTATAAGTGCTTGTGAAGGTGTCATTGCAGAACTTTGCATGTTTCTGTCCTTTTATAGTCTTGAGTTGTCACTTCATAGTAATTTTTAATTGTTATTTAGATTTACATAAGGGATAATTTTATTGACTTTTTATGAAGATAATTCATGCATTTTATTTATTCAGTTTTTTAAAGTATGATAAATGAATGTAGCTACTGTTATTTTTTGTTCTGTGATTTAGAATAATTGGTAATCCATTTCTTCAGGTGAAAAGTGTTGATTTTTTACATAAATGAAGAGTACCATTCTATTAAGTATTGACAATTTATATTAAGATAGAAATGATACAATCTCCTCTACACAATAACATTCATCATTAGATTTTCTTCTGTAATTTCATGTTTATATTTTTTTCCTTCATAACCATTGAAAGTAAATTCTGTGGAATCTAAAGAATTTGTTTCTTTGTAGGATGTATAGAAGTGAGAAGAAAAATAGTACTTGTAGCACCCCAGAGTCTGGATATGGCAGTCGGTGCCCCAGCTTACAAGGGTCTCCGTAGCTATTGGGATAAAAAACTATATGTACGTATGTCTTCAATTCACTGGTGGCTCTGTGAAGTGGAGTTGATGTGCTGCTAGTCATGCTTCTGCTGTGGAAATGATTGAATTTTCTGAGGCTTGAAATGTTTATTTACTTTGTAAGAAGGCTGTGTGGTGCTTTTTGTGTAGCTTTGTAAATACTGTAAATTTTAGGAGAGTAAGAAGAAAAAAGCTGCAATAATTAAGGCAGGAAAGTGTCTTTCTCAAGTTATTATGAATGGAATTCTAAAAAATTTGTAGTGACACTCACAAGAGATCTTATGGAAATGGTTGAACATTTGTTTAGCTAAGAATTTTCAGTTGTTTTATGATATACAAGTTTATACTATTGAAAATGGCTCAGGGAGTTAATTTTGTGTGTGGGATACAGCAAGACACAGAAGGAGGAGAAGCATGGAAATTCTTGTACCATTTCTTTAGGTCTATCTGGAATATCTTAATTTTGTTCATTTTATGAGTTAATAAGGAGATCTATACTTCTTTATTATTCCCTGAGATTTGTAAGCTTAAATGTTACTGACTTCTTATACTACAGTTTGAGAATCCTGTACTCAAAACTTCAAAATCCAGAAACTTTTTGATACATTCAAGTTCTTAAGTGCTGATGTGATGCAGCACACCTGTGAGATTTGGAATTTTACAATTTATTGCAAGGTTGCCTTTCTTTTGATATTTCCATTAGTAAAATGTAATGTAGTTCCAATACTCGATGATCCAGTTATCTTTTAGAAGCCATGATAATTTTTCTGTGTAAGTCTCCCTACCTTATGAATGTGAAATAGACATGCTATGGGGTGGAACCAAATATTATGGTGAAGTGTTTGCCAAGAATGCTCTGTGGTATTGCCTTGCACCACACTCTTATACCTATACTTTCTGCCAAGTAAAGCAAAAGATAAAAAAGAAGAAGAAAAAACATAAGTTGTCATAAAGTGGATCACATTTATCATAGCTGTCTAGTTTTCCAAAAAAATATTTTAGTTTTCAAGTATTGATGCTATTTGATTATGTTATTCATAATATATATTGTGACAAAAATTGCCCTTAACAACAGTATATAGCAATATAGTGATCATGGTAATTCTAACTTCAATTGACTGCAAGTTCACATTCCAGGTGTGGTGACAAAACATGTGTACTTGACTTTTGCCTTACTTGCAGTATAGAATAGCCATTGATGCTGTGAATAAATGCATGTGAAGAAGTTGGGGGCTTGATAAGAAATGATGATACAATAGCTGTCTTGTCACCAGTTTATCTGCTCAATACCCTCCTTCTCTTGCCACCATTTCCTGTGCTGGCTAGCTCTGCTGTAAGATTGGCAGTGAAGTGAGCATTTTCCTACTCCCACTATCATGCATAATGCAATATTTGCTCTTGTGAAATTATTATCACAGTTAGTAATCCAAGGGGCAGGGTGTGAGCAGAGGTACAGTATGATCGTGGTAACTTGCATATGCCTTGAGGAAGGACAGGTACAAGAGAGATACAGTGGAAGATGGGGATTTCGACCATACTGTGGGGGATGTAATTAGCAGTGCTTCCTCTGCTTTATCATAAATGCCATTGCATCATATTTGTATAACATTCAAGAGGCATAGTAAGACCAACACTTGAAAATTATTGTGTATTTTTGCAACAAGGAAGTTTGGGTTAGATCATAGAATTTTATGTACCTAATCAGAGAGATACTTCAGATTTACAGTTTTCTCTCTATTCACAAGATCAGTGTTGTAGTGCATCTTCATCCATCAAAAAGACATCTTAAGAGAATGAATCATTCAGCAGATAAGCATGGCAGGAGATAATTTGTGCAAGTAGGTTATGAGATATGAAATTTCACCAGCACCAGGGTACTAATGGATTTTAAAATGAGGAAAAGTATGAAATTTTGAATGTTCTTGATTCCAAGCATTCCAAAGAGGGGATTCTCAGCATGTCCTAAAAATCCTTCATTTGATTAGTTTATTCATATTCTTAAATATTTTCTGTGAGTTCACATTTTATCTTCTTGGTTATCTTCTGCCATTACTTAAATAACATCATTGCATTGCCTGGTTGAAACTGCTCACCACAGTATTCAGTGAAGTATTTTTCTTTCAATGAGTAAAGCAGATTTTATTCTTAAAAGTACACTGCATTGACACTAATACTAATGCCTTCAGTAGTGATTTTTTTTGTAGTTTGAAGTACCTGTTTGAAATATGTTGATAAATCATGATTATCACAAAGACTGGAGAATATTTTGTGGTTAAGCTACGATAATTTATGGCATTGTGTAGCATAATAATTAAAATGTTACTTTTGTTTTCTAATCTTCAGTAGTGAGAGGCTTACAAATAGTTTACATCAGTGATACAAAATTACAAACGATATTTTCCCTAGTAATGCTAGTGGATTACAAAATGGTGTTTTTTCAAATTTTTATTAGTGATAAAGGATTTCAAGCAGTGTTTTTTTTTCCTCATCTTTAATAGTAATAGTGATAGTGGTGATTATAAGTTTCTCTCTCTCTCTCTCTCTCTCTCTCTCTCTCTCTCTCTCTCTCTCTCTCTCTCTCTCTCTCTCTCTCTCTCTCTCTCTCTCTCTCTCTCTCTCTCATCAATAGTTACAGGGGTGATTACAGATGGCTTTTCCTTATCTTCAGGAATGACATTAGGGATTATCAATGGTCTTCCTTTCTTCTATAGTGTTATTAATATTTACAAATGGTGCATTTTTCATCTTTTTCAGCTGGAATTTTCTTTATCATAGAATGAAAACATTTATCTGTGATGTAGCTGTAAGGAAACTTATGTGTTTTTAAGTTATTGTTTGAATTGTTTTTCAGTGAAGATGTATTTTTTTTCATTCTAGTCAAATGTCTTTAATTTCAGTTTCTTACTGAGTTTAGTGCATATGCTACACATCTTGTTTATTGCATTCATCCATTGGATTACTAAACATTGTGTAATGTACTTATTCATTGGAATTACTAAATTAGTGGCAATCAGTTATTTTCTTCAGAAAAGTATTCTCATTGCCTCCATAATATTTGGTTTACATGAAACACAATAATTATGACAGGACAAGGATCCATGGGAATGTATAGTAGAACAATTAAATAAAATTTACAAATTATTTGCCTGTGTTGAAGTTGGCAAGTGGTAGGACAAATACTAATAAAAGGATGATCCTAATCTTTGTCATATGCCAGTGTTTACAAGATTAATAGTTTAAAGTACCCATCATAAAGTTCCAAATTTTCCTCAACATGATAGTAGATTCAGTATTAACTGCCATACATTTTTATAAAAAAAAATTGTAAGGCTGCTACTGATTGAATAGTGGCTTAAGGCAGTTTGTCTTCTGCTTTCCATAGAGCTTGAAACATGTCTCCCATTTACTGTAGAATCTCTCTCTCTCTCTCTCTCTCTCTCTCTCTCTCTCTCTCTCTCTCTCTCTCTCTCTCTCTCTCTCTCTCTCTCTCTCTCTCTCTCTCTCTCTCTCTCTCTCTCTCTCTCTCTCTCTCTCTCTCTCCATGCAGTTTATTATTTTTCCATCTAATCCTCCTATATTTTCTAGCTTCCATAGTAGCCTGTTGTGGGGAACTTGTCAAAAGCTTTTTTTTTTTTTTTTAGATCTAAATACACACGGTCTACCCATCCATCCTTCTCCTGTGTTATATCAATCACTCAAATAGAAGTTTTTCATATTTGTTATACATGATCATTTTTGTCTAAAGTCATACTGTTTTTTCTGATCAGGTTTTTTCTAGAAATTTCATCCACTGCTTCTTTATCCCTTTTCACAGATCTTAATATGCTGGTCATTGATCTATATAGTTTATTGGTTCTTTCCACTTTTATTGATAAATCAGCATTATGTCTGCTCTCTTCCATTCCTTAGGCACTCTTTTAGTTGATAATGAGTACTTTATTATGTCATATACTGGTTAAGTTAACTGTTTCCACTCTTTTAAAATGAAATGATACTCCATCTGGTCCTGTTGCTTTTCTCTCTTCCAGTTCCTCCATCATTTTATAAACTTCTTTGATTACTGGAATTTCCCACATTTGCTTTTTTGTCTTTTCATCTTGTGCTTTAAATTCTGATTCTTCTGTGAAAATTTGCTGAAAACTTTTTGTTTAGCAATTCACTCGTGTCTTTTGGGTCTTCATATGTTTCATCTCCATCCTTCAACCTTTCTAGTTTTTCTTTTAATTTAATTTTCCCATTTATGAATGTGTAAAACAGTTTTGGTTTGTCCTTGCACTCTTCAACTATATCTTTTGCATATCCTTTCCCTTCCTTTCTCCTTATTTTTCACATATTCATTTCATACTATCTTAGTCTTCTTTATTTTTTGGTTTCAATTTCTTATAATTTTTATCCATGCTTCATCTTTTTTTCTTTGCTCTTGCACATCTTGCATTGAACCACACCTGTTTTCCTTTTTCTTTAGGTTTGTATAGTGGGACATATTTATTCACTCCTGTCTCATATAGTTCCATAAAAATGTCATACTTATCTTGCACATCATTTTCTCTTTTTAGCTTTCCTCAGTCCATTTCTTTATAGAATCTCTTAAGATAATTTATATTTGCTTTCCCATAGCTTCTCCAGTTTTCTTTGTATGATTCATCTTCTTCACTGACATCATTATCAGTTTCTATTTTTATCATTACATGGTCACTTTTTTCCCAGTGGGATACACAGATCTTAATTCTTTAGTTAGGTCGATTCCTTTCATTAATATTAGGTCAAGTCTTGTTGGTTCGTCATTTCCTTATATCTTGTATCTTCAGTCACCCACTGCATCATTGTGTTTTCCATAGTCAGCTTCAGGAAATCTTTCTTCCCATGCAGTCTCATTTCATCTTGCCTCAAACATTTCTCAATTTATTCATTTGCTATTGAAATCAACCAATTGTACTCTTTTATTACTTTTGATTAATTTGCTCAAACACTGGACAGTATCTTATATTATTTTCTCATAGTCAGTCTTCCTTGCTCCTAGAGTTTGTTTTGGGTGGTACATAGGTTGTTATTACTGTCAGTATTTCTCCATTATTATCCTCCAAATTAACTAACTCTCACTATTTCTGCTTTGCCTTCTCCATACTTCACTATTTTTGCCTTCAACTTATTTTTTGTCATTATCAATACACCTTCCTCTCTTTTATCAATCCTGTCTCTTCTCCACACATTGTAGTTATTGTTAACAACAATCTGATTTTCTTCTTTCAGCTATGTTTCTGTTAAACACATCACCTTCAGATTCTTTTCTTTTAAATAGTCTTGTAATTCCAGTGTTCAGTGTAACAGTTCATCTATGTTGGTATACATCACACAGTCCTTCATTTTTACTATTTTTTCTTTTATTTTCACTTATCCCTTTTCCTTTATGTACCATTTCTTCACTCTGTCTCCCAAAACTCTCCTCCCCAAAATTTTTTCTTCTGTTCTTGATTAAATTGTTGTGTGTGTGTGTGTGTGTGTGTGTGTGTGTGTGTGTGTGTGTGTGTGTTACTTTGTCTGTTGTGCTTTTCCCCATGTAGGATTGTTGGCCTGGTATATAGATAGAAATATTCTATGAAACAAGTGAAGTAGTATATACAAAAGCAATAAAACTCTTATGGAGAGAGATCACTTCTAGGCAAAGCAGGATGTACTTCTTTGAGCTACTATCCAGTTGGTGATGACCTTTTGAAAGTGTGTTAAACTCCAGTTGGAAACTAGGAGTGAACAAAATATAGTTTGTAGCAACAGGCATGAGCAGAAATAAGACACACTAGAAAAGGCATCGGTATTCATGCATATCACCAATACAAGAATCTCTCAGAACCTCCATATTTATAGTCTTTCCTCCTTAAGGTAAATAAAAATCTATAAGAATGTGGACATTTAATATATAAAGGTTACAAAAATTCCTTTAATATGCATCTGACATTAACTTTGGTTCTTAAGAATCAAGAACAGTATTCTCAAAAAGGAAGAACAAGTATCTGATAATTATCAAAGGAAATGAGTTCAACTACAAAAATGAGCTCACTTTTAGTCAATTAGGTTTGGAATCTTTGAGCAAAAGAATTCAGCTTCAATGAAATACAAGATCAGTAAATTATGAAAAAACTATAATTTAATCAAAATAAAATAATGCAATAACAAAAATTAATATGATACTAAAGAAATTCTACAATAACCTTCCTTTCATTCAAGCTGAAGAGGACTTGCAATTGTCTGCTGCTCACTCTTGCATAACCAGTGACACCACTGCTGCTGTCCTCTAATCCTGGCGCTTGTAGACACGTTTACACACAATATCATCAACCTTGCATTCCTGTAAAATAAGAAAGATGGTTAAGGCCTCGGTGAAAATTCTATCCTGACAAACTATGAAAGACACCAGATAGCAATGATATATTTTGTATTCAAGAAAGCACAAGATGTTTGAGAGTAAAGAAAAGGTTTTTGGATTAATGAAAGCTGAGAAATCCAAGCAGAGGCAAGTAAACAGAAGAGGCATGTAGAGGATGAAGTGTAGCAAGGCTGTACTTGTAATTAAGATCAGTGCAATGAAAGTTTTCATGTATGATTAGATTCCTTAAAAATTATTTGTTTAATTTTACAAATTACTGAGAATATGCAATCATTATACAATGCATTAACAGAGATATCAGGTCTCTGACAACTATCCACTACCAAAGCACTCAATAATGGTTGTTATGATTTATTTAATTGTGTGTAGGTGCATTTTCAAACTATTTTATCTTGGCACAAAGTTCACTGAACAATGCCAGTAAACGGACTGCTTATGATGGTTGCTGCTCATTCCCATAGCACACACATCCATATTCTGCTAGTTCTGTTAATGTGCTATGAAGCAAGTCACAGAACTTTTTGATACCACTAATTTATAATTGCTGCAAGTCATAGTAGAAGATATAAACAGGCACTTGAGGAAAGTAAATCAATATGAACTGAAAGTTGTAAATGAAAGTTTTGGTGTGCCTGTGGTCAGCAGGAAACCACAACATTGGTGGAAGCATGGTGAGATGGCATCAGATTGTCCAGACTATAATGTCATCACAGGAGGGAATTGCTACCCTTTGCTCAATACCTTCCCTATCACCCCCCACATATCCAGTATCCTTGCCATCCATGTCCCTACTAGATTATGATCACTCATCCATTCATCACTATGATCATTCTTAAGATAATTAATTTTACTTGATTTCTGGGACCATGCATAGATAATTACAGCTATGGTTTCATCTTTCAAAATCCTGAATATTTCAAGCAATATAAACTCATGATGCTTTTTCCAACTTTTGTGACACCCGTTACTAAGTCTGTTTTATTAGTTATCATCAAGATACAGCATTTTGAAGTCACTAAATCTATAACTGAAATCTTTTTATCTTTGGCACTTGTCAGGTTCTTCCAGGGACTGTTTCAAAGAACACATTACCAGTCACTTACCATGAGCATCTCTGTGTCAGTGAATTCACGGGTGAGCACGGAATCCTTCTCTTTCTTCTCCTTGTCTCCCACCTGGTTGTGTATCAATTTGTTGCCGTCCAGGGTGATGGTGGACTGTGGGATGAATATTTATTATCAATTTATGAATATGAACACATGCTGAATACAACATTTTATCTATTTTTCTTCACAACTAAACTACTATGATCACATTCTGTCTGATACAATTTATCTTTTATCAACATCTACCTTTCTCACTTGCTGTAAGTTTACCTGCAATCAACCAGTTCCTAAAGTGTCTACTCCAATCCTTAAAACAAGCACAAGCGCTCTCTCTCTCTCTCTCTCTCTCTCTCTCTCTCTCTCTCTCTCTCTCTCTCTCTCTCTCTCTCTCTCTCTCTCTCTCTCTCTCTCTCTCTCTCTCTCTCTCTCTCTCTCTCTCTCTCTCTCTCTCTCTCTCTCTCTCTCTCTCTCTCTCTCTCTCTCTCTCTCTCTCTCTCTCTCTCTCTCTCTCTCTCTCTCTCTCTCTCTCTCTCTCTCTCTCTCTCTCTCTCTCTCTCTCTCTCTCTCTCTAACTTCCGAGTCTATTTTCGATGGAAAGATCTGAAACACTTATTTGCCATAATTTATATCATCATCAGTATGGAATTCTAAAGAATAATCTTGGGCAATCTATCTTAGAAACTGCCCCACTCCCTGTCCCACTCTTTTCACCTTCACCACTGCCTCATTTACTCCCTGTCCTTCTCTTTTCACCCTCACTGCCACGTCGGTATTCTGCCTCACCTTCACGGTGCGTCCATCAGCAGTGGTCTCCTCGAACTCCTCGCCCAGCTTGAACTTGATTTCGGTGGTCTTGAAGGTGGTGACGGTCTTAAGAGTGTAGGTGCCGTCATCCAGCGTGATCTCCACCGTGGGCGTGGCGGCGTTGCCCATCTTCCTCATCACCATTCCCACACCTGCAATACACACCCGTTAAATACAAATTAAAATGACAAAATATTCCAATGTCAAGCAACCCTTTTCTTTTCAATAACTCACTAATTTACTGCGCAATGACGAGGTCATAACACAAACGTCTGTTATTTCTACAAACTCACATCGCCATGGAATAACATATTTGCTGTCGGATACTGCTTCGTTTCATTGAACTCACAGTGAGACTCGCTCCCTCGTACCGACATTAACCGCCATCACATTTATTGTACATTTTCTAATATAACATTTATTGTACATTTTCTAATGTTTTTGTGGCATGTAAGAACTTTTTCTTAAGGAAAACCCGATATGCACACTTAACTATCTACAGAATTTCCAAGAAATCTAATTGATATCTAACTCGGAAATATAACAACTTGAAAATATTTCTAAGTTAAGCTTGCAAGTGATTACTAAGTTTATAAGTTGGCAGGCTTAATGCACCAAGTCTTAACCCAACACATACCAAACACGAAATTAGAACGAATTGTTTTACTACCAAACAGCCGCAAACCACGAGCCGCATGGCTGACGCCTCAACCAGCGCTCGGAGCTTCGCCATGAATTAGTGACGAACATATGGGTGCATTATTCCAACAGCCTTATTCTATTAATTTTTGCGGTGATCAGCGTACTTAATATTCCTTTAAATGGTGAAATCATGGGAGGGAGTGTTCCGGAACCACACCTATCTGGATTCTCGTAAGGAATGTTTGTATCTGAACCACCCTCCAGCTCAAGTGTAGCCTTGTCGTACTGAACGAAAATCATGAACTAAAATTTAATTTTATCAAGTTTTAGACCATCACGGTCGCTGGTCACTGGATAGCACTGAGGCGTGACCCTGCCTGATTACGCCTCACAAAGCGGCAGTGTAGTGCGGAACGAGAGATCTCATTGGTAAATAGGCTGTTTTGGCCACATGGGAGGAGCACAAACGCTTCTCATCTTTCCCGCCAACAGGATTAAAGGTGGTTGCCTGATGCACCGGCTGATTAGAGTGTGTGTGTGTGTGTGTGTGTGTGTGTGTGTGTGTGTGTGTGTCCCTTAAAGTGTGATAGTCAATGGCTGATTAATTTAAAGGGACAAGAGGTGGCGCTTTTATGAATGATAGGGGGGCTGATTATTGTGTACGTGTGCATTAGATTTGCCCTCGAAATGTACAGGGGGTAAAGGATGAAGCTATATTGCTGATTAGAGTGGCTTTTGTATGACTGACACAACGATGGTGGTGCATTGATGACAGGAAGAGTGGCTGTTGTACGAGGCAGAACTCGAGGAACAGTGGTGCACTGTTAATAGGAAGAGGAATGGGTACTGTATGAGAGGACACGGACGGTGGTGCATTACTGATAGGAAGAGAAGTGAGTACTGTAGGAAGAGGGGTTGGTATTGTACGACTGACAGAAGGATGGTGTTGCACTGCTGATAGGAAGGAAAAGTGGGTTCTGCACGAGTGACACAAGGACAGCGCTGCACTGAAGAAAGACTGGATTCTGAGTGACGGAAGACACAAGGGCGGATGGTGCAATGCTGATAAGTTGATGAGACGATGAATGTTGCCGCATGACAAAGGAGGAAGATAAGAGGTGCTGCTTCAATAATAAGACGAAGAATGTTGAGATGTTGCTGCACGACAAGGGCTAATGTTTACAACGCTCCGAGAGAGAGAGAGAGAGAGAGAGAGAAAATAGAAAGTCACATTATTATTATTATTATTATTATTATTATTATTATTATTATTATTATTATTTCTCTATCAGCATCGACACAAACACCTATACTTCTGATCAAACTTGATTCCCTCTGAAACTGTATCATTAACTCCGTCCAAAAGAAACGTTAAATAAACTATGAAAATACACTAATTAAGGCAGCATGGGTATATCAGATGACTTCTTTATAATTACAACTGTAACTGTAATAAAGCTCCACCCCCTACAAAAAAAGAAAGGGAAAGAGATGCAAAGGAAACGAAATAAGAAGAGACAACCACTAAGAAGGCTCCGCGAGACCAAGAACTTGATCACGAATTATTTACAAAACACGGGAGCGGAAACCGGAGTGATCACTGTGAGGAAACAACGCACTGCGCCCTCCTACTTAGACCATATTTTGAAACACTTCCGCTCCACACCACTACTTTCAAAAGGCTCTACTTGGAGTTACACAGGTTTATATTTATTTTATTTATTTATTTATTTATTTATTTATCTTATTTTTTTTTACGATTCTAGTGACAGATTAATAAGATTTATATATTATTAACATGCTAAACACTCTTGAGAACCCGGCTAATAATCTCTGTGGCCTTTGAAAATAATCGTGGTAAGAGAGCAAAACGTTTCTGAATACCGGCAACCACCCCGAGATATGGTCAACTTGGCATGGAAAAGAAAGAAAAAATGGTATGAAAGAAATGTTAAGAAGAGAATCCAAAGAACCTATCAAGAGGACCTCTGAAGAAAACCTGTTGAATGAAGATCGATGGGGGAGACTGCAGAAGGAGAGGTGCGGTTTTGAAGAAGAGCAACAGATGATGGAAAGAATAGGAAGAACTGGGCAATAGAGTCGTAAAGGGAAGAAGTAGGGAATAGAGTCGAAATAGAATAAACTAAGGAATGGTGTCATGATGGGAAAAATTAGGCAATTGAGTGGTAATGGGAAGAACTGGGCAACAGATTCGTACTAGGAAGAATTGGGAAATAGATACTAGCGATAATGATATTGATATTTTAAATAAAGTCGATAAATCCAAATCATTATCTTTATTTCCATCTTAGAAAACTTAGAAAAATCTTAGAAAAAATTCAGTTACTTTATATCCTGTATCTTCACTAATGAAAAGTATTGTTTTAAGTAAAAATAACTACATTTGATTTTGAAAGCTTAAAACTTCAACATGCTTACGTTCCAAAAACTAAAATTATCGACCATCGCTAGTTTGAAAGCAAAAGTATCGGCGATAGCGATGAATCGATAACGCGGGGGAAATGATATCGGATTGCCGATAATCCGATATCGTTATCGATAAATTCGCGATAATTTATCGCGATAACTCTCACCTATGGAACTAGGTAATGGAGTTTGTAACAGGAAGAACTAGGGAACAGAGTCTTAATAGGGAAAACTGGGCAATGTCGTAAATGGTGCCTATTCTAAAACTGCTAAAGAAAACACAAGGAAAAGTTACACTGCCGTAGCAAGATGATGGATGTCGTAATGCGTGATACCACTGCACGGCTACTGAGAGTGAGTTTCATGAATTACACTGACACGAGCAGTCCATAACGTTACTCATTAGGAGGCGGTGGTTAAAGTGAGGAAAAAAGAGAAGTCAGTCGAGCCTGTGGAAAGCTAGGAAAAGTATATTGGTCCCCGCTTCACGTCAGACACACTTTGGACCATATTCTGAAACACTTCTGCGCTGCACCTCTGCTACTTTCAAAAGGCTCTAGTTTAGGTTTTTAAGTGTATTTAGGGGCGCTTTTACCGTCCTAGTGACATATAACAAAATTTCCATATTATGAACAGGAGAAATCTCTAGACAAAACTCAAGGAGGTGATGTCAGTGGAGGATGGCTGGACTGGAGTGTGTTGGGATGCCCGTTGTCGTTGTCCAGCAGTGCGAGTAATGACTCCTCGTAATGACTGGTGACCAGTACCGCCGCGGATGTCTTTTTTGTCTCGAAACCCTTGAAGGTCGTTTTGTGTGTGTGTGTGTGTGTGTGTGTGTGTGTGTGTGTGTGTGTGTGTGTGTGTGTGTGTGTGTGTGTGTGTGTGTGTGTGTGTGTGTGTGAGGAGTGCAGAGTGACCTGGAGTGATAGTCGAGTCTCAGTACACTTGAAGATAACCACTACTACTTAGGTCCCTTCAGAATATTTACTCACGTTTCTAATACAGCGAACTCCCTGCTTGATGTTCTCCAATGTTCGTGAAATTCAAAACATTTACGCTAAGACTTATTAACACCACCACTTGTGTTCAAAGCAAGCAAGACTTCCAGCTGTTTCGAGGAGGTGCAGACAGCCGGTGCGGATGTTGTGGGGGATGCAGGAGGATGGGGGAGGTGGTGGTCAGGGTTCTCAGGGTTCTCACGGCTGGTCACCGCCCCAACCAATGGACAAAGACGGAGCGAGGGAGGAGCCTTGACTTAACAAGATGATGGCGGCGGAAGAATAGACCTATTGAGCTGGTTAATTGTGAAGGAGGAGAGACTGCCCTTATGGTTCACAGCTGGCCACTTCGTCGTGTTCCTTACTACTTGTAGCTCCTTTCCTCCTCACCACTTCTCCCTAACTTGGAAATACGTCTTAAGACTACACACATGCACGCACTCACCTACCCACACACACACACACACACACACACACACACACACACACACACACACACACACACACACACACACACACACACACTGTTCCGTCCATCACCATTACACCAACACTATAATCCCTATTCTCAATCAGACAGACAGACACACACACACACACACACACACACGTCCACAGTCCTACGTTCTTCCGCCCATCACACCACTGGGCACTAATCCCTGTCCTCAATGGCTCCCACACACAGCCCTGACACTCTCTCATCATCCACGCACCCCAGACGACCCAGGCACCTCCTCATTCATCCTTCACCCCCGCCAGGCCTCCTCCACACACCCCAGACGACCCAGGCACCTCCTCATTCATCCTTCACCCCCGCCAGGCCCTCTCTCTCCACACCCCAAGTCATCCCAGTAGCGGAAGGAGGCAGTGGTTTATTCATGCCTCACGTTTTCCTTCCCTTTTCGTCTCTTTTCTTCCACCACCACCACTACCGCTACCATTAATCTTTCTGTCTGAGTCCCGTCACTTTAAATTCACGGCCACCCCTGCTCCTCCTCCGCCTCCTCCTCCTCCTCCTGATACACGTCCACTGCTTGATAAAATGATGGATAAGCCCCGTAGTACCCTCTCCTCTTTCTAGCCTTCTTCCTCTTCAACTTTAAGCGTGATTGGTGTTTGGTTACAGGAAGACGCACGTGATTGGCTGTCGCTGAATGAAAGGGGAGAGAAAAAGGGAGATGTTTAAACTGCCGCTAATTCACGTGAGCAGACTAAATTGAGTAAGTGGTTTATCTCCTTATCTTTCTTATCTGTCAAAAATGTCGAGCCGCTGGATACACAGTTCCTAATCACCTGTGCGCGCCGGCTACTTTTTTTTTTTACTAGGTAACAGTAAGGTGACTTATCTTCTTGTCAGTCAGTAAGTCAAAGCGATAGTCAGGCTATGAAACAGTGAAACCTTTGTCACGAGGAGGTTCAAAGAGTTCAGATTAGATTTATTTGTTCAGTCTATCTATCCACCTACTTAAGTTTCTACGTTTTCTTAAATGTTTGTTTCACATTTATTTATTCAATTATTTATCTATCTAGTTTTCCGTTTTCTTTCACCGATTTTAATTAATTGTATATTTATTTAAGTTTCCATGTTTTCCCTAATGCTTCTTTTATCTATTTATTTAAATGATCTATATTTAGTTTTTGTTTTGTTTTTTTTCTCCAATGCTTGTTCGATTTTGTTCTGCTCTCCAAGAAACCGCAACACGTCAATGCGCTATTTGTGCAGTAATTGAGTTCACAGTAATCCGAGCCGCAGGGTTCATGTTTCTAATTCTTATCAATCCAATTATTTATATCAATCTTGTGTTTGTTTGCTTCAAGGATTTTCTTGTCCTGTATCACTATTTAGGACGCTGTCGCTGCACGGGTTTACAAGCACACAGCCACACCAGCTTCGCATTTTGGGTTCTGGTTATAATCGTTTACGTTATTCTGCTTCTGTATTTCTCTCTGACTATGACTTCAACTGTTTCAAGAGGGAGGTTTTAAGACGCTTCTCGTAATTTTGGACAATCATTTTGGCTTTACTCTTTGGGAACTGGCAACTTCAGTGGGCCTTATTTTTCTGCCCTTTGTTACCCTTGACCAGACCCCTGTTTACATAAAAAAAAAAAAAAAAAAATCGTGTTCTACTTCGCTTTAGCTTCATAAACATACATTTGAGTAATTTGGTTCTAAACTAGTGCAGAAAGAAAAAGATTAGTCCGGTAACGTGACTCCCTGGACCGTATATTTAAACGTTCCATCGCTTGATCTCAACTACAAGTCTCCCCTGAGTTTCGCGAGGAGCAAGGGACAAAAGACTCACAGCACAGCCAAACCTTTGTAAATTCGCATTATTATGAAAGCGCAAGACTCAGAGCGGCGAAATACAATGGAGACAAGCACTTCTAACAGACCAGTGGAGGTTATTGGTGTTTTCAAATGGGTTTTCATGATCCTAATGAAAGTTTAACAAGAATTTTGCATCCCCAGTGAGAAAAACACTCATGAAAACCTAATAAATAACCTTTTTGGCCATTAAAAGTCTTTATGAGAAAGTACATATGTGTAAAAATACGGGTCTCTATCTAATGCACAGCTGTCCAGTGCTTCCAGTCCCACCACCATGTATTTGCTTGAGAACTTAACAAACCATATCTAAGGCCTTTAAAAATAGTGCTTGTGAGAGAACATGTGTAAGAATACGGGGTCTCTATCTAATACACAGCTCTCAAATGCTCCCAGTCCCACAATCATGTTTTTTTTTTCTTTTTCTTTTTTTTTTTTTTTTACTTGAGAAACGAGAGAATTGATAGCGCTCGAACCAACCACAAGACTGACTGATCCGCTCTAACATCTATCCACTCTACACAGACAGAGGAGATCAGTTAATAAAATCGAAAGTTACGTGGAAAGTAATGTAGTATGGACAAGAATATAAGAGAGAGAAAACGTAATATGTATGCAGTACCAATCGATAGTAATAGTAGTGGTAGTGGTGGTGGTGGTTGTTAATAAAGCATAAGTCCAATAAATCACCTAATGACTTTGTTGTGCTATTAAGCGGTCACGTTCAATTTAATAATCAATGAACACACACACACACGCACACACACACACACACACACACACACACACACACACACACACACACACACACACACACACACACAGAGAGAGAGAGAGAGAGAGAGAGAGAGAGAGAGAGAGAGAGAGAGAGAGAGAGAGAGAGAGAGAGAGAGAGAGAGAGAGAGAGAGAGAGAGAGAGAGAGAGAGAGAGAGAGAGAATTGTACTGTGTGTGTGTGTGTGTGTGTGTGTGTGTGTGTGTGTGTGTGTGTGTGTGTGTGTGTGTGTGTGTGTGTGTGTGTGTGTGTGTGTGTGTGTGTGTGTGTGTGTGTGTGTGTGTGTGTGTGTGTGATAAACCCAGATTACTTTTTTTGACAATTTGAATAGATAAATCGTTTTTTTTTTTTTCCATTTCTGCAATTTAACTTTCAATAAACATATAATTTAATTTTATATCAATTTATATCTATAACCTTGTCTATTACTGCCGCCACCACCACCACCACCACCACCACCACCACCACCACCACTAGTACTACTACTACTACTACCCCTTTCCTTCCCTCAGATATTATCACTAGCAGTGGATGGCCCAAGTGGAAATCCCTTCATGACGATGCTTCTCTCTCTCTCTCTCTCTCTCTCTCTCTCTCTCTCTCTCTCTCTCTCTCTCTCTCTCTCTCTCTCTCTCTCTCTCTCTCTCTCTCTCTCTCTCTCTCTGGTGACGTCAGGCGAGGTGCTCAGTGCCAGTACCAGGCATGGAAGGTGCCAGCACACAGGTAATGAGATTGGCACTCCCACCAAGTCACACGCGTCCCTTCTGAGGGGTTATCAAGATGGCGTCGTGGTGGTGGTGGTGGTATGAGTATGTTTTTTGTAGTAGTAGTAGTAGTAGTAGTAGTAGTAGTAGTAGAAAAAGAAACAGCAGTAACAGTAGTGGTAGTAGTAGAAGTAGTACAGAAAAAGAAACAGCAGTAACAGTAGTAGTAGTAGTAGTAGTAGTAGTAGTATAGAAAAAAAACAGCAGTAACAGTAGTAGTAGTAGTAGTAGTAGTAGTAGTAGTAGTAGAAACAGCAGCAGCAGCAGTAGTAGAAAATGTAGTAATAGCAGTACTATGAAACTTAATCACCATCATCACCGTCATTAACTAAGAGAAGATGGAGACACGGACACCAGTGCACCGGAAGACCTCCATCCTCCAATTACGCAATCAAAGACCGACACTTGCTGCCTCTAAAAGTTCACTTTTTCCTGAGTTCAGTCACTGCAACGGTGGTAGCGAGGCCTGTATTCAGAAGCGCTTTGCTCTCTCACCACGACTATTTTCGAAGGCCACGCAGATGATTAGCCGAGTTCTAAAGAATGTTTCTCCTGTTAATAATATAGAAATCTTATTAACCTGTCAGTAGAACAACAAAAATACCACTAAAAACCAGTCTCACTTCAATTAGAATTTTTTAATGCAGTGGAGGTGCGGCGCAGAAACGTTTCAAACTATGGTTCTCGATAACGCGAAGTATCTTTTCTCCATCCTTCCACTGCAGCTCATCCACCTACATCAACATGGAGGAGAGAAATTAACTAAAAAAAAAAAAAAAAAAAAATGGGAATGATGAAGGTTGGAATCAGTCAGAACCTCTAATATTTCTGCTGTTTTCTCCTCTACCTCTCCTCCCTGTCCCTCCATCTTCCATCCACACTCTTCCTTTACTGTTGTTATTGTTGGTGTTGTTACTAGGAAGTACACGTAGATCACCGCTCTTACTCTTTCCCATCTGCTCCACACCGCCCCCACTCTGGTTCCCCAAATATCAACAGGTGGCAGTAGCGTGGTTGAGAGGAGAGCGGCTGGGAAAGGCTAAGTGGAGGGGTGTGGAGGGAGACGAGGGCGAGGTGACGCACAGTATAAAGAGGAATAGAGGAGATAGAGTTAAGGTAAATCTAGGCAAAAGAGAAAGATGAACTCTGAGGTGATAAGGGATCAAGTGATAAAAGAAGAGGAGGATAAGAAGTGAAGTAAGAAGAGAAGAAGACGACGGAAAGAGGAATGATGGAGGAGGGAAGAGGTGGAGAAGTAAAAGGAGGAAGGAAGATAACTAAAGTGAATGAAAAGGGGAGGAGCTGCTAAATGGAGATGAATGATGAAGAGAGGGCGGGTGAAGGAGAAGAAAGAGGAAGATGACAAGCAGGAGTAAGAGAAGAGAGGAAGAAAGATTACAGTCAATGAAAAGGGAAGGTGCTGCTGGATGGAGATGAATGCTGAATGAAGGGCGAGTGAAGGAGAAGAAAGAGGAGGACGACTCGGAGGAAGTGATGAGTTGAGGAGGAGGAGGAGGAGGAGGAGGAGGAGGAGGTAGGCGGTTCACCTCCCGCCACCTACGTCACTCCACACTCAGAACACGGGGCGCTAAAAATACACACGGCGGAGACAGATCCAAATACACACAACCTGAGAGAGAGAGAGAGAGAGAGAGAGAGAGAGAGAGAGAGAGAGAGAGAGAGAGAGAGAGAGAGAGAGAGAGAGAGAGAGAGAGAGAGAATATATAAGTAATTTGACATTCACAATCATCTGTAATGATGTTTATTTTTTACTACTACACCGTTACCTGTCAGGTTATTTTTATACATACAGCTGAGCAAACGACTCATCATACGAAAAAGAAAACGGTTTCCTAAAAAAGAAGAAAAAAAAAAAAAAATAAAATAAACTTGGTTCGTGTTCAGAAACGCTCTGCTCTCATAAAACTATTTTCAAAGGCCACATAAGATAACGTTTTTTTTTTTCTTTTTCTCTCTCTTTCCAGCACTGACATAAAATCCATCGTAGAAGAGAAAACTGTTCCTTGCATAACAGAAACTCGTCTGTATTTTGAAACACTTTGCTCTCTCATAGCGACTCATTTTCAAAGGCTACGTATGATAATAATTAGGTTTTTCTTTATTGGTGCTACAGAATCTTTGTTAAACTACCCCTAGAATCACGAACACACCTTTGAAAACCCAATATCTTTTGTATCAACTGGTGATACAGAATCCTCGTTAAACTACCCCTAGAATCGTGAACACACCTTTGAAAACCCCAATATCCTCTCTCTCAACTGGTGATATAGAATACTTATTAAACCATATCTAGAATCATGAACACACCTTTGAAAATTCCCAATACCTGATACTAAACCCTGTTAGAACAGTCGAGTATGGCACCCAAGTGTTTGAGAATGCTGCTTCCTCTCTTAACTGACCTCCACCACTAAGCACTGCCGTGCCTCTCCAGCCAGGTCAGCACACGGGAACATCTGTAGCTTACACGTACAATATCACCAGGCTTAGTCAACTCCTCGTTCCTTCCACCCTACCTTCTTAACCTTTCTTTCCTCTTCTTCCCTCTCCCCTTTTGTCTCCCCAGTAATTTTTTCCCAGCCATTCTTTCCTCCTTGATCCTTTTGTCTCTCTCTCTCTCTCCCTCCATATCCTGTGTTCCTTCCCTTATTTCCTTCCATCCTTCTCTCTTCCATAGTCTGTCTTTTGTCCTTCCAGTCCTTTCCCTCCCGCCCCTCTTTTCTTCCATTCTGATATTTATACTTGTCTCTCTCTGTCTCTCTCTTCCTATCCTGTCTTTCTTTCCTGCTCTCATTTTCTTCATCCTTTGGTCAGTCTTTTGTCTCTCCAGTCTTTTCTTTCCCTCTCTCATTCCCTCCATTTACCTTAATACCTCTACATAACTATTTCCTTCTCTACCCTGTCTTTCTCTCCTACCCTCATTCCCTATATCCTTTAGTCTGTCTTTTGTTTCTGCTTTCCTTTATTTCCCTCTTTCCTTTCTTCCTTTATTCCGCTACCTCTCTCCCTCTCTATGGTACCTTTCCTTCCTTCCATTATACTTCTACCTCTCTATCGTTAATATCTTTCCTTCCTGCTCTTCTTCTCTGCCTTTCTTAGCCCCTCTCGTCTCTTCAGTCAGTTCTTCCCTCGCGTCCCTCTGCCTTCCTCTCCTTCCTTCCACGTTAGATCTTGAGTGCTCTTCTTTCCCTCATTACTTCCTTCTTTTTCTTTCCTGCTTTCCTTAGTCCCTCTCGTGTCTTCAGTCAATTCTTCCCTGTTCCCTCTCATCCCTCTCTCTCTTCTCTTCCACGCCAGAATGTCAGTAGAATAGATCAGTCAAAGCGCAGTCTGAGTCACCGCGGCAACACAGTGCATGGGGTCTGCCAAGCCAGCAGGGACACGTGGACGCGCAGAGTATCAACAAGCAACACCATGCATTTTTCTCTCCTCACACGAAACAGCGCCACAGGAAGCAAGCAGTGACATTATTTGCTAGCGCGGCTGTCCAAACGCTTCCTCCCGTGACGCTGACTCAGGAACCAATCAGTGAGGAAATGGAAAAGGCTGACATTGCATCTAGCTAGGCAGGAAAAATTTGCCGTAAACATCATCTCCCCGCTACACATGCACACACATATGCACGCACAGGCTTGCCAACCCCACCGAGAGGCACCGTGAGCGTGGACTTGATACTAGTTAGCTTGGAATATTAATAGACCAAACACGTGTGAACTGTTTCTCTGCAAAGCTATCTGTTCGTTCACCAATTATTATCACTTATTGTGTGAGTTCGTTTGGGAAATTACACCTCTTGTTATGAATAGTTTTTTTTTTTTTATCTTATTTATTTATCCACTTTATTGTTTATCTATTTTCTATTAATTTACTTTCTATAACCTATGACTTGCAAACCAACAGACGGACCAGTTCTTCACCTATAGAGGGCGTTTTGTCTCCTCTCTTTGCTAGTGTCGAGGCTCTTCGCAATATATTCATGGCGGAAATGCAAAGAAATGTTAACGGCGAGAATAACAGACAAATGAACCTTAGGATGCGTCTTAATGCTACTGACACATCCTACGTCACTTGCATAGCCCGAAACGATGGTACTACAAAAAAAAATAAATAAATAAAACTACAAGAACTACAAGGTTTAGAAATACTTGACCAATCCTTTGGTTCTCAGTAGCACTTCCCTCTTCCCACTTCACTTCCTTCCTTCCTTAATTTCTCTACCTCTCTCTCGTAAATATCTTTCTTTCCTCCTCCCCTTCCCTGCCTTCCTTAGTCCCTCTCGTTTGTACTACTTGATCTTCCACAACTCAACCATCCATTTTATCCTTAGCAGTGTCTTTAGAATCTATTTGACGCTTCCCACTTCACCTACACAAAGACGATAATACTGGAAAATGCAAAACTATAAGAATTATATGATTTTTAACTACTAATCACTCTACTTTGCTCTCAGAAGTATCTTTAAAAACTGTAAGCCTGAACTTGCACCACAGATGTGTAAGTCACGGCAGTCACGTGTCAGGATACGACCGTGACGCAGCGTGCCATACTCCCACTGCTGGGAATTGAGTTCGACTTGTGGGGTTAATCAAATGCCAAGCCAGCAATTGACTGCATGTGGCACTGAGGCTTTCTATATGCATGTTTAATATTAGGTGAATAATTCTAAGCTTAAGCAATAAAATAGAGAAAAGAGAAAGAGAAAGGGAAGGAAGGAAGGAAGGAAGGAAGAAGTGGGTTCAGCGAGAACGTGTGTGTGTGTGTGTGTGTGTGTGTGTGTGTGTGTGTGTGTGTGTGTGTGTGTGTGTGTGTGTGTGTGTGTGTGTGTGTGTGTGTGTGTGTGTGTGTGTGTGGGAAGGGAGGGGGGACAGACACACACCAAGTACAAGCAATAGGAGGGGAGAAGAAGAGTGCGTGTTCCGAGGAGTGCGTAGCGGGTGACGGGAAGGGAGGACCGGAAGAGGGATGGTGTGTTAGGAGAACCCGCATGTGGATGTATAAGCACCGCCATGCACCGCAATTATGCCACACATCATGCACCACACTAAACCTTCGGTGCGCCAGGTAACATTGTAAGTGACAGTAGCAAGTGTTGTTAAGTCCGTGTGGCGAAGTATAGCTAGGTATTATTTATGAATATTCAACATTCTTCTCGCAACACCATCATGCGTCGCAGGCTCATAATTTCGTGTTATCAGGATAATTCCTCGCTTCTCGCCTCGCAGCTAACAGCGATCCCAACTATTAAACGGCAATAAAAGCTGCAATATTCATCACATATGTAAATGCACGTCCGTAAATGTTACTTTCAGCTTCTAGGTCAGCGTCGCGCGCCTGTCAGTTCTCCAGCTGCAGCAGCGTCATAAGGGGCCCGGATCGGCCCCGTGCTACACAATAAAACACCAATCGTCCCCTCATGAAGCTGACTGAAACAATGAAAGCAGTTCAATGTGACAACACCCTCCTGCTCCTCCTCCTCCTCCTCCTCCTATTCATCACGCGAGTAACAGCAGCAGCAGCAGCAGCAGGCAATGACCCCTTGCTGCGTGGCGCCTCGGGAATCGTCACGACTCCTGGGTGGAGACGAACAAGTCTCGTGTGGTGGTATTCACAGCCTGCCCGCTAAGCCACGCGCTGACCGCTACCATCACGCCTCCATCTTTACAGTGCAGCAAGAATACGTCACTAAAAAAGCCGCTGTCATGCTGTAATGCTAATACGTGTTTTTAATTTAAACAAACTCATTATAACAAGTAGATGGCTTTACTTTCAATTTTTATCAGATCCCAACTGCTGTTGTAACGCACCATGAGCTGCACGGCAGCATGGCACGGACGTTCCCCTCCCGTTACACAGCAAGAGGCGTTGACCCGCCCGACAGACGACACTCCCACCAGTTTGCGGCGCCGCCGCGGCATAGCCTTGCTAAAGACAACTAACGTCAACTTATGTTAAAATTATCGATATTATTCCATGATTAATGAATAACTGAATAACAAAGATAAATAACAGGAGACCCACCATGGCGTCCCCAAGGTGGTAGCGTGGGCCGCATGAGGCCGGGACGTGCTCACCATGAGTCACTACGCACTGCACGCGAGCCAATCAGATTTGTTTAACACTCACTGCACACCTTTTGATTAACAACGCGACGGATATGCTCCCTGAGGCAGACCAGCCCCCGCCTCCTCCACCACCACCACCACCACCCCACCACTTGGCATGCCCCAGACAAGAGGGAGGTACTGGTTACCAAGCAACGCGTCTCCACATCACACCATTCAGTATTTCCTTCAGGTAAGGCATTCGTTATTAATTTTAACAAATAGAGAATAATCACAACTGCTCGTGAGGGAAGCAAAGTTACAGCTCCCCGCGTAACCTTCCACGGCCCCACCCGAGGAACAACATACGCCTCAGAAACAGAGGGGCACGCCGCTCACGCCTCCCCGTGATGCGAGCGTGTTAGCAACAGCTCTGGCCCTCCACGCTGCATAGGGATTCGCGGCGCCAAGCATCGGCCACGACCAGTTTACAGGAAACCTAATCCCTCCCGACCATCGTTGAGTCTCGGCAGCCGGCGCTCGCGTGTCCCTCCCACCCGCCCTGCCCCGCCCAGCCGCAGCTGAGTCCACGCCACGCCGCCCACACACTTGGGAGGAAGCGTCCATCATACCGTGATTTGGTTCTCATTAACGCCACTCTTCATTCACCAGGCGGCCACCTTACTACACTACTTGATCTATATCCTAACGCATCGCATCGCATCGCAACACACACACACACACACACACTAAATTAAATTTACTTCGGTTTTACAACCAGAATTGAGTAAACAAATCCATGCTTATTCAGAAAATCACAAGACTTGCAAAATTCGCAAAATTCATTACATATGCACGCTAAGGGAACCATTAATCTCCTTTTTTACGAGTTTTTTTTTATTTATGGTTTTATGAGAAACACATGTAGTTATGATAGTTGCCAGACGGTCTGTTAAGTTGTTCAGATGGCGCCAGGGGTGGTGTGTGAGGGTGCGAGAGACATCCCTCGAGAGCCCCATAGTTCCCCCTGACCCACAATGCCCCTGGGGGTGCGAGCGTGGGAGGGAACAATAGAGGGGCAGAGAGGGAACAATATTCTGAAACACTTCTGCGCCGTACCCCTAAATTCAAAAGGCTCTAGATGAAGTGACACTTGCTTTTAAGGGTGTTTTTACATTATCAACAGGAGCAACACTTGAGGGCTCGGATCTATGTGGTCTTTGAACATGGTCGTGATGAGAGAGCAAAGCGTTTCATCATACAAACCCTAGACTGAGGCGAGCGAGGAATTAGAAACAAGAGGCAGGAAGGCGATACACTCCATTGAATCTATACTGACGCCAAGCACTGAAGCAGCATTCCTCACCCATGACACACGCAGCCTCAGAAGTCACGCCTTAACATCTCACCAAATTTGCTTTTTTTTTTTTTTTTTTCTCGCACACACTCTTCGCACGAGTCAACCACATTCCCTTCCCAAGCAATAACAATAAAAAATAAATAAAAAAAAGGAAGACAAGAAAATAGAGTAAAAAAGGAAGATAAAAAAAAAACATTCAAATTGCACCACTTTTTTTTTTTTTTTTTACTTTCCTCCTCTCTTCCACACACTTCTTAGCCCACTCTTACCCCCCCACGCGGACACCCTCCCCCCAAAAAAAAGACGGAAAAACAAGACTGCCATGGACAAAAAACACGACTGCTTTACTTTCACTTTCCAGCTTTATTTTCTTTTTTTTTTTTTACTTTTTTCTCCTCGGCATACGACGTGCGTTGTTCCTGTTTTTCTTCTTGTCTGACACCAATATCAGTTTATTAATATTTTCATCCTTTTTTTATATAGTAACTAATCTTTAAATGATTATGGGAAACGTATAGAAATAAAGGAAAGAAGAGAAGGCCAGCTTTTTTTTTTTCCAGGCTACAAAACTATGAAAAAGCGGCTGTAGTCCAAGAATGTAATGATTAATTGTCTAAGTGATCATGGGAAAAATTGTCTGGCCGTGAATGCTTTACAAACTTAAAAGACTCTCTACTTTCTCTCACCCATAGTCTGTCCACCTCTCACTCATTCACTCTCTTTTCTGGTAAACTCTGGAACTCCCTGCCTGCATCCGTTTCCTCCTTCCTATGACTTGAACTCTTTCAGGAGGGAGGTTTCAAGACACTTATCCTCCAATTTTAGACAATGTTTTTTTTTATTCTGTTTGGTGACCGACACCTCAATAGGCTTTTTTTTTAATTCTGTTGCCCTTGGCCGGTACCCCTCCTACATAAATAAATAAATAAATAAATAAATAAATAAATAAATATATAAGAAAGAAAGAAAGAAAGAAAGAAAGAAAGAAAGAAAGAAAAAGAAACTGATTTGCATGACGGTGCCTCACCTGCCTGACGCCTCCCTCGCTCACTCTCGCTCTCATTCTCTCCCTCCCTCATGCACTTAAAAGGTTTCTGTGCTCACTAATGATGTATATATATGAACGTAAAACTTTAGTGTTCACGTGTAGGCACTTAAATATGTGGTGAACTCTCTCTCTCTCTCTCTCTCTCTCTCTCTCTCTCTCTCTCTCTCTCTCTCTCTCTCTCTCTCTCTCTCTCTCTCTCCTCTCTCACGTGACGAAGGCAGCAGAAAAGCTTGTGAGTGGATGTAATTTGGATGTAATTTCAAGCTGACGCCAACACACACACACACACACACACACACACACACACACACACACACACAATAATAATAATAATAATAATAATAATAATAATAATAATAATAATAATAATAATAATAATAAAAGGAGGAGGAGGAGGAGGAGGAGGAGGAGGAGGAGGAGGAGGAGGAGGAGGAGGAGGAAGGAAGGAAGGAAGGAAGGAAGGAAGGAAGGAAGGAAGGAAGGAAGGAAGGAAGGAAGGAAGGAAGGAAGGAAGGAAGGGAAGGAAGGAAGGAAGGAAGGAAGGAAGGAAGGAAGGAAGGAAGGAAGAAGGAAAAATGAACTTCCTTAGATTTGTACAAAAATCGAGGAAAAAAATCCAAATATGAAACCTAAAAACTAAATATTCAACATTAAAAAAATCCTCATATCGCAGATGCGCCGAGTTACGCAGCGCTGCCATTCCACGTGTGTCTGAAACCCAACCCGTCAGGACCAGGGGACTGTAAAGAAACCCTCGTGTGTGTGTGTGTGTGTGTGTGTGTGTGTGTGTGTGTGTGTGTGTGTGTGTGTGTGTGTGTGATCCTAGCGAGACGTGCTGACTAAGGGGACACACACACACACACACACACACACACACACACACACACACACACACGTAGACTCCATAAACTTCTCAATCAAAACAACGCGAAGCAGAAAGATCAAATTTATATACATGGCAGTAATTAAAAACGAAAAAAAAAAAAGCAAACAATTACCTACTGCACAGTCTAGTATTACACTAAACCTACGTATCATAACATTACGTTGAAGTTTCTTGCAGGAATTATAGTACAGTGTTACGTCACGGGATTTTTATATGTGAGAAAGAACAAAACAAAATCATGACGAAACCGGATATAACATACAAAACAGAAAATATATATATAAAAAGAAAACAAAATTGCGAAAAATCTACACCTTTTTATTTTTTTTTCACTATTTTTTTGTCAATTCGCTTCATTTACTATATGGACCAGAGAGAGAGAGAGAGAGAGAGAGAGAGAGAGAGAGAGAGAGAGAGAGAGAGAGAGAGAGAGAGAGAGAGAGAGAGAGAGAGAGAGAGAGAGGCCGGAAGTTGCAGTTTAATGTTGCTATTTATATAAGCTTGCACTCCTCACGCCCTCCTCTTCATAATGTAGGCACAACCAGACTGGAACTGTCACCCACACCCCTCCTGTTTGTCTGCCTGCATGTCTGTCCGTCTGTCTGTCTGTCTGCTTGTCTACGTCTGTTATTGTGTCTGTTTGTCAGTCTATATGCACGTCTGTCATTGTATGTAACTTATCTGTTTGTATTTGTTTGTCTGTCTACGTTTTTGTTCGTCTGTTTGTCAGTTTGTATGCATGTCTGTCATTGTATGTATTTTGTCTGTCAGTCTGCTTATGTGTGTGTGTGTGTGTGTGTGTGTGTGTGTGTGTGTGTGTGTGTGTGTGTGTGTGTGTGTGTGTGTGTGTGTGTGTGTGTGTGTTAACCTCAAGTCTGTTTGTTAGTCTTTATGTTTGTCTGTCTGTTTCTATGCCTGTCTGTTAGTCTTTATATCTATCTATTAATATATGTCTTTATCCTTATGTCTGTCTGTCTGTCTGTCCGTCTCTCCATCTTGCTTAATAACGAAAGAAATTGAGAAACAGACAAATTAAACAAATGAGTCTCACAAAAACAGCAACAGCGGCAACAGGACAGCATCGCATCCCCGACATCCACCACCCCAATATTACCTCCACGTGGCACGGTGGGAGGGAACAGATATGCAGGTGTAGAGGCCCTGCAAGGCATGCTGGGAGCCACGCGGCCAGGTGTGAGCCACTTGGGGGAGGGGAAGTGGGAATGCGCAGTTGTAGAAGACGAAAGGAGACGTGGATAATATAAAGTTTGTAAAAAAAAAATGAAATAGAAAATAAAGTTGTACTAAAGTTGTAGTATTATAAAATTGTATAAGACGAAGGAGGAGGTTCATGATAACAAGAAATAAATACATAACAAGTATAAATAGCGAGGGATGACAGGAATAATATGTATTTTGAATGAGATAGGAGGTGGTGAGGAATAAAGAAAAGAACATGGAATTGCAAAAAGGAGCGGGGAATGAATGATACACAGGAAGGAAAAGCTGAGTGTGGATGGCGAGGGTTGCCTTGAATGGTGTTGATTTTGATGGAAATAACAAGTTGAATGGTAAAGAGAATAATTACTATATAGTTGTAATAAGAAAGAATGGGGACTGGGGAGCACACAGGAAGGAAAGATTGACTGGACAGCGGATAGCGAGGCATGACTGGAATCGTGTGGATTTTGATGGGGGTAGGGGAGGTGAAGCAAGAGGAGAATATATAGCTGTAATGAGCGGGAACGGGAACTGAGTGATGCAAGACAGACAAAATGATGAAGGTCTGGACAGAGAGAGTTTAAAGGGCAAGGAAGAAGATCATTCATAGTAGAGGATATGAAGTGTGACAGGGAGCCGAACAGAGCATAACGAAGGAAAGAGTAAAGAGTGTAGACAGTGATAGGAAATTGCGACTTGAGATGCACTGGAGATAGCGACTTGAGATGCATTGGAAGATAGAAGAGTTGAAAATGAGGAATAGCGAGAGGATAATAAGAAGCTGAATAGTGTATGATAACGAAAGGAAGGAATAATTAGTGAGGATAGGGATGAAAACAGTAAATATACACATAGAGAATATACTTGTACAGATAGAAGAGTTGAAAGTGAGGGACGGTAAGAGAATAATAAGCTGAATAATGTATGAAACTGAAAGAAGGAAGGAGTAATAAATGCAAATAGGAATGGAAGCAGTGAATATAAAGAGCATTGAAAGATGGAGTGCATGAATGTCTGAGATGGCAGCAGGATGAACCAGAGAAATAATCTAATCTGGTATACAATCTGTGGAGTGTGTTTGTATGTATGTGCGTGTGTGGGAGGGTGGGAGGCTGAGAATGCATGCGGCTGGTGGTGAGTAATGACTAAAGAGCATGGGTGTTTGTTGACTCGGAGCTAGTCGTGGTGTTGATGTCATGAAGTTCACTAAGCCACCTACTTCACCAAGCCATTAACTCCGGATAAACCTTGCTATCCTTGATCTTTCACTAGGTGCTATTTGCTCGATAAACTTCCTTTCCCTGGTCTTCACTCTTGTTGATGCTGCTTTCCCTTCACTCCAGACCACTTTCGTCACGTCTTCCTCTCTCTTATCTTGCCTCCTTCCCTCCCTTCTCCTGATTTTCCCTACTCCACTTCTTCTTCTTCCCTTCCCCCTCATCTTCTTTCCTTCCCTAGCTTCCCCTGATATTCCCTCCTCTACCTTTACCTGATCTTCCGTCCTTCACTTCTTCTTCTTCTTCCCTTCTCCCTCATCTTCTTTCCTTCCCTACCTTCCCCTGATATTCCCTCCTCTACCTTTACCTGATTTTCTCTCCTTCACTTCTTCTCCTTCCCTTCCCCTCATCTTCCCTCTTTCAATTATTCTCCTTCCCTTCCCCTCATCTTCTCTCATCCCCTCCGTTCCTGTTCCCTTCAGTTCAGTGCCCAGGCCACCTTGTCACTTCTTCCCTTCCGGTTTTCAGCGTCTTTTTTTTTACAAATGTTCAGCGTCTTACTCGACTATTTGTACGAGACTTCTGTTGGAATTTACCGTGAGGTTTTCGAGGTTGTATGATTTTAGTAACAAATGAACAAAGGATAGGAAAAGCACCCATGAAAATCTTATACTGATCACCTGTGTAGCCTTTGAGGTTCATCCTAAAGCGTTTAAGAACAACACAGGCCCAGTACAGCACCAGTAACTCTGTATTCCATCCCTTTTTAGTTCAGGTTTCACTATCGTCACAACGCCTCCTCTGTTCTTTTGCTCGCTATCGCAACATCTCCTCAGTGACACCTGGATTTTTTACCGTCTTAATTACGCACCCTGTCTCAATATTTGGATAAGGCTTGTGAGATGTGTCGTGGTTACTCGTATTCAGCGTACCCACCTGCGAGATAAGGGGTACGAGTCCACGCAACAGCAGAACTTCACCTTGTTTGTTCACGAAAACTTTTAAACGCGGTTGTCTGATCTATCCTGCCGATTACAACAATAATGATGATGATGATGATGATGATGATGATGACGACAACGACAACAACAACAACTTGGTCGCTAGGAGGCATAAACAGCTTAATAATGCACAGAGACCAAAGATGATAAGATAATAATAAATGTAAGCATTAAAACAGTAAAGAATACAATACACTACGCGATAAGTGAGAAAAGAGCATATCACCCTCTTTACTACTACTACTACTACTACTACTACTACTACTACTACTACACCCACAAAGCTTTCCAAAGAGATTCGAATATTTATCACAAACAAGGGTGGGTTCAGGGTCAAGCCACGTGTGCCAATTAGTAAACCTAACGTTAATTTAAACTGGCTTACAAAAAAAACATTACGTGAATATTAAATAACGTAATGTACACTAGACATGGGCGTGAATACTAACTGGTCTAATAACTCCGAGTCGAATATGAACATTGATGGATCTATGAAATTTAAATTATTTAGCCTTGAGATGAATTTCTACTGACGGAGGATGGACTGAAGACTGACTGACCGAATGATTATTTGACTGATTTGTTGGTTAAATGACGGATTAATAGATTAGCTGACTGGCTGAATGAGTGGCTGGTTAAATGATGGATAATTACTCCCAGTGAGGTCTAAAGCACTGTTCAGGGGGTGCTGTGAACTTATCATTAAACCCAGCTGTGACCTCACTGAACGTTTCCCTTTGTGTCTCATAACACAAGGGGGTAGTCACAGCCTGCCCTCTAAAGACAACTCTCTTCCTCCACACAAAACTACAAGCACCTAATAACACACACCCTTCACTCAAAAAATTTTAAAATTATGGCGACTCCTACACCAGCCTCGGAGTCCCCATCTGGGGAGGGGACCATAAATGTCCCCAGGTCGGACTGCCTTTCCGTCGACGACCCTAAGTGTCTTGACACCCCCCTCAACTTTTTCTTCATTAACTTCTACAACATTCGCGGTCTAAGATCTAATTTTCAATCTGTAGAACACCACCTCTCCTCTTCTAAACCTCATCTTCTTTTCCTCACTGAAACTCAGGTGTCTGAGGCAACTGACAGTAGCCCCTTTTCTGTTCCCTCCTACTTTCTCTATCCTCATTTTCGATCCAAAGCTGGATGCTGCGTTTATGTGCGCAATGACTTAACCTGCTCTCGTGCCCATGCTCTTGAATCTTCCGAGTTTTCCACCATCTGGCTACGACTACAGAGTCATTCTCATACTAAATTTATCTGTGCTGTATACCTCTCTCCTAACTCCTCTGACTATAAGAAATTCTTTGACTACTTAACTTCCAAAGTGGAGCACATTCTGACCCTCTTCCCTTTTGCAGAGATCTCCATTCTTGGAGACTTCAATGTTCACCACCAGCTTTGGCTTTCCTCTCCCTTCACTGACCATCCTGGTGAACTAGCCTACAACTTTGCTATCCTCCATGACCTAGAGCAATTGGTGCAACACCCTACTCGTATTCCTGACCGTCTTGGAGATACGCCCAACATTCTTGACCTTTTCCTGACCTCTAATCCTTCTGCTTATGCTGTCACCCTTTCTTCTCCGTTGGGCTCCTCCGATCACAATCTCATATCTTTATCTTGTCCTATCACTCCAATCCCTCCTCAGGATCCCCCTAAGCGAAGGTGCCTCTGGCGTTTTGCCTCTGCTAGTTGGGGGGACCTGAGGCGGTATTTTGCTGATTTTCCTTGGAATGACTACTGCTTCCGTGTCAGAGACCCGTCTTTGTGTGCTGAGCACATAACAGAGGTGATAGTGTCTGGCATGGAGGCGTACATTCCTCACTCTTTTTCTCGTCCTAAACCTTCTAAACCTTGGTTTAACACAGCTTGTTCTCGTGCTATACATGAGAGAGAGGTGGCCCACAAAAGGTACTTAAGCCTTCCTTCACCAGAATCTCATGCACTTTATATTTCTGCCCGGAACCATGCCAAGTCTGTTCTCCAACTAGCCAAAAACTCCTTCATTAACAGAAAATGTCAAAACCTTTCAAGATCTAACTCCCCTCGTGATTTCTGGCATCTAGCCAAAAATATCTCCAATAACTTTGCTTCTTCTTCTTTCCCTCCCCTACTTCAACCAGATGGCACCACTGCTATCACATCTATTTCTAAAGCTGAACTCTTTGCTCAAACCTTTGCTAAAAACTCTACCTTGGACGATTCTGGGCTTGTTCCTCCCTCTCCTCCACCCTCTGACTACTTCATGCCTCGTATTAAAATTCTTCGTAATGATGTTTTCCATGCCCTCGCTGGCCTAAACCCTCAGAAGGCTTATGGACCTGATGGGGTCCCTCCTATTGTTCTCCGAAACTGTGCCTCCGTGCTTGCACCTTGCCTAGTCAAACTCTTTCAGCTCTGTCTGTCAACATCTACCTTTCCTTCTTGCTGGAAGTTTGCCTACATTCAACCTGTTCCTAAAAAGGGTGACCGCTCTAATCCCTCAAACTACCGTCCTATTGCTTTAATTTCCTGCTTATCTAAAGTTTTTGAATCTATCCTCAACAGGAAGATTCTTAAACATCTATCACTTCACAACCTTCTATTTGATCGCCAGTATGGGTTCCGTCAAGGCCGCTCTACTGGTGATCTTCTGGCTTTCCTTACTGAGTCTTGGTCATCCTCTTTTAGAGACTTTGGTGAAACTTTTGCTGTTGCCTTGGACATATCAAAAGCCTTTGATAGAGTCTGGCACAAAGCTTTGATTTCCAAACTACCCTCCTACGGTTTCTATCCTTCTCTCTGTAACTTCATCTCAAGTTTCCTTTCTGACCGTTCTATTGCTGCTGTGGTAGACGGTCACTGTTCTTCTCCTAAATCTATTAACAGTGGTGTTCCTCAGGGTTTCTGTCCTGTCACCCACTCTCTTCTTATTATTCATTAATGATCTTCTAAACCAAACTTCTTGTCCTATCCACTCCTATGCTGATGATACCACCCTGCACTTTTCCACGTCTTTTCATAGACGTCCAACCCTTCAGGAGGTAAACATATCACGCAGGGAAGCCACAGAACGCCTGACTTCTGATCTTTCTAAAATTTCTGATTGGGGCAGAGCAAACTTGGTATTGTTCAATGCCTCAAAAACTCAATTCCTCCATCTATCAACTCGACACAATCTTCCAGACAACTATCCCCTCTTCTTCAATGACACTCAACTGTCCCCCTCTTCTACACTGAACATCCTCGGTCTGTCCTTTACTTATAATCTGAACTGGAAACTTCACATCTCATCTCTAGCTAAAACAGCTTCTATGAAGTTAGGTGTTCTGAGACGTCTCCGCCAGTTTTTCTCACCCCCCCAGCTGCTAACTCTGTACAAGGGCCTTATCCGTCCATGTATGGAGTATGCCTTCACATGTCTGGGGGGGTTCCACTCATACTGCTGTTCTAGACAGGGTGGAATCAAAAGCTTTTCGTCTCATCAACTCCTCTCCTCTAAACTGACTGTCTTCAGCCTCTCTCTCACCGCCGCAATGTTGCATCTCTAGCTGTCTTCTACCGCTATTTTCATGCTAACTGCTCTTCTGATCTTGCTAACTGCATGCCTCCCCTCCTTCCGCGGCCTCGCTGCACAAGACTTTCTTCTTTCTCTCACTCCTATTCTGTCCACCTCTCTAACGCAAGAGTTAACCAGTATTCTCAATCATTCATCCCTTTCTCTGGTAAACTCTGGAACTCCTTGCCTGCTTCTGTATTTCCACCTTCCTATGACTTGAATTCCTTCAAGAGGGAGGTTTCAAGACACTTATCCACCAATTTTTGACCACTGCTTTGACCCTTTTAAGGGACTGGCATTTCAGTGGGCATTTTTTTTTTATTAGATTTTTGTTGCCCTTGGCCAGTATCCTTCCTACATTAAAAAAAATAAATAAATAAAAACTAGCTAACTTACTCACTGCTCGATTAACTGATCAAGAGATTGAAAATGTAAAAAAAAATAATTGCCTAACAAGAGCACACCTCCTAAACAAACACCAGGTGAAAATGTATAGTCCAAAATCAGAAACCAGTAATCATATGCACTCATTTCCACTGTCTTTGCCTCTCCCTCGATATTAAGTCCTCTGATCTGGCACCTTATAAAACCTAATAACAGATAGAGAGCAAAGGCAAAGCAGTGGAAAGCAAGTGGCAATACGTTAACTGACTACTGACAAGGACTACACACTGGGCATCTAAACTCTTTCCCTCCTTACAGTGGTCACCTGTACCTTCACTGTGTGTTGCTTCCTATCCCTGCCTTATCACCGATGTATCTTGTCCAACACAGGAAACGAGTGAGGTTTTGTTATGACGTGTTAAGAAATTCTCTCTCTCTCTCTCTCTCTCTCCTCTCTCTCTCTCTCTCCTCTCTCTCTCTCTCCTCTCTCTCTCCTCTCTCTCTCTCTCTCTCTCTCTTCTCTTCCTCTCTTCTCTCTCTCCTCTTCTCTCTCTCTCTCTCTCTCTCTCTCTCTCTCCTCTCTCTCCTCTCTCTCTGCCGAAGGTGGGAGATGGAATGCAAAAATATTGAGAGAAAAATAAAATAAAAAAACGGTGGTCGGTTGCAGCTGTAAAGACCAACGATAAGGTGAATCAATACATGTACGAGTATCTATAGGAAGCAAACGAGAGAGGATGGGTAGAAACAGAAACCCTTGCAAGACGGCGGTGGTGGTGGTGGTGGTGGTGGTGGTGTCAAGAGGTAGATAGCAGCAACATCAGGTAACGAGATAAAAAAGGATGTCACAATAACACGCTGAGTAATCCTCATCATCATCATCATCGCTGTTGTCATACGAATCATCCCATAGGGCGCATTAGGTGGTGTGAGTGAGGACTGCTACAGGCTTTTCCGACACAAGCAAGTGGAAGAGGAGGAGGAGGAAAGGTAGATTTCGGAGTACGAGTTATGTATGCCCTCGCTTTTCATCCCTCTACCACATCCCTCCTTCATTTGTAAAGGGCATTAAAGGAATGTGAACTCCACGTGACAGGACACACACACACACACACACACACACAAAGATCAGGGTTAAGGACCACGTAAAATGACGCAAGACCTCATTTGGCACAGGTATCACTCGTACACTGAATGGCGTGATGGGGTGAGTCAATAACACTCCAAGCCATCTATTATCTCGCTAGAAGGTGATGGGTGAGAGGAGGAGGAGGAGGAGGAGGAGGAGGAGGAGGAGGAGGAGGAGGAGGAGGAGGAGGAGGAGGAGGAG
>NC_087151.1:12680000-12687500 GCF_035594125.1 Scylla paramamosain | reverse complement strand
AAAAAAAAAAAAAAAAAAGTGGTCCTAATAATATCAACGTAATCATCAGATGCCGCAAGAGTCGTCTGAAGGTTGAGTCACGTGAGGTGGCGGCGATGCAGTGGTGGTGGTGGTGGTGGTGGTGGTCGAGGTGGTGAGGAGGGAGGAGGAGGAGGAGCTTTTGGTAGTGAAGGTGGAGGCGAGAGGAGAGGATAAAGGAAAGGATGAGGGGGAGAGGAGAGGGGGGTGGAGAGGAAGGAGAGGGGGTGGAGAAGAAGGAAAGGACAGGAAGGAAAAAAAAAGTGACGGGGGTGGGAGAGAAGAGAGGAGAGGGAGAAAGGAAAAAAGGAAAGAGAGAGAAGAGGGAGAGATGAGTAAGGGACAGACTCATAAGGCTGACCATCACACACACACACACACACACACACACACACACACACACACACACACACATCGTGACAATAATCAATAATACTTCGATGGCAATTTCCGATAATCGATTATGGTACTCGCGAATAAAATAAATATCTTCAGAAAAAGAATGAATTGTTATTTGAAAATGTCACGAATCTTTTATTACGATAGAACAAATAAAAAATAATGGTAGGTATCGATCACGTTGGGTTTAGTCTCTCTCTCTCTCTCTCTCTCTCTCTCTCTCTCTCTCTCTCTCTCTCTCTCTCTCTCTCTCTCTCTCTCTCTCTCTCTCTCTCTCTCTCTCTCTCTCGTGACAGGATGACTTGACAACTCATTCTTATTTTACATAGATTAATTAAAGGATCTGCTTGCAATATTACCAAGGGCACTCAAAAAATAGAGATAGGGAAAAAATGGGGTCGCATCGAGGCTATTCTCTTTTTCTCTCTCCCTTACTCTTTCTTTCGTTCCACACGCGCAAATATAAACAAAGTATTTCTGGACGAGTTTTTATTAAAATCTCTGCAACTCTTTTTCTTTTAGATCAATTACAAAAAAATGTTATGTGGCTTGTTAAAAAAATAATAGTAATAGTAATAATAATAATAATAATAATAATAATAATAATAATAATAATAATAATAATAATAATATAATAATAATAATAAAGCGCAAACATGAATTTCTCAATATAGCTTGTTTATGAAATTTTCAAAACACACACACACACACATTGCGGTTGTACCTCAAACATCCCATTGTGTGTGTGTGTGTGTGTGTGTGTGTGTGTGTGTGTGTGTGTGTCAATTACAGTACATTCCTTAATTTCAGTATACTTGAAAACACCCACAACTGCACTTCAAAAGCACATCCGCTAAACGCGAACAACAGCATGAAACACCGTCATATTTCCCTGACAAGCATCATGAAAACCACGCGATGTCCTCCTGTCCTCCTATTCAGAGGTGGGGGATGGAGGTAGGAGTAGGAGGAGGAGGCGACACTGAATGGTGAACCAGCAGGCCACTCCCTCTTCCTTCCCCACCACACCACACCACCACACCCCACTGCAAACCAACCAATGACAGGCCGCCGCTTCCCTCACGCCACACTCCTGCACACTCCCGCTCGAAGCCGCCACGCAGACTGCATAACGATGTCTTTTATAGCATTATGTTTCATCGACCTAGTTCATGAGCTTGTCTTAGGTTAGGGTGCTGGACAATACAATGCACGTACTTGTAATCGTTCGCTTGTTTTGTCGCGTACTCGCTATCTACGTAAACTATCTATCTATATTTTAGGTTCTTTTTTTTTTTTTCCGTTGATCTAATTTTGCATAAGGTGATGTCAGGTGTAATGTTGGTTTGTGTCAATGTTCGGAGTTATAATCGTCCCCATGTTTAATATTTGCTTGGTGTCTAATCAATACCAATCTGAAACGAAATTTTGTGGCCCATTTCATCGATTCATTATACAAGTTTGTTTCAATGCCTATTCGACCCAAAGGAGCATTTTTTTTTTTTTTTGTGTGTATCACTGTACGTTATTTCATTTCCATAATTACCTATTTAAAACTAAACCTGGATGCTTATTTCCCTAATACAAGTGTTTACAAGCATATTTATTCTTGCTCTTAACTAATACTATACATAATTATCTGCACCTCGTACACTATTTACTATTCATGTTCATCCGTTTGGTTCTATTACTAGTCTATTTTATCTTCTATCGATCCAATATACAAGTCTCTGTTAGCACGCCGCTCTAACTCAATATCTGTCTCAACGTGCAATACTTTCCATTCATGTTTATTAATTTAAATCTTAATTTCATACTTCTAGCGGCGATTTTAGTCAATAAATCAATTCCAACCTACTTGTCGTAACTTAAATCGTCGAAATAATCCTACATAATCCGGTCAAAGTTCCCTTCTAGAGATACCAAACGTGTCATCTATGGTGTACCTGCTGATAGCGACACCAACAAATGACAAAATGAACAAGTGACTTAACCATTTGTCTTTGGAGATAAACCAACATAAAAATATCTATACTAGAATTACTTACTTGATCTTTAAAAGAAGAGATTGTTTATTACTTAAATGGGTGGAATACTTAAATGAAAGTATCGTGGCAACCAGTGAGGCTGAGAAGAGAACAAAGCTCAAGCTCGATATATAATTCAGAAACCAATACGAGAGTCGGTCCAGCGAAGAACCAGTTGATCGGTGCAAATATGCAAGAAGTTAAACCTTACAGTCCGCAATGCCTTTACTACATAGTTTAAATGCTATAAGTATTCTACGTACTTCAAGAAAAGGTGTCTAATTACAAAGACTACGTTATAACTACATACAACAGAAGTTATGGATTCCTCGATTGCCTGATCTTCTTTCCCAGGTATTGAAAGGCCTAAAGAATAGTTTGCCCCTAAATGACCACCTTCAAAATCTCTGTTGGTTACTCTCCCGGTGTATGAAAAAGGCCGGCGTTCAGTCCTGTCCCAACAAAAGATGAAGTGAACCACGTGTAGCCTAGACGCCGCCAGACATCTGGGAACTCATTGTGGCGTGGGCCAAAGCAGCAGCTGTGCCGCCCACCGCCACGCTATCGATTGAACAAGAACAGCTCTGCCGCACCTTGCCGGTATTCAAGTCAGTATTCCTCTGTAAGTACGGCACGTCACCACAAGGTTAACACTCACCCAAGGCCTTCATGAACTCGTCGAAGCCCTCGGATGAGTCCATCTTGTACTTTCCCACGATCTTGGCCATTTTCGTTGAGTTGGATGGCGTGTGGCGGTGCTATACTGCTCGACGGCCTGGCTTCCCCGCGACTGGTGACGGACCCCGCAAGGATTGACTGCTCTTGCCCACACGTGTGTTCTGGGGCGGCAGTTACCACATGTCGCCCGCCATCCAGAACATCGTTGCTACTGATCGTGATGCTTGTCGTGTATATTAACTGTGTTGTCCATGTCGTGGGAAGCCCAGCAGTTCAGTGGTGGTGTGCTTGTGATTGCTCTCTTTTTTTTTTTTTCGCCTTTGTTAAATAAATGTATGAATCACAAGGAAACCCAGTTAATTTTTATTTATTTATTTATCTATTTACTATTATTTTTCTCTTCCGTTAGCTGTTGGACTAATTTATTCAACTACTTTTCCTTACCGATGAATGGCCTTCTTAGATACTTTGCTGTATGACTTACTTTCTCAGTACCTACTTATAACAAACAGGGGATTTTTTTTTTTCCTAACAGTAACGAATGCTAGTTATGAGCATTTTAGTTATAAAGGTCATATTTATTTTGAATATTATGTTTATATAATGTAAGTAACGGGGATTTGATTGTTCAGTGTCTTCAGGGGAATATTATTCAAATTATACTGACAAGGTAACTGAGGCAGTATTAAAATAAAATCCTTTCTTAACTCACATCTGGGGACATGATGTGGAAAGGTGCACAATAATCATGTATTTCCTCAGTTTCGAAGTCTTCTCTCTTCTTCAATCTTTCTTCCTTTCTTCTTTTTTTTTTTTTTTGTCTACTCCATTTTCTTAAATGCGCATGTCTTTCTTACTCAATTTTCGTTTTTTTTTATTTTGTTTTCTTTATCCATTATTTTTCCTTGTAGTTGTGTATTTTTCGTTTACATTTTTTTTTTTTCCATTTTTTTCTCTATTACTCTTCTTTAATTTTGTTATTTTTTCTTCCCTGTCCATTGAATTTATGTCTCATAGTTTCAGTGTTATAGAGCAGTCCCTTAGATTTTTCCTACTGTATCCTCGGGGTCCAGCGATCGGCCTCTGAAACAAAACCCTTGCAATATACCATCATATCAATCCAACACTATCAAAGCAGTCTGTGTATCATGCCACCAGAAATCATCACACAAAAGCACGTGAGCACACACACACACACACACACACACACACACACACAGACACACACACACACATCCAAGTAAGCCACATACGTATTATAATCATCTCATCCGCTGGTGACGCCATCCGTATTACACATGTTATACCAGTAACATACACGATTTGAGCTGACTATAGTTTCTCTCTCTCTCTCTCTCTCTCTCTCTCTCTCTCTCTCTCTCTCTCTCTCTCTCTCTCTCTCTCTCTCTCTCTCTCCTGCTTCATTACGTTACGTGTTGCTAAAACAAACTGAAGTTACCCGAGCTGTGTTGAGTCTCGTACAGTATCCAGTTAGCAAACATATTAACATTTTATTTTTAATACTTCTAACAGACTCTAGAATGGAAGTTAGCGAAGTTTTCTAGATTGCATGATCCTACGTAATGATATAACTAGAACATTACAACACTATTGGGGAAAACCTGCCATGAAAGCCATCAGATATTTCTTGTAGTCTTTGAAAACAATCCTGCTGATGTGTTCATGGTATAACTCTTACCTTATCACGTAATAGACCCCTCAGGATGTTTTCTTGTTCTTCCCGTGTGTTTCTTTTGTCTCATCCCATCACGAATATATACGTTAGTGAGTTGCGAGACAATTTCATCTTTTAGTATAGAGGTTAGTGAGATTCTCTAGACTGTCTGCTTGATTGTAGTGATGATTTAACAAGATTATTTGATTACCAATGGGGAAAAACCAGCCATGAGAACCGTCTAATAATTCCTGTAACATCTGAAAAGTCCTGCTGAGAGCTTCGTTAAAAGAAAAATAAAATAAGATAAAATAAATAAATAAAGTTCATACGGTTTCATTCGTAGCTTATCACATACAGTTTTCTTGGGGTTGCTTGTTCTTCCTCTGTTTCTTTGTCTCATCCCATCACGAGTGCTTGCGTCAGTAAGCTGCGAGACGTTGAGCAATGCCAGGAGGATGTAGAGAAAGCAGTGCTATCTCCCAGAAGCACGTAGAGGACTCAGCAAGGTGGGACTGGATCTGTGGGAAAATATTGTATGATATAAGAAAAATACCATGTATTTACGATAATTGATTCAAATTATTACGTCCTGATGAATATATAACTACTAACTAACTGACTAGCTAACTAACTGAAATAACTATCTCAATCTATCAATCAATAAAAAAAAATAAATAAATAAGCAAAGGTAAAATACGGGATGGTCACGTTCATCTTCGTCAAATTTGCAGTCAAAGAACATTACTGGGGTGGGCGCAACAAACGCCAGTTTTTGCAACGCTTAAACTCTCGTAAGAACTGTTTTCAAAGGCCACCGTGATGATAAGCCGGATTTTCATGGATGTTTTTTTATTATTATTTGTTTATTCTTTATTCAGATATTCATGATTATCATTTATCCATCTTTTTATTTATTTTATTTTATTTTATGTCATCAGTAGAATCATAACAACACACTTGGAAACTCCATTAACTTCCTTTAGACTAGAGCATGAAACAAGAATTCCTGTGAGATAAAGTAAAGGAAAGTCTGAGAATGCTCTCCCATATTTTCACAAGAAATGCTGGCAAGAAAAGTTTGTAAACATGTTCTTCGAATCGTCAGTCTATACGAGTAACGCTGGTCATTGTAGATGTGTGTGCTTCCTGTTTCATCCGTCATCACAAGCACTCAACATTCACCCCAACAGCTTGTCTCCTTGTAAGAAGAGACCCCAAGAATCTCTCTCTCTCTCTCTCTCTCTCTCTCTCTCTCTCTCTCTCTCTCTCTCTCTCTCTCTCTCTCTCTCTCTCTTACTTTTTACTACATTTTTTGCCTTGGTTACTGTTAAATGATTCTAATGGAAATAACCGGAATTTTCAAGGATTTTTCATGATTCTAGTGATAATTAATAAGGTTTCTACATCAGCAATAGTAAAATAAAATAAAAAAAAGTAGAAATGTAAACAAAATAAAAATCCGACAGATTATCTTTGTAGCCTTTGAAATGTAGTACTCAAAATAGTCCTCATGAGAAAACAAAGCCTTTCAAAATAAGGGTCTTGTCTGAGAATCAAAGCCACACAAACATTTAGAACATAAGAACACGAGGGAAGCCACAAGAAGCCGACACGCGGCAGTTCTTGTGTAGTACAGCCTGTGTCCGTAGTCCCTATCCATGAATCTGTCTAATCTTTTAAAGCTTCCTATTGACTCTGCACTATATAGCAACCTGATATCTAAGACCATTCCATTCTAACCCCCTATTTGGAAGCTAATTTCTTTCGATTCCTCTTTTTAAATCTAACTTACTGGGATACATTTTACACACATTATTTGAGGGAAACTAGAGCAAAACTGAAACTGAAAACATTTTCTTGCTGCATGCTCTATTATCTGGTTAAGCCAAGGAAATACATACCGTACTGCATACTGCTTGCATGTTGCAGACGTCATGAAAACAACTCTTCTTCTCAGAAAGTGATCATGTCCATTGTACCACAGAGCAGGACAGAAACGGCGCTTCCTTCCATGCGAGCAGTTGTCCTTCCACCGCGTGCCTTGTTTCATTTATCATTATTATTATTATTATTATTATTATTATTATTATTATTATTATTATTATTTTTATCATTATCATTATTATTATTATTATACTGTTGTTATTATTATTATTATTATTATTATTATTATTATTATTATTATTATTATTATTATTATTATTATTATTATTATCATTATTATTATTATTATTATTGGAAAGGGGTTATGGTCAAGGGCTACAAAAAGATAGAAAAAGGCTCACTGAGACGCCATTCCCTAAAGAATACAACCAAAAGGATTGATCAGAATTGCAAGACAAGCGTATTGAAACTTCTCTCTTGAAAGAGTCTATGCATAGAGTCATGCATAGAGTCATGCATACAGCACTCCTTTTATCGTGTCTTAAGATACATTAAAAAGATAGATACATAAACAAAATGACTGCTTACACTACATAGAGAAAAAAAAATTAGGCATAATTATAGCATATGTGTTCAGAAAAAAAAAAAGTAAAAGAAAATATCACCAAGGATACAGTGTGTTAAGACAACAAAGGAAAAAACTTTACGAGAGAAAGGAGAGAAGGACACGCACAAATACGTTTTTGCTAACAGAACAACAGACTAGTGGAATGCATCATCAGAGGGAGTACATAGTGTGTGCAATCAGTATAGTCA
>NC_087151.1:12675000-12677500 GCF_035594125.1 Scylla paramamosain | reverse complement strand
GAGAGAGAGAGAGAGAGAGAGAGAGAGAGAGAGAGAGAGAGAGAGAGAGAGAGAGAGAGAGAGCACGGGTTTGAGTGGAGAAAAGATAAAAGGCTGGCTGCCTTACGAACAAGCCAGAAGAAGATGAGCGACACTATTATGAGCATGAGAAAAGGCTGCAGGAGGAGGAGGAGGAGAAAGAGCAGAAGGAGCAGGAGGAGGAGGAGGAGGAGGAGGAGAAAAAGAGGAGGAGGAGGAGGAGGAGAAGAAGAAAAAGAAGAGGAGGAGGAAGAAACAACAACAACAACACCTACTACACACACACACACACACACACTCACACACACACACACACACACACGAAAAGAGGAAGAAGATGAAGAGATAAGCTTGAAGAGTGACTTCACAGAAACACTCATTTTCCGACACAGAAAAAAAAAGGAAAAGAAAACACAAGAATATAACAGCCGCTCATGCCTTAACCTTCCCATTTTTCCTCCTTGTAAGTGATCCTTGAATGATAAAAAAAAAAAAAAAAAAAGCGAGACAAAAAAAAAAAAAAAAGACACAAACGTTTTGGTCAAAGGATGAATCATGTTTGCTTAGTGGATGGAGCCAGACAGCCGGACAGACGGACACACAGACACCCTACTCGCCATGAGAAGAGAAGAATGGCAGTAGCCCTAACCACCAAGTGTGTCATAAAGACGCCACTAAGCAGCCTTGAGTCACCATGCAGACACTCGGCTCGGGTTCTCACGCTGGGCCGCTCCTATACCCTCGCCTCTGCTGCTGCGTAAGGCATCCGGCGTCCACCCTCAAGGCCCCGCACCCTCACTAGATCTCCCTCACAAGATTTCTCCCTCGCTACATTCCTCTCTCACTAAATCCTGCCTCACTAGATTCCCGCCAAACTAAGTTCCTCCCTCACTAGGTTCCTCCCTCACACACTCATCTCTTATCCAACTCCCACCTCAGCTCGAGTGTAGGACATTAAAAACACTCGAAGATTAAATGACAGGAAGGATTTAATAATGAAGTAACAATATGTAATGTGTGTAAGGGAGGGGGCGAGGCAGAATGTCAAGAACTTGTTGATATCATTATTATTTTTATGGTGCTTGGTACTAGTATAAAAGGATGAAAGAAAGAGAAGTGTATTAGATTATCCCCTTGAGCTTTTTCTCCCTGAGGGCATTTCCCACGGTGACTTGTTCCTTGTGTAAATTTTCGATTTTCCTCTCCTTCAGAATATAAGAATGTAAGAAAACAAGGGAAGCTGCAAGAAGTCGTCATCCCTACACGTGGCAGTCCCTATATGAAACTTATTACTCATTTCCTCCTGTCATCCTCCTCCATAAATTTATCTAATCTTTTAAAGCTCTCTAATGATTCGGCACTAACAATTTGATTACTGAGTGCATTCCATTCATCAGCCTCTCTATTTCCGAACCAGTTCCTTCTTATCTCTTTTTTAAAATAACTTTATCGAGTTTTAACCCATTATTTCTTATACAATGCTGATTACTGCTCCTCAGAATTTTCCTTGTCATCTTTGTCATATTTCCTATATCACTTACAGATCTCAGTCAAATATCTTTAACCTACGTCTCTATAAAGAATGTAAATAAAAAAAAAACTTTAATCTCCTTTCGTAAGGAATACTTCTCGATCACTTGTTTCTTTTTAGTCATTCTCTTTTGTACTGATCTAATAAATATGTATCATTCCTGTAATATTATGAGGACCAGAACTGTGCAGCATAAGCTAGATGACGTCTGATTAGCGCCAAATATAGCTATGCTGTTATTATTCCGGTGTAAATGAGCAGCAGGAAGGAAAATAACACAAAAGTGGAGAGAGAGAGAGAGAGAGAGAGAGAGAGAGAGAGAGAGAGAGAGAGAGAGAGAGAGAGAGAGAGAGAGAGAGAGTTTATGTAGGAGGGGCACCGGCCAAAGGCAACAAAAATCTAATAAAAAAAAAAAAAAGCCCACTCAGATGCCGGTCCCCGAATTGGATCCGAAGCGGTAATCAAAAAAATTGAAGGATAAGTGTCTTGAAACCTCCTTCTTGAAGGAGTTCAAGTCACAGGAAGGTGGAAATACAGAAGCAGGCAGGGAATTCCAGAATTTACCAGAGAAAGGGATGAATGACTGAGAATACTGGTTAACTCTTGCATTAGAGAGGTTGACAGAATAGGGGTGAGAGAAAGAAGAGTCTTGTGCAGCGAAGCCGTGGGAGGAGGGGAGGCATGCCGTTAGCAAGATCAGAAGAGAAGTTAGCATGAAAATAGCGATAGAAGATAACAAGAGATGCAACAATTTAGGGCGATGAGAAAGAAGCTGAAGACAGTCAGTTACAGGAGAGGTGTTGATGAGACGAAAAACTTTTGATTCCACCCTGTCTAAAAGAGCGGTATGAGTGGAACACTTCCAGACATGTGACGCATACTCCATACATGGACGGATAAGGCCCTCGTACAGAGTTAGCAGCTTTGGGGAATGAGAAAAACTGCCAAAGA
>NC_087151.1:12617500-12670000 GCF_035594125.1 Scylla paramamosain | reverse complement strand
AGGTGAAGGTCACACGCAACGTCAAAATGATCGCGGTCAGCCTCATGATGCTGGTGTTGTGAATGGTGAAGGACGTGCTGAAAAAAAAAAAAAAAAAAAAAGGCAGACTGGGTGTGCGTAACCCGATTAAGGTGTTGCCGCCAAGGAAGCGAGATTATCTTAATTAAGTGAGAGAAGCCCGACCGCCGCTTTTAACGAAGGCCCAGACAGGGGACGGGCACTGACCCCATGCGGGAGGAAGGGGAATGGGTCGAGGAGACGCCTTGGCCACAGAGGGCTAATCGTGAATGTTAACTTGAGTTTTATGATGAATGTTAATGAAGTAATAAGTGCAGAAGTGAATTTTTAAAAGCAAGACACATGGGTGCAGCAAACAGCAACACAAAAGCAAAGAACTTAAATTTGCCTTGACAAGTTTCTTGACCTTCCCCACGCAGTGCCAGTCCCCACAAAAAAGCTACGTTTGCAGCCTTTCTTTTTAGTTATTTGTTTATTTATTTTTTATTGTTATTATTATTATTATTATTATTATTATTATTATTATTATTATTATTATTATTATTATAATTATTATTATTTTACAGCAACGCGGGAAATTTCTAGAATAATTAATGAATTTATTTTCAATACACCATCTGATCAGTATGGTATCATGACCGGCAAAATCACTCCATAAAGAAAGTTTTGCCGTCAGATGTGAGGGACAGTCTCAGCGCCACGTTCATGTCGGAAACGCGACTAAACAAACCTTCGTTGGAAGTGACACTAATTCCATCGCTTCCACTCTGCAGGCAGGTCAAGGAATATGGATCTGACTGATGGTGATTGGCAGGTCAAGGGCTTGTTGACTATACAAGACTAGCCAAACGGGACTTGACGTTGAACCTGAAAACTACGTAGGTGCACCAGCAGGAAGGCGCCTGGGCGGCTGGGTCAGGCCTGGTGTTGGGCTTCCGTCCAAGAATCCCAGCAGTTGCGAGTGTAGGTAGTTTCAGCGGGTCACATCCAGGCACTGCTGTAATATACCGTGTGTGGATTTTTTAACAACTCAAATCACGTATCATTGAAACTAAGCCAAATTATTATTTTTATGCCCATTTCCAGCTACATATTATATTATTACCATTTACTGCCATGAAAATTTTCACCATTTACTGCCACAAATCTCTCCTCTTTTTCTCAGTTGACACCCACTTAAATATTTACGTACACAAAGTCTTCAATAAAAGGATAAAAGATCAGTTCTTTACAACGGGGAAGTGTGTGGGTGAAGGTCACAGCGACATGAAGAGGGCTCAAGGAGGTTTTTGACTCGTCCTCTACCCGCATGAGGCGAGCAATTGAATGTTGCCGGCGAGTGTGCATCGTGGCTGTGACTGACTACTTGACTGGTGTGGCGCCACTATTAGGCTTCCAAAGGCCGAGATATCAAGCCCAATCCACATTCACATTTCCGTAGGTCGCCATTCACAGAAATGAAGAGGAGGACACATTGCTGGAGCGTCGCCAGCCTCGCCTGATCCATTACCAGACGCCACAAACTCACGGCAAGTCTTTTTTTGTCGAGTAGGCTCCGTGTTTGAAATCCAGAGAGAGAGAGAGAGAGAGAGAGAGAGAGAGAGAGAGAGAGAGAGAGAGAGAGAGAGAGAGAGAGAGAGAGAGAGCACATATCTAAATAGAAATATACAAATAAAGAAATAACATACATACATACATACGTACATACATACATTCATGAATATATACATACATACTTACAAACAAGCGAGCAAGCAAACCAGCTAATCAATAAGCAAACAACAAAAATATTAACGTACACACTTCTACAGCTCATAATTCAATATTTTTTATGTAAGAGGGACACTGGCCAAGGGCAACAAAAATACAATAAAAAAAAAAATAAAAGCCCATTGAGATGCCGGTCCCCGAATAGGGTTCAAAGCGGTAATAAAAAAATTGAAGGATAAGTGTCGAAACCTCCCTCTTGAAGGAGTTTAAGTCACAGGAAGGTGGAAATATAGAAGCAGGCAGGGAGTTCCAAAGTTTACCAGAGAAAGGGATGAACCATTGAGAATACTGGTTAACTCTTGCGTTAGAAAGATGGGCAGAATAAGGGTGAGAGAGAGCAGAAAGTCTTGTGCAGCGAGGCCGTGGAAGGAGGGGAGGCATGCAGTTAGCAAGATCAGAAGAGAAGTTAGCATGAAAATAGCGGTAGAAGATAGCAAGAGATGCAACATTGCGACGATGAGAAAGAGGCTGAAGACAGTCACTTAGAAGAAAGGAGTTGATGAGACGAAAAGGTTTTGATTCCACCCTGTTTAAAAGAGCAGTATGAGTGGAGCCCACCCAGACATGTGAAGCATACTTCATACATGGACGAATAAGGCTCTTGTACAGAGTTAGCAGGTGGGGGGGGGTTGAGAAAAACTGGCGGAGACGTCTCAGAACACCTAACTTCATAGAAGCTGTTTTAGCTAAAGATGAGAATGGAAGCTTTCAGTTTAGATTATAAGAAAAGGACATACCGAGAATGTTCAATGTAGAAGAGGGGGACAGTTGAATATCATTGAAGAAGAGGGGATCTGTTGAGTGTCATTGAGGAAGAGGAGATAGTTACCTGCAAGGTTGTGTCGAGTTGATAGATGGAGGAATTGAGCTTTTGAGGCATTGAACAATACCAAATTTGCTCTGCCCCAATTAGAAATTTTAGAGAGATCAGAAGTCAGGCGTTCTGTGGCTTCCCTGCTTGAACTGTTTACTTCCTGAAGACTTGGATGTCTACGAAAAGACGTGGAAAAGTGCAGGGTAGTATCATCAGCGTAGGAGTGGATAGGACAAGAAGTTTGGTTTAGAAGATCATTGATGAATAATAAGAAGAGAGAGGGTGACAGGACAGAACCCTGAGGAACACCATTGTTAATATATTTTGAAGAAGAACAGTGACCGTCTACCACAGCAGCAATAGAACGGTCAGAAAGGAAACTTGAGATGAAGTTACAGAGAGAAGGATAGAACCCGTAGGAGGATAGTCTGGAAATCAAAGCTTTGTGCCAGACTCTATCAAAAGCTTTTGATATGTCCAAGGCAACAGCAAAAGTTTCAACAAAATTTCTAAAAGAGGATGAGCAAGACTCAGTAAGGAAAGCCAGAAGATCACCAGTAGAGCGGCCTTGACGGAACCCATACTGGCGATCAGATAGAAGGTTGTGAAGTGATAGATGTTTAAGAATCTTCCTGTCGAGGATAGATTCAAAAAGTTTAGGTAGGCAGGAAATTAAAGCAATAGGACGGTAGTTTGAGGGATTAGAACGGTCACCTTCTTTTAGGAACAGGCTGAATGTAGGCAAACTTCCAGCAAGAAGGAAAGGTAGATGTTGACAGACAGAGTTGAAACTGTTTGACTAGGCAAGATGCAAGCACAGAGGCGTAGTTTTGGAGAACAATAGAAGGGACCCTATCAGGCCCATAAGCCTTCCGAAGGTTTATAGGTCAGCGAGTTCACAGAAAACATCATTGCGAAGAATTTTAATAGGTAGCATGAAGTAGTCAGGGGGTGGAGGAGAGGGAGAAACAAGCCCTGAATCATCCATGGTAGAGTTTTTAGCAAAGGTTTGAGCGAAGAGTTCAGCTTTAGAGATAAATGTGATGGCAGTGGTGCCATCTGGTTGAAATAAAGGAGGTAAGAAGAAGAAGAAGCAAAGTTATTAGAGATGTTTTTGGCTAGATGCCAGAAGTCACGAGGGGAGTTAGATCTTGAAAGATTTTGACACTTTCTATTAATGAAGGAGTTTTTGGCTAGTCGGAGAACAGACTTGGCATGCTTCCGGGCAGAAATATAAAATGCATGAGAATCTGGTGATGGAAGGCTCAAGTACCTTTTGTGGGTCACCTCTCTATCATGTATAGCACGAAAACAGGCTAAGGTTTGAAAGGTTTAGGTCGAGAATGTACATGCCAGACATTGTCACCTCTGTTATGTGCTCAGCACAGAGACGGGTCTCTGACACGCAAGCAGTAGTCATTCCAAGGAAAATCAGCAAAATACCTCCTCAGGTCCCACTAACTAGCAGAGGCAAAACCCCAGAGGTACCTCCGCTTAGGGGGATCCCGAGGAGGGACTGGAGCGATAGGACAAGATATAGATATGAGATTGTGATTGGAGGAGCCCAACGGAGAAGAGAGGGTAACGGCATAAGCAGGATTAGAGGTTAAGAAAAGGTCAAGAAAGTTGGGCATATCTCCAAGACATAAGAAAGAACATAAGAACATAAGAAATAAAGGAAGCTGCAAGAAGCGACCAGGCTTACACGTGGTAGTCCCTGTATGAAATATATCTACCTATTTTCATCTATTATCCTCATCCATAAACCCGTCTAATCTTCTCTTTAAGCTCCCTAATGTCCTAGCACTAACAACTGAGTCCGTTCCACTCATCTGCCACTCTATCTGAGAACCAGTTTCTTCCTATCTCCTTCCTAAACCTAAATTTTTCAAGCTTGAACCCGTTATTTCTTGTTCTATCCTGGTTGCTGATCCTAAGAATTTGCCTACATCCCCCTTGTTATAACCCTTATACCACTTAAAGACTTCTATCAGGTCCCCTCTTAACCTACGTCTCTCTAAAGAATGTAAATTTAACAGCTTCAATCTCTCCTCGTAAGGAATACTCCTCATCCCCTGTATCCTTTTAGTCATTCTCCTCTGTACTGTACTAATAGACCTATATCTTTCCTGTAATGTGAGGACCCGAACTGCACAGCGTAGTCTGACGGTCAGGAATACGAATAGGGTGTTGCACCAATTGCTCTAGGTCATGGAGGATAGCAAATTTGAAGGCTAGTTCACCAGGATGGTCAGTGAAGGGAGAGGAAAGCCAAAGCTGGTGGTGAACATTGAAGTTTCCAAGAATGGGGATCTCCGCAAAAGGGAAAAGAGTCAGAATGTGCTCCACTTTGGAAGTTAAGTAGTCAAAGAATTTCTTATAGTCAGAGGAGTTAGGTGAGAGGTATACAGCACAGATAAATTTAGTTTGAGAGTGACTCTGTAGTCGTAGCCAGATGGTGGAAAACTCGAAAAATTCAAGAGCGTGGGCGCGAGAGCAGGTTAAGTCGTTGCGCAAATAAACGCAACATCCAGCTTTGGATCGAAAATTAGGATAGAGAAAGTAGGAGGAAACAGAAAAGGGGATACTGTCAGTTGCCTCAGACACCTGTGTTTCAGTGAGAAAAAGAAGATGAGGTTTAGTAAAGGAGGGGTGGTGTTCTACAGATTGAAAATTAGAGGTAAGACCGCAAATGTTGCAGAAGTTAATGAAGAAAAAGTTGAGGGGGGTGTCAAGACACTTAGGGTCGATACCAGAAGAACAGTCCGACCTGTGGACATTTGTGGTCCCCTCCCCAGATGGGGACTCCGAGACTGGTGTAAGAGTCGCCATAATTATTTTGAATTCTGAGTGAAGGTTATGTGTGTGTAATTAGGTGCTTGTAGTTTTGTGTGAAGGAAGAGAGTTGTCTTTCTTTCTTTTCAGGTATGTACAACTTGACTGAGAATGGCTTGAACGAGGACAGCTTTTTAACAGAGTGCATGTGCTACTGGAAGAGCGGGGTCACATAACTGAAGCACAAGAACAGTTTAGAAAGGAATAATTTTCCCTTTTTAGTTTTGCAAATCTATGACAGTTGAAAATAATTAAATAAGATTGAAATTTACATACACTAAACCGCACATATAAGTATGCAAAAACTTTCAGTACCAAAAATATTACCCAAACATCACCGATCCTGCCTTTACAAAAACTGTATAAGATGAAAAGGAAAAAGAGGAAAATCTAGAGAGCAAAACATTTCTCTGATTTCATAAGAGAAAGTTTTTTGGGGGGATTTATGAATATCGATTATAGATTCCAGTCATTACTCTAACGTCTGGTCCTGTAATGTTAGAAGAATCCTTTAAACTCTAATTTTTATTATTTGATGTATTTATCTATTTATTTATTTATCTCATTTTATTTCACTTTCTTTTGTCTATTTAATGTATTTATTTATTTACTTATCTATTTATTTACGTAGTAAATATTTATTCTTTTATGACTGGCTATCTAATGGCTTGGTTGTGTGGTGCTGAAGACTGTTGATTTTAGGGCTAAACCTTTAACGATCCTTCCCCCCCTCCCTTTTTTTGTGCCGAAATGTAAATAATAATAATAATAATAATAATAATAATAATAATAATAATAATAATAATAATATCATTATGTAACACGATTTTTGTCTTTGACAAGCAAGTGTTATTTTCCAATTCTTTTCATTGCAAAACAATAGAAAATGAACATTATTCCTGTCAAACCTTGCTTTTGTGGCTTTTAGATTTTTTTCTCCAAAATTGCTAAATTTCATTATTTTCACCCTTTTTGAACAGAAAACAAAAAACATAAATTCAAGTGACACAAAAATTTATTTTAAAACTTTTGAAACTAATCTTTAGGATTAAAAATGAACAGTTTTTCTTGATTTGCGTGAATACAACAAATCACTTTCACGTGTGAGCCCCAAATGTAGTCTGCCATCATGTTTTCATTGAAGGATCCCTGATATCTCTGTTCAAAGTTCATTATGTTTTGGTGGAAGCGCTCCCCTTGTTCCTTTGAATATGTTCCCATATTCTCCTTGAAGTTGTCGAGGTGAGCATCTAGGATATGGATCTTCAAGGACATTCTGCAACCCATCTTACCATAGCTTTTCACTAAAGCTTCAACCGGTTCCATATAATTGTTGCCAAGAAAGCTCTGTACTACAGCAATGAAACATTCCCAAGTTTTTTTTTTTTTTTTCTCTCTCTCCTTTTCTGTGAGCTTCTGTAGAAATTCTGAGCACTCCATAATTTTCCTTACTTGTGGTCTAATGAAGATACCAGCTTTCACCTTTGCCTCTAAAAGCTTAGGAAAGAAGTCTTGAAGATATTTGAAGGCAGCAGACTCCTTGTCAAGAGCTGTAACAAACTGTTTCATGAGACCCAGTTTGATGTGTTGTGGAGGAAACAAAATCTTTTGAGGATTCACCAATGGCTCATGTTTGATATTGTGTGCTCCCACCATAGTGTCAGTCCTTGGAGGCCAGTGCTTTCTCTGGCAATGTGCTGCTTTGTCTCTACTGTCCCAAAGGCAAAGCAAACAGGGATTCTTGGTAAAACGTCCTTGCAGTCCCATCAAGAAAGCCACCATCTTGAAGTCTCCATTAACTTCTGCTGTAGTTCAAAGTTTCCAGTAGAAGCATTACACTGCCGTGGTCCTCCTTAAGATGTACAGAATGAACAAGAGGCAGAGATGGATACTTGTTTCCATTGTGCAGAAGTACAGCTTTCAGGCTTTTGGAGGAGCTGTCAATGAAGAATCTCCATTCATCTGCATTGCAAACAATTCCAATAGCATCAAACAAGCCTGATACATAATTGCAGTAGCATAGCCTGTCCTTTGCAAAGAAGCTGGAGAAATGTTTGTGACGCTTTCTTTGGTTGGTTACTTGCACATTATCATCAAGTAAATCCCATTCCTTCAGCCTTGAAATCAAAAGCTCACCATTTAACTTTGTCAAACATTGAGGTCTCTTTGGTTTGGATAGTAAGGATTCCTCCTAACTATAACTGTGTCTGTGATGTCACAGTCTTCCTCTCTGTTTAGCTCATCTGACTTGCTGCTTTTTTCTAATAGTTGACTTCTTTTTGGAGGAGCTGGTACCGGAAGATCAGCACTGTGTGGCACTGGTGAAATGGAAGATGGAATGTCTGGACAGAAAACAGCAGGTGCATTTTTCTCACATCGGCGTTTGGAAGGATCCGTCATGCAGAAGAAGCAGTCAGTTGTGATCAGTAGGTTCACGCCATATTCCAGGAATAGCAAATTTCATGGCTCTGTTTTTCCCCTCTATACCATCCTGTAAAAGAACAACAGTATGAGTTTCTGTTAAACTTATTTTATTTTTATTCTTAATTCTTAAATGAATTTTACTCTTGAAAAACTAACAGCTATTTTACCCTCTAATGTTCTCTTACAAAGCTCACAAGCAAAATGAGGTGCCCAGGTCTCGTTTTGGTCCCCAACTGGCACAGCAAAATATGCTTTGCAAGCTTCACACATTTTTCCAGATGCTGTCACAGAGAAGTTTTTGCTCTCGTCTTGATGAATTGACCACATACGTAGCAGAATGCATCTGGAGAATGACTGCAACTTCTTGATGCCATTTCACCTCTTGTGAAGTGTCTTCTCAGGCAGCCAAAGCAGAACTGATTGGTGGTTTGCAAACCTCTACTTTCATATTGTCAAGCAGTACTCTAGAATATTCTTAGTCTTTCTAGAATGTATTCCAGAATTTCTCAATCTTTCTAGAATATTCTTGAACCTACTCTAGACTATTCTGAATCATTCTAGAAAACTCTTGTAGATTCTAGAACATTCTTGATACTTCTACATATTTCTACTGTATTCTAAAAAGCTCTAGAATATTCTGGAAATGTTTACATTGAATAGGATGTTCTAAAATGCTCTAGAAATTTCTAAGTGTCTGGTAGAACATTCTGGAAGATTTGAGATTTCTGAAATGTAAGCAAATTCTTCTAATTATGAGAAATTTCTTCCTAGATCTGATTAATTCAAGAATGATTTTATTAGAATTGAAAATTTTTAGAATACCTTATATTCTTTCTTTTATTGTTTTAACTTATTTTCAACATTTCAAAAGCAATTAGATAAGCAACTGAGATTTCGCAAAGGTCTTTATCTGACATTAAAACCAACAGTAACCCATACTATAATGAAATAAGGCAAAAATGGAAATTCGTTGTTCTACCCACAAAAGCAAAGTTTTAGGATCAAAATAACTTTTTTTCTATTTTGTTTAGATGGAAACAACTGGAAAATCATGATTTGGGGCCAAGGACAATACAAAAGTGAAATTTTGTTGCATAGTGTAATAATAATAATAATAATAATAATAATAATAATAATAATAATAATAATAATAATAATAACAATAATAAAAGAAGAGAGAAAATAAAATAAAAACTATGTACTATATGTCATTTAAGGAAATAGTAAGAAATCATTGAAAGAGGAATACCAGATGAAAAAATCCCTCTTGCTATCTGATTCTATTTACTGATTCTGTATATCTCACGGGACTTCAATTGCTCTTTCACTTTCTTCCTTTATTCTTTATTTTTTATCCTTTCAGTTTACGGTTGGTTTCTCTTCTCTTATTTATTACCTTAATATCCGCCCTTCACCCGCACGCTGATGAAAACTTTACTCTTGCGTACCCCACCGGTAAACTTTTTTTTTTTATTTCTATTCCATTTAATTAATCAGTCAGTCTGGAAAAAGTCATTATAGTAACTCTTATATACTTCATCTAGTTAATCTTCGGGTGAAAGCAGATTCTTTTAAATTCAAAATCTAAATCTATGACTGAAATGATGAAATTGTGAGTACCAACGGCGTAGACTTTCGTGGCAATTTTAGAGTTCAAGTCATTCATCCACAGAACCTGTTTTGATAAGTCCCATTCAGCAGGTCAGGGAGTGAGTTTGTTATATATTTTGTGTGGATGCAATTTATGGTGCTCGCAATGCACGCACCAGGAAAACCATATGTGGGTGAGAGATGCGGTGTTTGCGCAGATACATAGCTAGCTACGTGTAAGTTTAACATTACAGATTTTGACTGTTAGCACATGGATATGAATGGATGTTAATTGTGAACACACAAGTGGTAATATGAAAAAAGATATATACCTAGAAGTAGTAATCACAACTAATACAATAACTATACGCTCTGACACTTCCTGCCCGCCAGTCTTTTATATTTCCTGCCTTTGACTTGAACGGCCTCAATAAGCAAATTTCAAGACATTTATCCTCAGATTTTGTTTAACCCTGGCACCTGCAGTGTGCATTTTATATATATATATATATATATATATATATATATATATATATATATATATATATATATATATATATATATATATATATATATATATATATATATATATATATATATATATATATATGCTTTGTATTGCCCAGAAAAAAAAAATCCATGGTCAACGTCCCCTATTCGACAGGTTCCTCGGTAAAAATAAATACAACATTGTACACGCATCCAGTGATCTTTTTTTACCTCTTCTCTTTCTTAGTGTAAATAATAGAGCAATGTGTGGCACTCCCGGATGTATGAATGCACGCAGAGAACCACTTTGCACCTCCTCCACTCACCTACGGGGTGTTTTAATTTTCTGAGGTACTGTTGACTGCTCAGGAATGGGTTTGGGAATGGTAAGCGTATCACCCTTTATCTCTATATTAGGTTTTACTTTTACTAATTACTAGTAGCCTTATTCTTCTCCCTCCCCCCCCCACCAAATCTTGTAGGTAAATAACATGAACCGCTGGGAAACGTGACCGAATGTCGCATTAGGCTGATCGCTCTGGCAAGGGTGGGAATGGTAAGCTTATCACCCATTACCTCTACTTTAGGTTTTACTGTTTGCAGCCTTTTTTTTTTTTTATGCCTATTAGCTAAATATTATGAACTGGTGCTAAGCATGACTTAATAATGTGTCTATACATAATGGTCCGCTGGCACTTAGCAGGTTAAATATTATGATTAAGCTTTGCATTTTCTTCACATAGGCGGACATCCCTTTGCTGTGTTAACCCACCTGACACCTCTGTGATGCCTTTATGAATGAATGTCCTTCCCTAGGATACACTTTAAAAAATTACTTTGAAAGTCGGTTTCACTTTATAAATCACATACATACTACTCAAGCAGTATTATAATAAGCAATTGACTCAAATTTTTCAGTATGAATAATTTCTTATTCAAAGAAAATAAGGTTATGTAGAACTTTCATTGATAATAAATATATTTATATTCCAAGTTTACAAATATACATACATTAATATAAATATCTATTGTAGATAAACAAATACAGCATACAACAGAGTCCTCACTTTTACAAGTGATACACTCCATGTATATAGCAGCAATCACTGATAAATGCAAAAGCATTGCATAATTTCTCTATGAAATACAGTGCACATATTTGCACTAAGAGGCGAGTCCAGCTCCAAACATTTCAGTAAAGTATAACGATACTTTTCTTTGGTAAAATATAAAAACACAGCACACAATAATATAACAATATGGCAAACATATCGTCAACTAATAAACAGCATAAAAACAACAAAAAAGAAGAGGCCTACATATATGTATACCAAAGGGTATAGTCATTTGTAGCATAGATAAGTTAGTATCACCTGCTTTCTTTGCAGCTTCAAGTACCCTGTTCTGAAAGTTACTTTGGATCCTATAAAGTACACCATACATGTTTTGGTGATAAAATTTATAACAAGACTGGAAACATTTGGCTTAATTGATGACAGCCATCTTTCAGTGTGCTAAAATAGGTGGGCTCCTCTTGTAACAATTGCTGGTCTGGGCATCTTTATGAAACCAGACCTGACATCACTTCTTGTGGACATGGAGAACAGCAAATCTTGACTGAAGAAAGCTCAGTGTAATGAAAAGCGGCACTGTGGGACTGAACTGTGGCTGTTGGGTCACTGCTGTCCAGGTAACTATTAAGGATTATTTATCAATATCATGAGCATTCATATCATAAACCATAATTATTTGATGGCTAATCTATTGTTGTAATTGCTACTTGTCATTTACTTAATTTGTTAATTTTTTTTTCAAATAATTGTATTTAGTATGCATTCAGGATTTTTTCTTAACTGAATCTGTAATGGTTGGGAGTTCATTTAAAAAAACTGCACTTTACCAACAAATACCTTGGAAATATCAGATATAAGACAACAAAAGGAAAGGTGAAAAATAAAGGGTATTAGGGAGTAGATTTTGTGACTGATGAGATGTGTTTGTAATAGAGTGAACATTAATGATTGTCAGTATCACTTGGTGTAGGAGAAGAGGGTGATGGAGTCATCAGGGTGCTGGCAGGTGATCAGTACTGGCCGGAACTTTTCAATGAGGTGCAGCAGCGTGGAGCGCCGCAGATTGGCCCGGTACATTATCTCCTCTAGGTGGTGGTGCCCTCGGAAGTACACACACAGTCTGCATGGGAGTATCCATAAGGGATCAATTACTCATCACAAATTAAAAGAATGTTAAATAAAGGCTAGAGTTTGGTGAATGCTGGGAGTGAAATATGAATTAGCTACTATGATACTGCACTCACAGCTGATTCAGAGGAGAAACTGATCTGGCTAGTAGAAAATTTGGAAGGGTACAAGAATAAATGAGACTAAGAGTGAACCACTGAGATGCATGAAGATATTAGATGGTAGGATGATGAATGCAGTTTTGAATGATGAGTTGCTTGATGAGATAAACTGTTTCAGCTATCTTGCTGAGGATGGAGAAAAAAGATGCAGAGGTGAAGTACAAAACAAATTAAGCAAGACAGAATAGTATTTGGCTATAAGTCCTGTGGAATGAAAACAAACAGGAAGTCATATGAGGGTGCAGAGGTACCAAGTGTTCTATATATACATGAATATAAAAGGTTAAGGTGAAATTGGAGACATGTTATAGCTGTGAATGACCTCAGCACTCATCTCCATCTCATTAGCTTTTAAATCTGTGGTGGATGATATCCAGTATCTTGTCTTAGCCATCCCAGCCTTTAAGAATAATGTCAGCCTGTTATGTATATGAATACACATTAGATACTGAATTACTAGAGAATGAAAATAAATACTAACTTAGCAAACAGCTTAAGGTCTTCTGGATTTTGTGCTGCCTCCACCTTCATCACCATTTCCTTCTCTGCTAGAGACAACAAAGAGTCTAGCTGGTGGTGGACTGAGAGCTCTGGAGTAGTGCCGAGGGTCACACCAGGACTGGGACTCCTCTCATCACTGCAAACTGTGACAAAACATTGGTGAATCAATATTTTGTTTCATAGTTTATTGTAAGCTAAACTAACAAACAATGATACAACTATGCAGATGGGCATACAGACAATCTTAATAAGGCCAGTAAACCATTAGTGATGTGAGTTATGTACTGTTATATATTGCATGGGTAGCTAAAGCACACTGCTCACCTGAGCCCAGGTCACTCTCTGAGGCAGGATGGCTGAGCTGCACTGCTGCCCGGTGGAGGGCGTCTTGAGTTATGTCAGGGTGGTGGCCAGGCGGCTGCTGGGAGGTCAGTGAGGTAGGTTCCTGAGAGAGGGGTGGAGGCTCATGCACTGTTGGGGTGGGGATGCTGGTGCTGGCTGGGGAGCTGGTGCCATGACTCCCCAGAGGTCCTGTCCCGCCAATCTCTCGGCTGCTTCCTCTTGAGTTGTCAGTGTCCAATGTGAGGGTGGGTGCTAAGTAAACATAGGTGTGCAGCTGCTGCAGCAAACCATGCTTTAGCAGCCACAGTATTTGCTGCACTTGCTCTTGCTGGAGATAAATTTAATTAGTCTCAAAAATCTAAATCTTGGATCAGACAAAATAGAAAAGCAACATACCTGACAAATATAACAACGGATGAACTTTTGTCAGTTACAAAGTAACATCTTCCCATAAGAGTTAGAAGCAAGCTACCTGCTGAATAGGTGAATTTATAGGATGGCATTTGTCACTCAATGATGTTGGGAGGGAAAAATCTGCTAACATGACGTGAAGTGAAGCTCCTGGGAACTCGTCACGGAAGGTATCAGCCAACTGGCTGTTTCTGGGGGATGAAAATATTCATCAATAACAACACCTATCTATCAACAATATTCCATGCATCTCTTTTTCTGTGAGAGAGAGAGAGAAAAAAAAATCCACTATTCTATGTAATATATTCATGATTATTTTACAGAGAAGTGTGCAGCATGCAGTCCCATGGTTCACCAAAAATTATCTTTGTTTGGTAGTACAATGATTGAGGCAAGTATTCAGGTAAGTGGGACAATAAAAACAAATCTTTATATGATATCAGTTAAATACTAAAGTGTACATTCCCATATATACCACTCCCAAACACTCACATAACAGTTGGTGCATGAGGAGAAAGCACATACACATTTGTACTGCACACTGGGTAGATAATGGTTGCCTTGCCCCAGTACACCAGGTGACCCACCAACTGAAGACCAAACACAGGAATACAAAGTCAAGCCTCACATAAGAAAAATCCTAATATGTAACATGTATATAAAAGAACTTGCTTTTCATACAAATCTAGAGATCAGAATGTATAAGTTGTTTAGTCCACCATAGTGCTAGCAAGAAGACTCACAATGATTCTGAAGTGACCAGAACCAAGGTAAAAAAAATAGTTTATGTATTTTGTTCTCTGACCATAGCTTCATTGTTTTCTCTCCTCACATGGGAATCTGTTGCCTAGCAACCTATGTATGTTTATCATCCTAGGACTATGTTCACATACTGTAGCTTCTCATTTTCTTGTATTTAGTGTGTGTGTGTGTGTGTGTGTGTGTGTGTGTGTGTGTGTGTGTGTGTGTGTGTGTGTGTGTGTGTGTGTGTGTGTGTGTGTGTGTGTGTGTGTGTGTGTGTGTGTGTGTGTGTGTGTCATTAACAACACTACCATTGCTGACACTGGTTTATCTTTATCTGTATACCAGGCTGATTTACCTACAATGACAGCAGTTGAGAAAAAGAGCCACACAAATATGTAAACACAAAAATACAATCTATGTTTTCATTAAGGCAATTTGAACCTGATGCTTATCACTAATTTTAATATCTTATGTATCTTCAACCAAAGAAACTTGCGTTAATCTCTTCCTTTACCATCCACAAGTTTCCATCACCTCATGTCACACACTAACCATGAAGACCTGAGTGAGGGTCAGGTCAGCATCTGCTGCCAATGTAAAGAATGGTGTGAGATGGGACTCCTCTACATGCAGGAGTCTCCACAGGGCTGGGGAAGCATCAGGGGAGAGGGAATGCAGCAGCTCTGCACGTTCAACCAACAGCAGGAAGGTGTGGTATGGCTTCAAGGCTTTCAGTCCCTTCAGTAGACCCTCACACTGGAATGAAATAAAAGCCATTAATCTTTGGTTATGTAAAATACACAAATACCAGTTTTCAATATTTTCCTACAAAATGCAGTTCTTACAGTATCTCTATTGCACAATATTGACAGATAAAATTTGCAAGCCAGAGTTAGGAAACAGCTTAGAGAAACACAAGATATACTTTATAGCTTGCTAACAAACTATTTTTTAGTTTTGAAACTATTATTTCAGAAACTGTCTTAAATATCTTCCCTGTTATGTACACCCAAGAAAATAATCTCTATAATCACCAAATTTATTCAGGCCTAATTTCTGATCATTGGTTTATCTCTTAGCCCAACAAGGGTAAGAGTGTGAATGATGTGTGTATGATTGTGGTGCTTGTCTGAACAACCCCATGTGGGATTGCCTGGTGTATATATAGATAGATAGACAGATATATAGATGGATAGATAGATAGATAGATAGATAGATAGCTTACATCAACTGGCAGTCCTGTTGCTAAGCTGCGGTGCACTTTCTGTGGCAAACAGAAACTAACTTCAATCCAGTTGTTAAGTCGGAGCTGAACAATACCTGAACCACATAACCTGATGGAAGAATAACATATATGTGGAATCTTAAATAATGTTTAACTACAAGTGTATTTGAGCTCAGTGTTTTGCCAGACACTTTGAAGAGAGTTATCTTCCAGATTGTGGAGGAAATGTTATAAACGAGTAACATAACAGGCTATCCAAATAAAAAATTTTGGTATAAGGCAGCTGATATACTGAGTTTTTTGGACTTATTCCATATGAAAATAAGGGCAGATACAACTTTGAAAACCTTAGTTCCCTTACTCATCATAGGCTTGCTTGAGGTGTTGGGCCAGAAGACTGCGATCCAGGATAAGCTGGAAGGGAGAGACTTGACCATCTTCTGGGAGCTGAGTAGCCTGGGGAAGAAAAATGAGTATTATAGATAGCACACATGAAAGCTGCATGAGCCCAAAAAATCTTTTCCTTAACAACGTCAAGGAATGAACCAATAGTCTGCAAGATGATAAAATATATACCTCATCATGAGCTGCAAGCATTATCTTGGCTTGAGAAGACAGGAACTGACAACGATATTCTTCATGGCGTAGAGCAATGCCCAGCCGTTTACTGAGGTCATGGTAGCAATTGACAACATCATGGTTAATAGTTGCCTGGAATACCAATTGCAATCAGTGTTATTTCTAAAAAGAACATAGAATTAATCTACAAAGTTGTGTCATGGTATTTTTTTCATTTGGTGCTCACATGAAACAATGACAATAATACAAATATAGAGTCCAATCTTTACATGAATACTAAACCTTTGATGTGATATGGAAAAGATTCTTAACATTGCTGCCTAAATGACCCTTAGCTAAAAAAGTTGCAGTCTAAATGACTTTTCCCTTTGAGGATCACAGTATAAATTACCCAATCCTTGGTATACTTTTTTCAAGAGACTTCTTTGATCAAGTGGAGCAGGGAGTGCTTTCAGTGATTTGGCCAGGCAGAGAACAGAAGATGAACAACAGTGAAATGATAGTAATTTGGGTATGGCAAAAACCACACATGGGATGAATGGACAGTGTGATGATGTGTTCCTCCACAGATGGCAGACTGTCATCTGTGGAGCAAGGAAGAGTGATTGCACATAATAAAAATGAAACAAACAGTTATGAATACGCAAACTGTGATGTGGCGTAAGATGCCTTTGCTCAAATCTGGTCCAATCAGCTACTGCCATTCATAAGTGACCAAGGTCTAGTATAAATTTATAAACTTAAATTCCACAAACATTTTTTAGAATACCCTAAGCAGGCACTAATTTTAAAAGCATGTCCAAGAAAAGCTAAAAGAATATGCTGAATTTAGTTAATGCAAAGGTACAATATAAATCTATTACAATAATTAGTAAACTATTTTATAATCCTCTGATATCTTGTATTGCACTTTTACAGTGTATAATCAGGGTGAGATCAAGCTAGAGAGGTGTCTAACTAATGGTTATGGATCATGTGTAATCATCACAGGTCATGCTCGAACTGATGCCTGCCTGTTTCTTCATTTCTTTTCAAACATCAAACATAAAATTTTGATAAATTAAACATTCATTCAAACTCCATTTGTGACCTCAGTTAATGGAGCATAAATGACACACCTTTAGAGCAAAGACAATGTTGACAAGAATGATAGTGGAGGGCTTCCTCTTGCCCTGAGTTGGGACTCGGACTAAAGTTGGGTTGAGGCGCAGTGGGTGACCCACAAACCTCACATCATTCACCTTAAGCTCAAACTTGCTGTCACTTAGTTCACTCTTAACAGCAAAGAGGTTTGACAAGGTCTGAGGAGTATCAGAATATTAGAATACACAATATAGCATAATAATATGCATCATCAATATCAACTGGTTATGAATCTACATGCAACTGACTAGCCAGTTAAAATTTATTCTTCACCTTGTCATGAAAGCCAACAAGTTTGCCATTGGAAATATTTGAAGTGTGTGGCTCGGGAGGAGTCTGAATGTTCTCCTCAGTGATCAGGGAGTATGGTGTTGGCCGCTTGTCTGCAGGGAAGAGAATTTCATGCATTTAGTTTACTTCTAAATAAATTCTGTTTACTGCATGCAACAATACTGTCAAGACAATAAAGTTTCTGAGTTTTAAGATATACATATTATAGGTACTTATGGACATTTAAAAAAGAACAGTTTGGCAATAAACTGGAGCCTTAAAAATATTAATAAAATGTTCATTTGGCAAATCACACATAAAAAAGTTCTAAGGTTAATTACTGACTGACACCCCCATGTAAAGTCCACCTCACCTGCTGACTGCAGACCACAAAGTTTCACAATGGAAAAAAATAAAGCCAGATTTGCTAAATTAGATTTGTTCTGCATGGGGTTGAAGGCCCTTAGACTCCCATTCAGAGGTTAGTTAGGTTAATCTTAATGGTAGGCTGAGGGTACCCAATGTTTCAAAACTCTTTCTATTTTAAATTCCACATGTGTGGCCATTTCTAGTCTGGTCATAGTCTTAGTCAGCCAATGACAGGCTCACAAGATGTCTAACGGAAAAAATAAAATAAAAAAAATAAATAAAATAAATAAATAAACTAATTAATACATAAAATAAAATAAAATAAGTAATCATTCTCTAATAAAGAAGGCAATTGAATTCAATAAACGAAACTGCACAGCCGCGAGATCATCACATTGTTTCTGTCACCACACACACCTTTTATCTTAGTCTCCAGCGTCACCTCGTCAGAGTATGGGTATCGGAACAGCAGCCTGTCTCCCCTGCTGCCGTTCTTCACTATAATGATGCACAGCGGGTCCACGTCCATGGCTGGCGGGGGCGCGTCAGCTGCACGCCGTGTATCTCATGTACGCCCTCGTAGTGGTGATAAAAATACAAACTGCTGTAGTGTAAGTAAGGGCATCCCAACCCAAACGCCTCTCCTCCACGGAATCCTCCCAGCGCGCCCAGATGTAAACACCCACATTCTTTTCTACGGGCAAACTACAATTGGTTGGGGATTATGGAAGTAACTTTACAGGCACCACACCCTGCATTTTTCCATCAAATCCCCAACAAGAAATTACCTTTATCAATTTCCAGACATTTGACTGTTTATTTTTCAGAAAAAATTGACAGTTTTCAAATTGTGATCTATACAATGAAAGGATTAGCAATGAAATTAATGAAATGAATAAGTTTAAACCAAATCTAACCAACCTAGCCCTCAGATGCACCTCTTATGTCATTTCAAGATCATCCCATTTACTTATTGAGAACTTTTAGATGGCAAACTGGCAAATTATGAGACCACCCCACATTTGCTTATAGAAGTAAACAGCCAGGCTTTCTAGTTTACAGGCAAGCTATGATAGACCACAGTTAAAAGCAAGGAAACTTAGATACATTGTAAGAAAAATGTAAATAGAGACTGTATCCTCCTTGATTTATCACAAGGAGGGCCATGTTATAATCATGAGCCTTACGTAGAGGAAGTATCTTCATTGGTTTATCAGTTGTAGTTCATCCTTCCCGACTGAAATATCATTGTTTGCCTTTATGTTTCACGATTAGTATAACAGGGGCGAACTGGTAATTTATTTATTATCTTTCTCCTATACTGCTGTTACACTGTCATCCTAAATTCACCTCAAGGAAAGCATGTTCGTGATTCCTCTGCTCCACTCTCCTCTCGAAGATTTTTTTTTAGAAGCAGAAAGATCGCATATGTTTCTCATCCTCTACGTTCAAAGTTAAGACACATAAACAGTAATTTACATAGACCAACACAAATGCGATATATGTGCAGCAGAAAAAAAAAAGCAAATTTATCTGGTGGTGTCCATAATATAGCAAAATCAGAAGAAATGTCACAGAAAGAGGGAATAATAAAAGAAATTAGTCATAATGTATAAACTACAAGTTGAATTTAGAAGATGAAAGTACCGTTGTAGAGATATTAATCAACAACAACAACAACAAGAGTAGAGGGCGAAGTGTCAGCCGAGTGAAACAGAACTACAATCATCTGGGAGATTCCATTAGTGTCAGTTAACCAGCCGGCATGCCTCTGTTCGAAGGCCTAGGGGGCATTGGGCTCATTAACGAGAAGAACACCACGGTGGTGCTGGATATCGGGACGGCGTATACCAAGTAAGTGGCGGTGGTGGTGGTGACTCACCCCTCCCGGAATATGTTAGGGGCGTGCAAGGCAAAATAAGGTAGAGCTTTGACTGGCATGTTTTGATTTGTATGATGGTGAATACTTGATTAGGGTTGACATTTGATGAAGTAACCTGTCAATATCTTTTAAAATAGCCAATATACATGTAATCTTATAGAAATCTGTGCAGGTAATTACCAGCCATCTAGGCATTTTGGTAAACAATTTGCGCCTAGCGTAGTTTTGCCGTCATGTATAATAAACTATTGGCTATTATTTGGATGTGTGACACGTCTGCACATTAGTGATTTCTTTCATGCTCGCTGGCTTTACTCACCTGGTGGGCCACAGCCACCTGGCTGGATGTCTCATCTGGTGTGCCATCTCCTTATATCCTGGCAAAAGGCAACATCATGTGCAGCCCAAGGCGAAAAAAGAGGGAGGGAGCACAAACCTGTTGACATGCCAATTCCTGGTGAATGTAATAGTGAGCATTGTATAGGAACGTCTTAAAACTGGGTTATGTAAGTTGTATACCATTTGTGGGATTTAGAGAATCGAACATTCAGTCAACTGGATGAACTACTTTCTGTGAGTGGAAGGATGTATCAGACTGATTATTGGACAATGGTATTTGCTTGCTCATAGCACAAATGGATTCTAAAACTATATTACTAACATTCATGCTTATTGATTGGGATAACCTCATGTATCATCTGTGCATGGAGGCCAGGCTACATCATGTGATGCACGGCTGCTTGTTCTTAAACTGGAACAGATATGACCATGCATACAAAAATTTTCAGTATAATGAGCTTCTCTATGTCAACATTCAGATCCACTTGATCCTGTACTGAGACTATTCATTTAACTCAAAATAATTTCATCTCTTAACAAGACACTTTTGTCTTCTTGATCCCTGCCAGAATTAATATAAGTCAGCAAATCACTTTCCTCTTTCTCCATGCTAAAAGGCACATGGTCTGTGAGGAGACTGGATTTTTAATGCTTCATAAAATTTGATCATACTTATCTTTTCTTTTTCTTGCAGGTGACAGTTTTGATTGAGTCCTCAGTTATCAATAGTGTGCATTGAGCATGTAGACTGATCATATTGGAACCATTTTTTTTCCGTGATTTTGGAATGGTGTTTGTGTGGAAGCTCACTTGAAGGGGCTTGTTGAGAATGGAGTCTGTGGCTGCATGGAAACAGACAATCCTGTGCCTATCATGAACCACTGTTTATGAATACTGCAGGGACAGTAATGACAGAGATATAAATTTGGATACATTGCCTTGCAGGGCTGGCTTTGCTGGAGAGTATGGACCACGCATCATCACACGTTCGGAGGTGAAGTGCCGTGAGACAGGCAAGAATATTCCATTGTTCCAGTATAAAAATGAGAATGAGTTGAGACATCACCTGGTTGACTTCATCCACAAGTTGTATTTTAGGTGAGTTAGTCATTATTATTATTAATGTTGCTGTGATTATCATCATCATCATCATTGTTGTTGTTGTTGTTGTTGTTGTTGTTGTTGTTGCTGTTATTATTATTATTATTATTATGATGATGATGATGATCATTGCTATTGATGTATATTTTTATGATTAATGTATCATCTGAAGAGTTTTTCATCTTTCATCTTAATCTGACATAGCAATACTATTATATAACATTCATCAGAGATACTCATAAAATTAGTCAGAAAGAAAATGTAATGAAAACACACAATGTTGAAAAATGTTCCCTGTTTTCAGATCATCCTGAATTGTCAATATTCATAAAATTGCACATTAATCTTGAGGAAAGGATTTACTATTTTGTTCCAGGTGCCTTCTGGTGAATCCAAAAGACAGACGTGTTGTGGTGGTGGAGAACCTGCTGTGTCCAACTGTTGTTCGCAACACCTTGGCCAAAGTCCTCTTTCGTCACTATGAGGTGATCTTCATTACAGCTTTTTTATCATCCCATTAATGCTCTACTGTCTAACAGTTCACCGTGTTTCCTACAAATGTTTCACATGCTACGTACACTTCAGTTTATTTCACAGGCTTTTTCATGGTGGTATCTGCATCTTGATGTGATCTTTGAAATGAGTGGAGAACTGAGATATTTGTGTTCTCAAAACAAACAGTTCTGAAGTGAGAGTCTGTGACATAACTACATAACATTTACAAAGTCAATTTAAAATTATCATTCAAAATTGTACTTTCAGGTGTTGTCAGTTTTGTTTGTCCCTTCACATTTGGTGGCCTTGATGACACTGGGAATCACCACGGGGCTGGTGCTCGACCTGGGCCACAAGGAAGCCACATTGATGCCCATTTATGAGGGAGTGGTGGTGTTTCATGCTTGGCAAGCACTTCCATTTGGGGGCAGTCTCATTGAAAAGTATGTTTTATCATTGTAACAGTTTTTGAAACAACTATAGATTGCATGAAGCTTTAATGTGTTTCATAAACTCAATTTTGGCTAAACAGAAGCAATACAGATTGATGTCTATTTCATGAGGGTAGTGGTGTTGCAATCATGACAGGCACTTTGTACTTGGGAGCAGACTTTGAAGAATGGAAATTTAATTCAACCATTTCTTGTAGTCAGTCAACATTTGGTCACTTTAACTGTAAAGGTCTAGTGTCCTGTACAGCATACAGTGCCTCACTGAAATGGAAACCTGGGTATCCTATATAGCAAACAGTATTGGAAGAAAAGCATGGTAGCAGGTCTGGTCTGGTGTTTTTAGTGTCTCCATGACCTCACTCACATCTGACCTCCTAGCTAGTTGTATTTGAATGAGTAGAATGGATAGACATGCTTTAATGATGGAAGGGTGGATTTATTGAGGGATTCCAAACTTGCTGTTTATGTATCAACGAAATCAACACTTTAAATTTTTAATGATATGTGAGACTGTGCACTCATATGAAGCCATGCACTACAGGTCACTTTCTGAGCTACTGTTAGATCGAGCTGTGGCCACCACTGAAGATGGCACAGAACACAGGCTGTCTTCCATCATGCAGGACATTCCTAACAGATACCTCGAGGATATTAAAGGTGAGAGATATGGATAGTTATTGTTCAAGTGAAGGTTGGTGTAATTTTTCCCTCTAGGCAATGATGTTATTCTCACTGCTATTTGTCAGTGTATGATAAAGAACTGTTCATCTAATATTGATATGTAGCTTAAAAGTTTTTGAGTAGATGGTGGCTTATAAATGCATGCTTCTATGTATGTGTGGATGGTTGGATACATTTATCACACTAATTTATAGGATCTAAGCCAAGTTTATATCTTCTCACCATATCTACTTATATCCTTTTTTTTTTCCAATCATAAATGTTTTTTTACTCATAATACATATTGGAGTCTATGAACTATTTCAAAGGTCAGTCTCTATTTAGAATCCTAAATTTGTTATATGTTTTGAAAGGAAGTGAAGAAAATGTGAAACAGGGCATAAGAAAAAAAGCAAGAGAATAGAGGATGGCATGATATTGGTTGAGAAGCATATTGTAGGAAAAAAATTGGCATTGTGTTTTTAAGGCTCATTGTATGAAGAAGAGGACATGAGATATTGCTACAGTTGTTTCATATATTCATGGATTGTTGTGTGAGGACCATGAAAAATAAAGTAGGAAATATAGGTGCAAGATCGAAGCTGAATGGATGGGCTGTGGTAGCCTGTGTATTTGCTGATGAAGCCAAAAAGTGCATATGATTGTGAATGGATGCTAAAGGTTAATATGACTGGAATGGAAATATTGAGGTCCATATGCTGTCGTTAGTGTTGATAAGTGTAACAAAATTAGACATCATAGTTAGGGTTGGAAGGTCTGTTGCTGCCGGAAGTCCTTGATAATCAATTGGGGAAAAACAAACAAACATATGGTATTAGGTATTTATTTTTTATTTTCCTAGTCTTCGTATAATCTTTTCTTTTTTGTGTGGAAAGTGGATGTTGGATGACAGTAATGGCATTAAGATGTAATTTTAGTGTACTGAGTATTAATTAAGATGCTTTTCTTTCACACTTGCCCAGTTCGCACCTGCTTTGTCAGCACCTTGGAACGAAGTAGCTGCCTACAAAACAACAAGTACGATCGTTCCATTGAACCACCACCACCGCCACCCAGTGTGCACTACCCCTTGGAAGGCCACCACATACTCACCATTCCTGGCACAGTGCGGGAGTTGGCAGCCGAGTCACTGTTTGAGCGGGACCAGGATGCTCTCACGCTGGCCACCTTGGTGCTGAATGCCCTCCTGAAGGTGAGGGGGGAGATTCATGTGGTGCATGTCAGAGAGAGAGAGAGAGAGAGAGAGAGAGAGAGAGAGAGAGAGAGAGAGAGAGAGAGAGAGAGAGAGAGAGAGAGAGAGAGAGCTGGTCTTCTGTAATATGCAAACTTTTAATGTGAAAGTATGAATGAATCTGCATATTCAGTTTATACATTTTTGACACTGAACAAATTACATTGTTTTATATTTTCTCCCAAGTTAGAAATTCAGAATTATTATTTAGGCTCAAAAACTTCAAAAATATCCTAAAAATATTGAAAAATGCTCTCATATGGTAATAATTTAGAATCCATGCTCATTTCTGATGTAAGAATTTCTGACAGTATGTATGGAATGGAATGTAAATAATTTGCAAGTTTTTACTCACAGGTACTGCATATTCTTCATCAGATCTTTTTGTTGTTTCTTCTTACTTTCTCTGATTTTGCTTCCTTTAATTTGTATTGCCTGCCTTTCTTGTATTTCCTCAACAGTTATAGCATGATACAAGTGTTATTTACATCTTTAATGATGTTAATGTGACGGACTCTACAGTTTCAGTCTTATTAGCGAGAATTATCTTTGATCCTTCAAGAAATAAGCATTATTTTTTTGCAGCAGTGGTACTTTACAACAGGCCTTCCCTTCACAGTGCCCTATTGACACCCGACACAAACTTGCTGAGAACCTGGTAATTATTGGGGGCACAGCCAGCATGAAGGGCATGAAGCATCGCATCCTGGCTGAAGTGCGGGCAGCAGCTGCATCAGAACAGTACTGCCAGATCCTTCCTATTCCATCATTCATGCTGCACCATCCACCAGCTAAGGACAACTATGTATCCTGGCTTGGAGGTGAATATTAGAAAGGATAATTTTATTGTACAGTTTACCAGCATCTGCTTACTCATATCCTTGTGTGCCTTTCACTGTAAATATTCTTGTTAACTTCTTTTCTATCTTCTATGGTTTACATTATTTTTTTACCCTGTAGTCTTTCTGGTTAAACACTCAAGCTGACTGTGCCACACAGTAGTACACCACAGTGAAGTGGTTGTGGTTATCGTTTATACCATCAAATTATGCTTTCTCCAATATTTTAGTTTTATTTGTATAAGGAAAATGTGAATGTGTCATTCACCTACAGTTGTCTGCTGGTCACCCAGCCAGCTGTTACCCTACAGAAAGAGCTCAGAGCTCATAGTGACCAATCTTTGGGTAAGACTGAGACCACTCACGCACAACACACTAGGACAATGAGGCCACAACCCCATGGGTTACATCCTGTACCTATTTATTGCTAGGTGAACAGGGGCTACACATTAAGAGGCTCACCCATTTGCCTCGCCGCGTTTGGGACTTGAACCCAGGCCTCCTTGGTTGTGAGCCGAATGTGTTTACCACTACACTACGCAGTGTGTGTGTGTGTGTGTGTGTAATAATAATAATAATAATAATAATAATAATAATAATAATAATACGGTTTATTCTTTAGGCAGTTAACAAACTGAAAATGTACAGAGGGGGTGGGGAAATACTTAACATTTATCCTAAAGCTAAGTGTGTGTGTTTGTGTGTGTGTGTCTGGACACATTATCTTGAGTAGGCATTTCCTTTTTTGCAAGAAAGTTATCCTGGTATACAGATTGATATATATAAGAATCTATAGTTATGTGAATAGACATAAACAGAAATTGTTTATATTTTTTCTCTCTTAGGTGCCATCCTGGGAGCTACAGAGGCGGTGATGCTGCGGTCTTATCACCGGGACCAGTATCTTGCTAGTGATGTGGTGCCGGATTGGTGTAACTTGTCTTTCAACACATGTGAAGACCGAGATGAGAAGTTTGCCTAAGTCTGATATTAACTGCACATTCTAAGATAGATTATTCACTGTGGAGAGATTGGTAGTTATACAATATCTATTTATTCTTATATCTCATTTGTTTCTCTAAAGTATGAATGAATGAATAAAACTTAAACAACTACTAAAAGCTTTAATAACTGTGATTTTGGGATGAGGTAGAAAACCAAGGTGATGAAGCATTATATCTTTTCTTTACTATTACATGATAGTTGCTTGTCTAGATATTTCATTCGGTAGCTGACCATTTTAATCCTTATAACATGCACCTTTTATTTAATTTTTTACTGTCTTGAGCTTATAATGGCTATAGACATTACTGAAGGCTTGTTTCCGGAAGCTCAGATGGTTTTTGTACACCTGTAGATGCTCATGCCACCCACAGATATTTAGAGTACTCCCTAATGCATTTACAGTTGAAGACAATTGTTGAGGGCACCATGTTGGTGATCTTTGGCCTCTTGACGATTGCAATTTAACATTGTTCTTGCTGGGATACAAGGTGCATCCAGGATGAGGTAAATAATGTCCCATTTCATAATTTACTGGCCCTTCTATTTTTCTATAAGTCATCCTCATATTATTTTTTAAATATCTTGTTTAGCTTTTCCTTACTCCTCAACCTGATTGGTGAGTCATCTCTTTACAGTGTAATGATTTGTTGATAATATAACTACATCCTTTCTTCAAGAAAGTCCTACCTCATATTTACTATTTTTTTATTTTGCTGTTTGTAATACTCTTTCATACTGAGATTGTGTGATGGTTCTTCAGGATTTATTTCTATTGTCTCTAAGTCCATATATATGGACTGTAACATATCCTTCTTCAATTACTTAATTGACCTAATAAGACACTGCCTCTTTTTCCTGTCTGGGCTAACAATAAGGATTTGGCTTTACTAATTATTTCCTCTTCACCACAGGGAGTATAGATATGATGGGGTATATGGCTGACTGTAATGTGACCTTCAGGATTGGCAAACAAATTAACCTTATTTTTTCTAACTAATTCCTTGAGGAAACACCAAAGAAAGTCTGCTCCTATAATAAGGTATTATAATTATCCTGAACAAGTCTGTGTCCTGGTCTCTTCAATAATTGGCAGTGCCCTTCAGTCCTGTAACTTTTACATTTGATATTCAGGTATGTTATATCTGCATTGATCTTACATATACTGTTATATTTTCCTAGTTGAAGCTTTAGTTTTTATTTGAGAGGAATCCTGAGATGGCTAAATTAGATTTATCCATTACTGGTTGCCCTCAATGGTCAGCTATCTTTTATGGATGGAACTCTCACCCCATGACCTGGATCCTCCAATGCTGGTTATGGCATAGATGCTTCCTGGCCAGTCTGGACTGACAAAGAACTGGTGATGCTGCCAACTGCCTTACATGACTAGTTCTAGATTTAATTCTCTAGATAACTAAGACTAATCTATGTAAATTCACTTTATTGGTACCTAGACGATTTTTTCTCCCTCTCTCGACTGTTTGTTTTTACCTGATATTATTGACAAGTGAATTATGGCCTTGATTATATACAGGTTTTTTCTGCTGAAAGTAATTTTGCTCTCAATAAGGAAAGTAAAGAGCAAAATATATGACTTTGTCAAATTCCTTCAATTTAATTTTCATAGCAAGACAAGTAATGCATCCATTTCTCACTGTTCATGAAAACAGGATTATAAGGTGTAAGTTGAAATTGTTTCAGAACTTGCCACAAATAAGAGTGCATAATTATGTGAGGAGAAATAACAGGCAAACATTTTTCCTTCTGACAATATTAGTTCAACAGTAATAAGCTATCTTTTGCTCTTGTAAAACAGCTTAAATGGTCATTAAGTGTAAAAATACATGCAGTCAGGTGTGGCTGCTGAGACTAGACATTTGGTGTTCTCAATACAGCATTGTTTTTGTGCTAGCAACATAAACAAGTAGTACATTGCACCTCTATAATTGTCTTTAAACAACTTATATGTAGAGTAAGTGATCAACTTAATTGTCAATAAGAAACAACCATAGTCTTTGTTCAAATACTATTTTCACAGGGGCGCCATACACAACAGTGAGCATTGGTGTAAGGCTGGTGGTGCCACCCATCCAGGTCCTTGGCATATGAAGTAGGGTGGCCATTTCACTGCTACCACAGTTACTACTACATTATGAGCCAAATAAATGACTAAATCATTGGTCTCGTTAGTGAGAAACCCTGAGCTCTGCTTCCATGATAAAGAGGAAAAGTCATACAAGCTCCTCTCCTGAGACATGACAGAGAAACCAGAATCATGGTGAGCCTGTAAAGCTGCAGCATTGATATGGTGTTTTTAAGAATTTTTTTATGCAAAATGAAACCAATATTAAAGGAAAACAAACAATAAGACAATAAATACATCCTATGAATTGTAAGACCCTTAATATTTGTAGGCACTATGTTTTGATTTGGAATAAAATAGGAGAGGTGCATTAATATTTAAATCTTTCATAACGTAAAGAATTTTGTTTACTTTCATCTCAAATATGAATGGCATGTTTTCAACTCTTTTGTGACAATCATCTTACTGGTTAGTATTAAAGAAATACTAAAGATATTATTATTTAATCTTATCATGCATACAAATATTATATATCACATAACTCAGATATTGTTAGCAGCTATTAATTGTGGTCCCATCAGACCACTAGATAAAAATCTGTTGTATCTGATCTCTTTTGATGAAACTGAAGCCAATATGAGAGAGAGAGAGAGAGAGAGAGAGAGAGAGAGAGAGAGAGAGAGAGAGAGAGAGAGAGAGTTTGGTCCTGCTCTTCATGATTCCAATACAGAGTATACATTGTTACTACTAGACACATATACAGCATGCTGTATTAGAAACTGTGCTACTTACAGGAAATGTATAGCAGGAAAGGCACAGCTTGGAAGGAAATTGGTACAACATCCTCTTGAATAGCAGTTTTTAGTGAGAACTTCTGACTGAGTCAGAATCTTTTAATTTGTTATTTTCATTATGGGTTACAGACCATTCCATGTTGAATGGTGGTAATTTTATTCCAATATTTGGTCTCACTGCTGTGAAAACACGACAAGCAGACACACATGTACCAAACATTTTTTTGCGACCATTGATTAATAAAGTACTTGTACAACTTATATGCATGATAAAGTTAAGAATATTGTGGATCCTTTTTTATTTGTCTTTACAGTGGTCATTAGGTAGTTAAAAGTGTGTCACAAAGTGAAGACAGAAGCTTAGAACAAAAATATTATTACTTTCTTGTTAATAAAGAAAAATCTTAAAATTAGATACTGGAATTTCCTGAATTTGCAAGTCAAACAGATTAGGTGCACAGCAATCCTTTCATAAGCACATAAACAGCAATTAATACCAGTTATGACTAGCCATATACAATCATCACAGCTTTGAGTCATTTCATAAAAGGCCTTCATTTGAAAAAGTTGTCCAAAAACAAGAGATGGATGGACTTCAGAGATATGAAGATGGTTCAGTGGCCACCCCATGAGCACTAGTCAGCTTTGGTGGACTTCTGCTGGGTGGAGTACATAGCATCCAAATAACACCATGCTAACTCACCAACCAAGCTGCGGTCAGGAATACTCTGGGCCATGCCATACATGGCAGCCTGCAAGGAGAGAGGAATGTGAGTGTAAAGATTTAGCCATGGTCTGGATGGTTATAAGAAACCAGCGGCCAAGTATTACACTGGATTAAGACATGATTAAAACAAGAATTACATAAATGTGTGTACAAGGTTCAACATCTGTATACATGGTATACAAAACTCATACTGTGCATCATGGAGATTTTTGTTCTCATTGTCCACATACAAAATAAGAATACCTATTATCTGATACAAAACGAAAGTTAATGAAGCTGCTGTTATGTTTCACTTACACTTCCACCAGTATCTTTTGGAGGATTCTTGATAATATCTTCAGAAATTTCCTTCACATCTGAGATGAAGCGATCAGCCACACCAGGATGAGTGTGTAGTACTGTCACAGCCAGGTGGATGCTGCAGAGCAAACATCCCTTAGATAATGTTTTATTAGGCACTTTTGAAAGTCACAAGTCAATTCTCTTCTTGCAATTTAGTATCTGTTGACACTTGCCTGCTCAATGAGGAAGTTATAACAGATCATTCATCATGTATAAAACTAATTTAACTTTATAACAAAATGATATGGCCACATGCAACCCTCAAATATACACCTTAATCCATCTAAATTTGACCTGGTAAAGAAAGACCATTTATATCTGGCCAGTCTTAACACACCTTGATGGAAACTGAAGAGCATTTAGATTCCATCCTCTTTTGGTCATGCGATCCGAAAGAATGTAAATGTTGAACTCATTGGAGCCAAGAGCAACCACTGACACATCTGGTTTGCCATACACAAAGATTCCAGGGATCTTGCGACAACTGTTAGGGAAAAATCAAAGAACAAATAAGAAGGATGAATAACAAATTATAAGAATAAGGTTTTGCAAATGTTTTCTATCAATGCATACAGTAAATATCAACAAGAACATGAACCTACCATTTGTTAAGAACACAATGCCTGATCTCTATGGATATGGTGAGAGAAAAAAATTGTACTGCCATGACAACATATTGCAAGACACTTCAGTATATGATAAAGCTACCAAAGCAGTACTCTGTGTCTCACTGATGTAGAGGAAAGGTGTATAGTATCCATGGTTCTCCTACATCTTGTTTTTCCTTTTAGTGACTGCAGATGTACTACTATATTGAAAAATAAGTTGTGTGTGTATATATATATATATATATATATATATATATATATATATATATATATATATATATATATATATATATATATATATATATATATATATATATATATATATATATATATATATATATATATATATTACAACTGCAAATGATGAGTTTGTTTGCAAAGTTGCAATGTGGTGTGTGAAAAAATGTTTCTTACCCTTCCTCTATCTTCTTTGCCGTCTGTATAATCTTGGTGGTGTACTCAACATAACCCTGATGGCCGTGATACACCAGTGCAGCCCAACATGCTGCCACAATGCCTACACACACAAAGAATAAGCAATGAATAAATAAGTAAATAAATAAACAACTAATATCAAAAGTAACCAAAACAAAATAATAAACAAAGAAAACACGTTAATACAGATATGAATCTCATCCCTTCATGGCAGAAATCAACTTGGTATATAGACAGACTGATAACCTATATTTTGCAGAATTAGGTAACAATGTAATTCAAAACAAATATGAACTGACATATATTCAAAACCAGAAATATTTGCACTGACTCCACTTTGATAAACATTACTTAAGATAAAACTGGAAAGGTATGTCTCCAAAGCATACACTATGTGTACTTACCTTTTGATTAAACACTACTTCCACTCACAATGGATGGGACTCACCTCCTGACCTGGATCCCCCAATGGTGGCTGTGGCATAGATGCCTCCAGGCCAGTCTGGAGTGACAAAGAACTGGTGATGCCGCCAACTGCTGTTCCGGTACATGATCACTGATGAACCTTTTGGAGCATAGCCATACTGCCAGGACACAACACAATGGCAAAAAGTTACTCCAGGATCACATATTGAGACATTTTTGTGCAAAATTAAGAGAGAGAGAGAGAACATGGTTATGAAATAAAATATAAACAATTACAACAGTATGCTGTTGTATCACCAATAATAATAATAATAATAACATGAGTATCATATACACATTTTTTGGCCAATATTTTTCAGAAAGTCACTTAAGTGTACACACACACACACACACACACACACACACACAAACACACACTTTACCTTGTGAGTGTCAGCAGATATGCTTGTAACACCCTTCACACGGAAGTCAAAGGGAGGGAGTGGGTAGCCAGCCTCCTCCATGAAGGGGATGAGGAAGCCTCCTAGACAGGCATCAACATGGACTGGGATGTTGTATTGCTCCCCAAGGGCTCCCACCTCTTCTACAGGGTCTATCACACCATGAGGAAACTGAGGTGCTGATACTGCAAGCTGCAACATTAACATAAGTCAATATTTTGTGTAGTACTTCAATTCCAGTGTAAAGAACTTCTGAACAGCCTGTGAATTCTCTGTCTCTCTAATATGCACAAGCCTTTGAAGCAGTTTCTTCTCTTCAGCATCAGCACAAATTACTTGGTTTTGGGATAACAGTAATGATAATGAAATCTTAAAATGAGTTGCCCAAAAGTGTAACTTTGGAGAATTCCTCCAACATTTGTTAAAATTTGATGCTGAACAGAAAGCCTCTTGTTTTTAATACCAGAACAAAAACATTAGGGATTCTTTAATTGTGGAAAGGCTGTTTCAAAATAGCTGCCATCTCCCCACTTCAGCCATGGCAATGCACATGTCTAAACTTTGAGTATGAAAGAAAATTTGCCTTCTGTGTGACTGTGAGCATTTCTCTTACCATACAAGTTCTCCTGTTAATCATCTTCTTCATTGCATGAACATCAACTTTCATGGACTTTGGATCCAGGGGGACATGTTTGATGCTGATGGCTAGTAGATAAGCCGCTGAAAGGAAAGAATGGAGTACAATTAGTACAATACATATGGAAATAGGACAAGGACATCACAAACAAAATTAAGCCTGATAGCCAGAGACATGAAGGAATACTTGCAAAAAAATAATTATTGTGAATATAAGCTTGCAATTGCCTCATCTTGGCTGTGCCCCATTATGGATAATATTGTCCTGGTATAGGTATAGTAAACAAATTACGTAACTCAAATTTCCTAATGGTATGATCACACAATGGACATCTGCTGGTTACCCAGCCAGCTATTTCCATACAGAAAGAGCTTAGGGGTTATAGAGAATGATCTTTGAGTAGGACTGAGATCACTCACATGCCACACACTGGGTTAGTGAGGTCACAACCCATTGTCTTACATTCTGTACCTACTTGGCACTAAGTGAACAGAGGCTACACATTAAGAGGTTTGCCCATCCACCCTGCTATGCTTGTGACCTAAACTTGGGCCTTTTCAGCTGTGAGCTGAGTGTGCTAACCACTACACCACGTGGCTGATAAACACACTTTTATCTGTGACCTTACAATACATATGTTGTGTTTTGCTTACCCTTGTCAAAAGCAGCATGGGCTGAAACAGGCACAAGGATCTCAGGTTTCTTGATGCCACGTACATTAATGGCATAATCCCTGTAAGCTTTCACAGCCATCACAATACTCTCTGTGCCACCTGTTGTCATCTGGAACATAGGAAGATGAATTGATGCTTATGTAATATGCCTACAGGGTCAGAAACAAATCAGAAATTTAACTGATGATTGGGTAAATTAGTTATGAGAAACCATGGTGGGACAGAATCCTTGACAGGACACACACAGCAACATGAATCAGACATGTTACCAATCAGGCCATAAGTGATCACCTGTCTGGATTTTGCTCAGCCTTGATATTTCTATCATTGCATTTGTTTTATATACTTTATGATAAATTTATCAAATTAAATCTATCAATATGGTATTATTAATCAATATTTTTTTCATATAGTTCATGATAATTTTATCAATACAAATATAAAGCAAAAAAACACAGTTCACAAATATGACAATTCAAAAGTCAAGATCAATTTCAAGAACATGATCTCCTAGATTTTAATCCTTTTGAAAATTATTCTGATTTATCAATTAAACAACAGTGTAAAACTCTTTCACTACTACCATTTTGTATTCTAGCATGCAAATAAAAAGATGAGTGATGAAATGATCATAATATAAAAAAAAAAATACTTATAGCTATACTATGTAAATGTGATGAAAGACTCAGAGAATAGATAAGAAGGTCCAAAGGTGAAAATTAAATACTGGTGTTGTTTGGTAAGTGGGGTGAGACATACAGATTGCTGATAAACATAAGAGTGGCATTCAATTAAATGAATGGGAAAATGTTCTGAGAACAGACATTATGATAAAATCAACAACTGAATGGATGGAAAATTATACTAACAAAAAACATCACATGGATGGTGAAAGCAGCCATGGCAGACAGATGACTAGAAGGAGAGATGGAATATGTTCTGCAAGGTGGCTTTGAATAGGCAGGTCATCAACAGGGATGAGTGAAGCTCAAGAAAGATCTTTCCCCTGCAGTGTAACTGTAGAGAAATGATGATAAGTTTTGATGTGTTTATCAGTTTCCTTTGTGACATTAACTTTTGTTCCTTGTCACACTGTGTGTGTTGGAACAAGTGATGCAAAACTCTGGGTAGTAAGACATGAACTTAATCACAATTGATATGAGTCCCTGGTGAGGAACAAGGAGCACTCAAAGGTAAAAACCAAGAGGAAGCCCATGAATAACTAAAAAGGAAGAAGATACTCACACAGCCACAGGTGTCTCTGTCACCTTTGAAGAGACTGCAACACATGCGCACAACCTCTGCCTCCATCTTTCTCACTCCAGGGAAGACGTCTGGATGCAGGGGATTGGTCCACGCTGACAAGCCTGAAGATGAAGCACAACCATCAACTTTCAACACATCCTCCCTTGCTGGCAAGTATAAACTCTCATCACAGAATCTGAACACACATACAAAAAACTCCCATTGTAAACAATGATACCATTATTGGTACACACAGTAAAATTTATTACAACATAAAATAACTACTTTACAATACATACAATAGATATGTCTATTGATACATTCAGTAAAGTATCTCTTAGTAACTTTGTTCCAATCTGTTATGTTCATTCCCCAAAAAATCAATCCAAAAGTGTATTTCATGAACATCAATGCAACATGTGTGGAACAAGAGCTTTTATGATAGACTTTGTGCTGCTAATTTTAATTGTTCATTATTTTCAGCTTTATGATAAACTTTGTGCTGCTAATCATAACTGTTCATTATTTTCTTAGGTATCACAAGAAATGTTTGTCTTGGAATATTTTACTGTTACCTAAAAACCACCCTTAGAGGTATAAAAGGTTAAAATGTGAGAGAATGGTTGTGGCTGTTATTGTGGATGTGTGTATGTGGGATCTTGCCTCACCTAGTCTCATTCTTGAAGCATGGCAGCCTGGTACACAGATTGAAGGGAAAAGAAAACTCATATGACAAAAAATAAAATATATCTAAGTCTTGCTACTCACCATACACTTGAGTCATTACATCTGTGAGGTCCTTGTTGCCATTGTACACTGTACCTGATGCACAGCCTGTCTCCCACTTGAAGGTTCCTGGAATGTGAGATGCAGGAAGATGTGAAGAATCATGAAGTTATTGTGTTATTAACTCTGTTACAAGTGCACTTAAATAATTTAATATGATCATTGACTAGCCATGGAATACTAAAAATAGTGAACAATGCTAATAAGAGAAGATCCTCACCAAACTTCGTGTATTCTGTGGCCTTCTCAATAATTTTTTCTGTACTCCAGCCCTCTTTTGGCAGCTGCACCAGGTATGGGGTGTTCTCTATGGCTTCATTCAAGTCATGAGTCAGACCGTCAGACATCTGTCAAGAGATGTGATGGTGATCCTTTAAATGCTATTCAATGGTACAAAAAATTAATGGTGCCAGCAACTATAAAATGATTAGACTAGTAGTGACAAATTACAGTTGTCAGGCAAAAATACCAGCATCACATATAAAACACTAAGAATCAGTCACTGTACAGGTTGAAAATCACTTGCCTGAATGCTCAGAACTGGAAATGTTTCAGGTTTTACATTACAAGGATCTTAGAATGTACACTGCACGTGCACCTCAACCTATGGGCTACTTTTGAAAGAAACTGACAGCAAGTAGAACATCCTATACATATTATGATTCAAGAAATGTATCAATGAATGTATATTATACAGTGATGTCATACAAAGAATTTTCTTGCTGATTTTTTTTTTTTTTTTTTGTAGCACTGACATGAAATGGTGCAGATAATGTACATGATCAATAGGAATACAGTAAATTACACATGTTGCAAAGCAAAGTTAAATTAGTAATAAATAAACCTTGTCAATTTCCTTTTGAAGCATGTTTTTAACTTGTGGTAACCTCCGTGCCAGTCTAAACACCGCCTTCTTTCCCCGTTCATACAAGCCTGCAATGAGACAGTTAATTTTAATGGTAAAGAAATTGCCAACTGAGAAAACTACATGCAACAAAACTGCACCACCTTGCTTGGTTTGTTTTGAATATTCTACAGTCATACAGTTCATGCACAGCAAGATATACAGCTATGTAAGGCTATCAATACATTATCTCACATATGTATTATAATCATTCATGCTTGTTGCATAACTATATTACAACAATAAAAACACCGTTTCGGCTTACTGAGAACACCTTACTATGATACAAGTCAAGGCTATTGACATGTGATACAAAAATGCATCAAGATTAAATGGCCATCCACTGCAATCATAAAATATCTAAAAACTAAGGTTATAGAAGTAGAACCATATAAAAAATACTAGAAATGATAATAAAAACAGTAATTTAAAATGACTCACTTTCATCTTTGAAAAGGAAGCCTTTTACCCACACCAGGAGAACTGTGGTAGCTGCTGTCCTTAAAATAATCTCCCAAGCTGGCATGCCGGTACACAAGCCATTGATGTGTTCTTGTAATCTTACTAGATACATTTGTGCTACCTCCATTGTGGCTTCTGAAAAATAGTGATAGGTACATAAAATCTTAAAAGCTGCACTCTCCTAAACCATGAATAAAAAAATAATTACACAAATACTGTATGGTAGAAAAGAACCAAAAAATATAAAAAAATTTCAGAGCAGTGGCATGTTTCTATATATATATATACTGTGTGGTTGTGAAACATTCAATTACCAGTTTGTTATTTGAATTATACAAGGGTGTTATCTGATTTGTTCACTGATATAATATACTTTCCCTACCACTAAACTATTCTCAATAATTAACCAAAAGCTTTCACATTTTGTATTGAAATTGTAAGATATGCCATTATGGTGACTGCCAGCCTATTTTTGACTTCAAGCAGTGTTTTGTGGCAGTGTGCCCCACCACCAGTGACCCTCACAACACCAAACCTTATCAGCACACTGACTGCTGAGTACAAAGATATTCCTCCTCTCTTTACATGAGTGAAGGCATTTTTTGTGTGCAAGAATGTATTTTGTATGTACAGGATTTAAATGTATTTAAGGATTTTAAGTAGTACTTGAGCAGATTATTTGTACAGCAATGCATAACTTTTTATATTAAAGGGATGGCCCTGACAATGCCCCCTGCAGAGATACAGCCTTGAGCACTGATAACAAGACCAAAGCCTAAACTACTATCTATAGTTGACATATGTTACCTACAAGAACACTTGCTGCAGGATGGATAAGAGAGTTCTGATAATTTATTCTATATGACACTAGCAGGTGGTGACACTTGGAGAGAGAAAAAAAAAAGTAAATGATAAAATAAAATAAATAAATAAATAAATAAATAAATAAATAAATAAATAAAAGAAAGAAAGAAATATAAGCTGTTCATGTTAACACAGCTTTAGGAAAACAGACAAATAAATAAATATATATATTCTAATGGAAAAAAATGGAATGTGAAGAATAAAAATCAACAGAGCAACAATCTTACAGGAGAGAGAGGTGGGCTGCACTGACCAAAGTGAAGGCTACTCACAAACAGCACACTAAAACTCAATAGTGGTTTAAAGCTGATAGTGCTGATGACAATCAAGAGGAATTATACACGTCAATCATCAGGTGTGATAAGATAATATGCCCACAGTTATCTGCCTTTGTATATAACTGCAAATGGAAATGTTATATGATGAGAAGAATGAATGGATAATATAATGAAGATTCTGGAGCAATAAAATTTATTATTATTATATTATTACCTATCATCATAAACTGATTTGTACTCCAGTAAATGCACAATCATTCTGACGTAATGCACATCTCATGGTACAAAATGAGTGATAAGGTGGTGAGAGGTTACAATGCAAAGGTTAATCTGAATGACCACCAGCCTGGCAATCTACCTACTCCATGATTCTTTTTTTTTTATCAAAGATCTCCACTGTATGCATGTGAAAAAAAAAAAAATCAGAATTAAATTATTTGCACAGGCTGGTTCTCTCTGAGGTCCTGAATGGTGCTTTTCTTGATGATACTGTCCTTACCACAAAGCAGAACCTCAAATTTGTTTTAACTAAACATTATGTTACTGTCTGATATACAGCAGATCAGATCTTTTAATATTGCTTTTCCTATTTTCCTCATGTTATATGAGAAGGGTGATACAGTGGAGAGAGAGAGAGAGAGAGAGAGAGAGAGAGAGAGAGAGAGAGAGAGAGAGAGAGAGAGAGAGAGAGAGAGAGAGAGACCTTAAAATAATCCCTGGCACTCTACACTAACAGATAATAACTTACATATATCTAGAAAATAATCCTGGTCACTGATGATCACCCCACATTACACCTATTTATTCAAGCCTTCTTTTAAATTTACTGTGTGTTAATGATCCATTTGCGCAGTTAACTTATCACGTAACTACATGGCACCCTTGACACACAATGACTAGTGCAACTTCTGACCTTGGTCTGTTTACTGTCACACAAAAATTGATAGAATGAAGGAATCTATATATTACGCCTGTCTTCGAGTGTGGGTGAGACTTGTGTACTGACCAGTGTGAGGGAGTAGGGGATCAGCACTCAGCGGCAGATAGAGGAGTGACACGGAAGGAGCCTGGTTTGTTTTGGTGTCACAGGGGCCGAGGGGAGGTTAACTTCAATTTTTAGACAGGAGTGTGGTCTTTGAAATGGTACGTATCTCTTCTTACTGGGTGGGTCATAAGTCTTCCTTTATTAACCAAAATCTATATATTATTATTTTTACTTCCTCGGTATATTTAATTTCAAGGAAGTTTCCCTAGGAGTGATCTTGATCTCATAGCTGCCTTGTCATTTCTCCGTAATTCTTTATATCGCCATTTTCTGTTAGCGAAAAAAAAATGAAGTGAGGATGAAACTCTTTTATGGCTCCCGAAACGTAGTTCATGTTCATGATTATTCTATTATTATCATTATTTATTATTTATTTTATTTTTTTTCTGAGACTTTCCTCCAGCGATTCTCGAGCGCTCGCCGCCTAATGTTTGTAAACAAAGACGAGCAATGCGGAGGGATGTTCAGAATCTCCAGTTTAGCAGCACTCGTGAATAATGTTCATTACTTTTAGACGTCCACTGTCATCGAGGGTGATACGGTAAGGGAGATTGTGGAAGTAACCTTAGCTTAATAATTTTCAAACAATGACTGCTTATTTCTGGGTGAAATATTATTAATATTATTATTATTTATTTATTTTTTTTCAGATCTACACGATGAACAGATTAGTAGGGGAATTTCTGAACTGAATTATCTAAACCTAATCTAACCTAACCCTCAGATGAAAATGCTTATGTTATTTCAAAAATATGTTGTTATGTTGCTATAAAACAAGTGGTTCTAGTGGAATAAGTGATAGATAAGATGTTGCGAGAGTGGAGTTTTGAGTGTGAAGGCTAAAGTAGGCCATATATGGCAGTCTAGGAAGAAAAAAAAAAAATGTATGAGTGTGGGTGTGACTAGTGTCTGCAGCAGAAAGTCCAACCCTGTATCTAGCAGCATTGTCCAAAGTACTGTCTTGGTCCTCTTTAATCTAATCACAATTCTGTTCTAATATAGTACCTATAAATTAACTTGTGCAACTCTACAGTGGAGATCAACATCTGGTTATTATTTGCAGACAGACTCAGTCATAGTTAATATAACTTGGCAAACTTTTTAAAATGCTAAAACAGATCATCAAAAATAAAAATGCTGTATACATATATATTGCTCACTTACTCGTACTGTGTCATCTACTTTTTTTTTTATATAACATAATATTAATGAATTTCAATTAGCCACATATGTGAAACATTTTTGCAGTTGAAGGTTTGAATTGCAGGTGGAGGCCTAGTCATCCATCTGACCATACACACATGCAGAGGAAGCTTGGGCATGATGGCTGAAGGTGATATTGTGGAGAACTTCTTTGGAGTGTACCTACTGTTCTGCACCAACCCAAAGTACAAAGGTCGCACCTACATTGGCTACACCGTGAATCCAAGCAGGCGACTCAAGCAGCACAACAGAGGGACCAAAGCAGGTGGTGCCTGGAGGACCAGCAACAAGGGGCCATGGTAAGACTGACATTCATAGTGGAAACTCTTTTCCCTTTCTGGACAAACTGGATAGAAGCAAACTTCCAATAAGAGGAAATGTGGTCGCTTATATAGATAAGTAGAAAAATTTGACCAGAGAGTGTATGATGACATAAGTGTAGGAGTCAGTGGGAAGTATTCATTCAGATCTAACATACAATATAAGCCTTCCAAGAATTAAGGGCAGTGAGGCTATATCAAAAAAATCTTTACAGCTGGTATAATTTATTCATAAATTTAAGATGTGTACTACCTCAAGTGTTATCAGAAATCTAAGTCTTGTCTGCTTCCCCTTCAGGCAAAGCTTTTGATAAGTTTACTGTGTATCAAAATCATGGAGGATTTCAGAAGTTGCATGTGACACAAATGGCTGTATGTCTATTATTCATTGCAGGGAAATGGTACTGCTTGTTCATGGATTTCCAAATGACATATCAGCTCTTGGTGTGAGTATCTTTTAAATTGTATGTATTTGTCTTATTTAATGATTTGTAAAGTGCTCTTCTAAGTTTTGCAATTAGTTCTACTCTTTTCCCCACCAGATTTATTTATATAGTGAAGACTTTCTGGTTTCTTGTAGCAAAGAAACACACACACACACACACACACACACACACACACACACACACACACACACACACACACACACACACACACACACACACACACACACACAGGCCTACCAAGAGGGAATGGTCAGCTGGTGCATTGCCGAGGGGCCCATTACATCTTGGTGGGAGGGGGGAAGGTTGTCCTCCCTATCTCTACCTCTACCTACTGGCTGCAGGGGTGGGAGCCCTAAAGTACTCCTGCACCTGCACGTTTCAATTCTCTTGGTTCCCTGCACACACACACACACACACACACACACACACACACACACACACACACACACACACACACACACACACACACACACACACACACACACACACACACACACACACACACACACACACCAGAAGATGGGATTGCAGCTTTTCATCCCCTTCTTGTGGTGACTATTCTTGGCTACCTGTCTTTAGGGGGGAATTGGCAGGGTGTATAAGTAAATGATTATTATCTTTATTATTATTATTATTATTATTATTATTATTATTATTATTATTATTGTTATTATTATTATTATTATTATTATTATTATTATTATTATTATTATTATTATTTCATTTTATTTATTTCAGATGGCTGCTTCTCAAAGGTTCAGGGTGACATTTTTATCCAAATGATGAAATTAGTTTTAATAAAAATACATATGTGTATTTGAGTAAGATTATTTTAAGTTTCATGTACTCCTTAAGCAGACACCCAAGTACATTCACATGGCCATTGCATTCTTTTCCTTATTTTTACTTGACATTGTTTGTGGTATGAGTTGTAATTATTGCATATCCATCTTCATAGAAGCTGTCATATTATGTGAAGGAATAAACATCTGTGTTTTGATGTTTGTGCAGCTTTTCCTCTGATTTTTTTAATTTTTCTCTTGAATCTGCATATTAAGAAACACTATTTTATATTTCATACTATAGGTATGTTTTTATGCAGGGACTGTCACATGTAGGTCTGATGACTTCTTGCAACATCCCTTATTTTCCTTTCTTAATACTTGCAACTTCCCTTATTTTGCTTTGTTCTTATGTCTTTATTAAGCACCACAGACTGATGGTCTTAATGTAGTACACATATGTATATATACTGTACATCCCTGCCACAGTTTGAATGGGCGTGGCAGCATCCTCACAGGAGTCGCCGCTTACGCACTGTTACTCACAAGAAGGCCAAGGAGCAAAAATATGCCTTCTGCTTACGAGTCCTGGGCAACATGCTTCGGACAAGGCCTTGGTGTCGCCTGCCACTCACCCTGCGCTGGATAAAGCCAGAGTACATCAGAGACTTTCCAGTGAGTGCAAAAACAGGAAGATTTGTTTCTGATGTTTAACTTGTGTTATCTCCAGTTAAATCACCAGGTCATTGGGGTTTTTGTAGTATACCTAAAAGTTGGTGTGAATGTTTTTAATTAGTGGTAGTATTAATTAACTGTATGTAGTATTCTTATTTTTTAGTATGTTCCTATTTATCACTTTTGTTCTCTGATCATTATTTTAATTTTTCTGCTAAGATACCTACATATACCTCTGGTTTAAATAAGAATTATAATCATTATTGTAATTATTGTTATTATTATTACTATTCTTCTTCTTCTTCTTCTTCTTCTTCTTCTTCTTCTTCTTCTTATTATTATTATTATTATTATTATTATTATTGTCATTATTGTCACTGTTATTTTGTTGGTTCTGAAGGTTAAAATTTAAAGGAATGTTTGTGACTATGGATGTGAGTGCCTTGTCTTGGCTACTTTTCTTTAGGAAAGATGATGACCTAACATATATCTAAATTATATTGTGATAAATTCTGTTTCTTCATCAGCCAGGGCTAGAGCCACCTGTGCACATTCCTATTGCATACGGGCCTGTCAAACCTGTGAAGGTGAAGAAGCCGGCAGAAAATAAATCAGATGATGATATTGAGGAAATGCAAGCATGCACCCTATGTAAGAACGTGGTGGAAGAAGTTGATAAAATGAGGTGAGTCATAGGATCTGGGGAAGAATCAAGCTTGGCTACTTCATACTGACATCAAAAGTCAATTTTATCAACAGGAGGTAATGACAAAACTGAAATAACTTTTATGAATTTCTTTTGTATATTTATGTCATTATTATTTTCTAGTTCCTCATTGTCTCTTAAAATCTTGTATGACATTGTCTTTGAATTATTCTTTACTTTGTAAGTACTTATGCTTAACCTTTGATCTCAAAATCTGAAAACCAAGAATTTTTTTCATGGATCTCGTCTGCATTTTTTTTTTTTTTTATGATTTTATGTAGGAAGGACACTGGCCAAGGGGAACAAAAATCCAATAAAAAAAATATGCCCACTGAAATGCCAGTCCCATAAAAGGATCAAAGCAGTGGTCAAAAATTGATGAATAAGTGCCTTGAAACCTCCCTCTTGAAGGAATTCAAGTCATAGGAAGGTGGAAATACAGAAGCAGGCAGGGAGTTCCAGAGTTTACCAGAGAAAGGGATGAATGATTGAGAATACTGGTTAACTCTTGCATTAGAGAGGTGGACAGAATAGGGGTGAGAGAAAGAAGAAAGTCTTGTGCAGCGAGGCCGCGGAAGGAGGGGAGGCATGCAGTTAGCAAGATCAGAAGAGCAGTTAGCATGAAAATAGCGGTAGGTGACAGCTAGATATGCAACATTGCGGCGGTGAGAGAGAGGCTGAAGACAGTCAGTTAGAGGAGAGGAGTTGATGAGACGAAAAGCTTTTGATTCCACCCTGTCTAGAAGAGCAGTATGAGTGGAACCCCCCCGGACATGTGAAGCATACTCCATACATGGACGGATAAGGCCCTTGTACAGAGTTAGCAGCTGGGGGGTGAGAAAAACTGGTGGAGACATCTCAGAACGTCTAACTTCATAGAAGCTGTTTTAGCTAGAGATGAGATGTGAATTTTCCAGTTCAGATTATAAGTAAAGAACAGACCAAGGATATTCAGTGTAGAAGAGGGGGACAGTTGAGTGTCATTGAAGAAGAGGGGATAGTTGTCTGGAAGGTTGTGTCGAGTTGATAGATGGAGGAATTGAGTTTTTGAGGCATTGAACAATACCAAGTTTGCTCTGCCCCAATCAGAAATTTTAGAAAGATCAGAAGTCAAGCGTTCTGTGGCTTCCCTGCGTGATATGTTTACCTCCTGAAGGGTTGGACGCCTATGAAAAGACGTGGAAAAGTGCAGGGTAGTATCATCAGCGTAGGAGTGGATAGGACAAGAAGTTTGGTTTAGAAGATCATTAATGAATAATAAGAAGAGAGTGGGTGACAGGACAGAACCCTGAGGAACACCACTGTTAATAGATTTAGGAGAAGAACAGTGACCGTCTACCACAGCAGCAATAGAACGGTCAGAAAGGAAACTTGAGATGAAGTTACAGGGAGAAGGATAGAAACTGTAGGAGGGTAGTTTGGAAATCAAAGCTTTGTGCCAGACTCTATCAAAAGCTTTTGATATGTCCAAGGCAACAGCAAAAGTTTCACCAAAATCTCTAAAAGAGGATGACCAAGCCAGAAGATCACCAAGATAATGCTTTCTGTAACAGTGACTAATAATTGATGTTTGATTGTATTATAAGCTAATTTTTATAAAAATTAAATATTAAAGTTAATTGACTTCAATTTAAGAGTAGATGAATTTGAAATGGCATTGTGGATGACTTTTTTGTTGATATGGTATTTTGCTGCAGCTGCTCTTACCCACTGCTCTGACTGTAACCCTCTCCTTTAATTGTTCACTGGCTTGAGTAGTACTTTTGTCATGTTTGTTGAAAGGAATTAACCTTTCTATAATAATGAATATGTAAGACATGTTTTGAGGTTTAAATGAGTGTTTAGCAATGACTTACCTCCACTGCCACTGCTTCCTGCCAGTCAGCTTGTAAACAAAACAACATGGTTGTATAACTTTTGATAATATCCCTGTTGTCTAGTTCAACCATTTAAATCCTGAGGGTTTCATTAAGTTTCATTATCATAAATGGCTACAGTACTCGTATAAGAGGAATGAACTGCTGAAGCAGGTTACTGGTTAAGTTGAGTAAGGAAGCAGTGATGGTGGTGCCAGTGCACTCCTAACATTGTTATTCAGTTAACTTAATTCAAAGAATTTAATAATCATCACTAGTGCACTGCAAGACATTAGTCTTCTCTACCGTAATCTCCCATTCTACTGAATGATGTGAAGTGTTAATGAGATTAGAAGAGGAGAAAAAAGACATGGCATATGGACTGATTTTGTGAGCTTTCACTTAGTGCTTACTGGATCCATTGTGGTGCAATAGTACTGCATATGTATGGGGAATTCTGGGTTCTGAGACACATGGGTTCAAATCCTGGCCATGGTCTGAGGCTAGGAAAGACATCCACTTGGGGCAATGGTTTCCAAATGCCAAGTTATAGTCCCTAGTGAAGAGCCACTGACTTAATGTTGGTTCTTCAGGGAAATGTGGATATAAAACCAGAGGAAATTAGCTTTCTACCAAAAGCAATTCTAATTTATAAAAATTCTTCTATCTTGAAATCTTTGAAGTGCCTGGTACTAAGAATTTTTTGGGGGATTTACAGTTATGGATCTTATGGTATGGGCTCATTTTTCAATCTTGTCCTCAGGATTTTCTCATCCTATTCCCTACCCTGTATTTGATCTGATCAGCTGACCAGAGCAAATACAAGCAAACCTACTGTAGATTTCCTCAAGGCAACATCACATTATTGCTCTCCATTCAGTGATATACAATTGCTCTCCATTCAGTGTTATTAGGCACAACTTTGTCATTTGCTCTTCTACATGACCAGACCATGATAACACTTCCTGCTCTGCTCTGTATACCTCTGTCCTCAGCAGAACATGATCCTAGATAATTGAAACAGTATACTCTTAAGACTGCATTCATCTTCATACCATCTGCTCCCCTCATACACTTTACCACTTTACCCCTAGTCTTATTCATTCTTAGTTTCCTCTTTTCACCTACATATCCAGACTCCTTTATCAACTGACACTAATAACATTGCATAGTAATAACAATACATATTAACCCAACTTTCAGATGTCTGTCCTCATCCTGCCTTCTGGTTGCCCACATGAAGTGTTTGGCACATGAAATGCTAAAAGATGATATTCCTGAAATGTTGGTGCCACTGGAGGGTTGCTGCCCGAGCTGTGGCATCCCTGTGCTGTGGGGAGACTTGGTCAGGTTGAAACGAGGTTGCTACCAACAGAAGGAGTCAGGTAGTGATGATGAAGACTGGGTTGATAGTCTTTCACAGGCTACCTAAGAATTCAGGTAAAAACATCTTGTGATTGTCACACACACACACACACACACACACACACACACACACACACACACACACACACACACACACACACACACACACACACACACACACACACACACACACACACACACACACACACACACATTTTCCCAATTTATACAAGTAGAGACAGCAGAAATCTACTGAATTGTAGAAGACATTAAAAGTTCAACTGAACAACACAAGGCAATTTCTGAGGAGAAAGGGAGAAAAAATAAGGTTTGTTAGATTACAGGAAGAGATGGAAACAAGGTGTTGAAGAGTCTTAGGAGAAAACTATGGCAGATGTGGTTGAGAATAGAAAGTATGAAGACTGAGATGGATGAATGAGTTTAGTCCAGATGTCATCAAGCTGACAAGCTTTAAGCCTAACTAGCCTCTAGGGAGAAAGGTGAAAAAGGTTACAAATGTTGGTGTTTATGTTGATCTTTCAAAGAATTCTCATTGCTATGATTCCCGTCTTTAATGTGAGCTTCTCAGTCAGTGTTAAATTTTAGGTGTTGTGTTTTTTATGGTTATCTTATTAAGAAAAAAAAAAAAAAAAAAAAAAATATATATATATATATATATATATATATATATATATATATATATATATATATATATATATATATATATATATATATATATATATATATATATATATATATATATATTACTGTATATGGTCTGTGTTCATTTTCTTGAGATTAAAAGTAAACTACATATAAATAGTGAATATTTTAGCAATAATATAACCACAGTGATCAATAACCAATAACTGGTTTATTTTTATAATTATGAGAATGGTGGTACCAGCATGGGTAGATGACTTCATCTAATAATTTATGTTTTCCACTTTATGTGTTATGTATTTTTTTTATTTCCTTAGATACTTTCTTCCATTCTAGTCTCGATTCTTCAAAGCAGACCTCTCAATTTCATTAGTATATCTTTGTGTATATTTTAGTATACATTAAATCTAGTGGTGTGTATGCATCACTTTAGTTTTGTACTTCATGTGAAAGCTAACTATATTTTTAAGGGTAAAAACACAGTGCATTATTTTGTATATTTATAAGAGATTTAAACTTAATAGAGATGTGATTCTTCACTATTGAAAATGACTAACACAATGTAGTTATTTCTATGGGAATACCTGTATTACTAGTTAATGAAATGGTTATAATGACATGTTAAATCACTGGGTATATTTCATGTCATGTAATGACTGGCAAAAATGTATACATACTTATTCATCTATCTGCATACCAGGCTGAGATGTCTTTAAGTGGAGCAGTCTCTTGTGGAAAAAAAGGGAAGTTTCCTTCTCCCCATCAGCCTGATGTGAGGGGAATACAGTGGCACTGTGTTTACTAGGCAAGCCACAGAGTGTGCAACTGGGCCATTCACCCTGAAACAAGGGAGCCATAGATCTGAAAAAAAAAGAAAAAGAAAAAAAACAGCAGAAGAGTTCTTTAGCTCTTCAAGTGGAGTAAAAAAAAAAAAGATAAGAAATCGGATTCAGCCTTGTAAAAGCAAATATGACAATCATGAATGTTCATAATCATAGTTCCCTTTACTTTTAATTTACTTAAAGTTTACATTTGCTTATGTTATATGCAATATTTTATTTATTTACTTATTTATATTTTTTTTTACTCTGTATTACATGTGAATAGAAAAAAAAAATAATGTAAATCTCTTTAAAAATTTGAGTTGAACTGTATTATGACTTAGTACAAAGTTACTGTACCTGAGAACAGTACACAGAACACTTTAGCCACCCAGTCACTTGTTTTGGTGTGTGTCAGGAAAGGCGGAGTCTAGTATTATGGAAAGGCAGATATAGGGACATGTCTAGTTATGAATGTATTCAAAACAGAAAATACCTAGTGTTGAAACTGCATGAACATAGACAGTTTTTTGAGTGTTCTAGAAAATCAGGCATCCGTGATTTTTTTTCTTTTTTCTTTATTTATTTATTTTTTTAATGCAAGAGGAATTTTAGCTTAGGGTAAATAATGAAGGTGCCAGTCCCAAAAGAAAAGAGTGCAGTCCAAAACAAGAGCAATTATAAAATAGCTATTCTTTTCCTGTTGAAAATAAGGTTCACATCTGTTGTTTGACTTGCATAGTATATTATTATTATTATTATTATTATTATTATTATTATTATTATTATTATCATCATCATCATCATCATCATCATCATCATCATCATCATCATCATCATCATCACCATCATTATCATCATCATCATCATCATCATCATCATCATCATCATCATCATCATCATCATTATTGTTATTATTATTATTATTATTATTATTATTATTATTATTATTATTATTATTATTATTATTATTATTATTATTATTATTATAGTTTTGCCTCTCATGGGATATATTAAGTAAAATTCTATCCTAGTTAGTTAATTGGCAGGTGTGTAGGAATGTAGTGTTATAATTAAAAGCTAAAATTAAGCAAAGTTGGTTTGCACTACTCAGAACCAGTGTACAGTGTGGTCAACCATATGCCTGTGCTTCCCATAGTATAGCCTCATGAGGTGAAGTTGTAATGCAACTCTGCGCGGGAAAGGAAGCACTCAGAGGATAGTTATGAGTATGAAGGATGTGTAGTGTGGTGGCAGTGTAGGACATTTACCTCTCTCTCCCTCTTGGACCTTTTACTCACCTAATTCTCCTCGACACTCCCTTTCTCCGGGACGTAATTCTCTCATGAACATTTCCTTCTTCGGGTATTTTCTTCCTCGTGGACCTTTCCGTTCTCTTAATCATTTTCCCCCCATGGACATTTTATCCTTTAGATACTATCTCTTTTAGCATATTTTTTCCCTCTACATAGACATGTCCCCTTCCCACATTTTTCATTTCTGGACATCTTACCCTTTTTTTTTTTTTTTTTTTTTATACCTAGACCCAACTTTTTCCTTCCCTCCTTGACATTTTTCCCTCCAGACATTTCTTCTTCCAGCCATTTTCCTTCGCTTCTGGATATTTTTACCTCAGATCATTTTCTCATCAAGCCCTTTTCCCTCCCTCGACATTTTTTTTTTTTTTTTTACCGTCTAAACATTTCTTATTCCAGCCTTTTCTCTCTCCTTGACATTTTCCCCTCTAGACATTTCCTCTTCCAACCATTTACCGTCTCTACTGACTCTTCAGATATTTCTCCCTCCTACTCATTTCCCTCATTAACTTGGGGAAGTTTAAAGTGACTGTATTGGCAGTATGTGTGGAATGCTGAAGCGTGAAGGAAACGATAAGTTAACGAACCGGATTCCTAAACATTTCGTTAGCGTATCCTTTACATTTAACAGGCTGATCCGGAAGTTATTTGAATGTTCAGAGGTGTTTTCACGGTTGTAGTGATAGTTGAAGAAGGACTCGACACCATCAATAGGAAATACACTCAACACGACATATCATTTGTTTGATCTTTGAAAACAGTCCTGGAGAGAGAGAGAGAGAGAGAGAGAGAGGAGAGAGAGAGAGAGAAAGCGGACCAAGTACATCAAGGAACGGTTCTGTCTTAATTCGATCTGATAAATTTATTAAGATAAAGAATGAGTCAATAAAATATTTCCCATTTTAAAAGGATGATGGTACGTACTCGTAGGTATTCTTTGTCCTGAGCTATGTTGGGAGAGGAGCGCATTTTGATGAAGGAACCTTGTGATGGAGCAAGGATTTTCAACCAAGATGCCACGAAGCAACTGTAGTTGTGCCACGGGAATTCGAAAAGGAAGATTGATCCTCCTTCAAATAACGTGTACGTGGCAAATGTGACGTCCATGGGTATGACACCGGCATGTGTTACAGCTTAAAGACAATGTATTTAATTAATTGTGAATTTATATAGTACTCTATTTGTGGGGGCATACCACACTGTATGTACGAACTGGTAACCCTTATTCCGCCGGGCGTATCAAGGTTCATTACCATACATTAGTTCCACTTTTAAAATTAATAGTGTTGGTGTGCCTCGCCCATTTTAGCGCCAACTCGTTGTGCCGTGAGATGAAAACGTTGAAAACGGTGATAGAAGAAGTAAGGGCGCACACGCTGCCCTCGGCGATCACTCTGTCTTAAGGGGATGCTAATTTATATCTTTGCTATATCGCGAGAAACAGGGAAAGGGCAACAGAAAGCATTTTGGTGGAGGGAAAATGTGATGGAGGCAGCGTGCAACGTCTTCGATAATATATTTTAGGGAATGGCAGTTTTTATCCTTGAAACTTGTTAGTCCAGATTCAGTATAAAGCTTTAGGAGATTAGGCAAATTTATGGGCAGGGATGATTGGTGGATGTAGATTATGTATTATGAAGGGACTGCCACATGTAGGCCTACTGGCGTCTGGCTTCTTGTACTTACCTTCTTTCATGCTCTCCGGTAACAGTAGAGAAGTCAAGACTAATAATAGGTGGCAAAAAAAAAAAAATAAAATAAAATAAAAATAAAAATAAATAAAATAAATAAATAAATAAAAATAAATAAGATAAAATAAAATAAATGAATAAATAAATAAAATAAATAAATAGATAAATGAAAATAAAATAAATAATAATAATAGCAAAGCAAGTCTGATGTAAAGAGGTGAAATAATTACACTTTACATTTATAATGTGGCCGAGAAATGGTGAAACATTTATTATGTGCCGTCGACGAATGGATAAGTTGATAAAAAAAAAAAAAAAAAACTAAGCGTTCATCTAAGAAAAAGGAAATTACTTAAATTTACGACACTCATTTGTTAAGTGGATACTTATGTGGATGTACTAAAAGAATGACGCACTAGTATTTTATATCGCCTCATGTCACCTATGTATGATTTGATTTACCATAGCACCTACTTTTAATCCGTAGAAATATGTGATTGTACCAAAAGAATTACGCACTATGTAGTTTTATATACTACCTTAAGTCACCTGGTATGTACGGTTTCATTTCCCATAGCAGCATAGCAGCTACCTACCAGTACATATACGTAACCAGCACGTATGGACACTCACCTGTTGGTCTTATCTTTAATCATTATCACCTGCCAGAACCTACCTCAAGCCGGCATCTCAGGAACTCACTGAAGAAAGAGAAAAAAGAGAGAGAGAGAGAGAGAGAGAGAGAGAGAGAGAGAGAGAGAGAGAGAGAGAGAGAGAGAGAGAGAGAGAGAGAGAGAGAGAATAAGGGCTCTAAATTTTGTTGTGTGACGAGGCAGTCTGTAATCCTGCAATATATCAGCGGGAGGTAGAAGAACGCCATTAATCAGGCCTATAAATACTACACGACTGGCTGGCTGTTGCTGCTGTTCAGGTTGTGTGTGTGTGTGTGTGTGTGTGTGTGCTGAGTGGTGGTGAAGAGGAGGAGGGGGAGGGAGGGGACGGGATTATATATCAGTTGTTGGCAGGGGTGTGTTCTTCAAGGAGCAACCTAATACACTCATGGGGCCGTGTGTGTGTGTGTGTGTGTGTGTGTGTGTGTGTGTGTGTGTGTGTGTCTCTGCTGCGGTCAGGGGGGGGTGGGGACAGGTGTAAATGTGAACAACAATAACAACAACAATAACTACTACTACTACTACTACAGGCAGTCATTAGCTCGCAGATATATCAAGGACACTGATAAGGGTTACTTTAAAACTTGCGAGTCGAAATTAAAACCTTATAGTAAAGGGAGGAAAGAGAGAAAATACTCGAACAAAATAAAGCAAAAAAAAAAAAAAAAAGAATAAATAAATAAAGACTAATAAATTGACTTTGTACTTAACCATGCACAAAATTGTGGGAAAAATGCCAAATAAGATTTTTGGCGTGAGTTTAAAATTGTGTATGTTATGTGAGTTGTCACGACAGGAATATCAGCTTCTGTACGAGACGGTTATGTAAGATAGGTAACTTAGTAACGCCCACGGTGAGGAGGAAAAGAAGAATTACTAACACTCGGGATTAGGAAGGAAGGAGGGAATGATGGAAGGAAGGAAGGCTTGCTGACACTCGAGGTTAGGAAGGAAGGAAGGCTTATTAACGTTCGGTATAAGGAAGGATGAGGGGAAGGAATGATTATTGACATTTGAAATTAGAAATAAATTGAAGGAAAGGAAGGAGGAAAGGATTACTAACGTGCGGGATTAGGAAGGAAGGAAGGAGGAAAAGATGGTCTACTAACACTTGTGATGAGGAAGGAAGGATGAAGGGAAGGAAAGATTACTAACACTCGAGATCAGGAAGGATGGAAGAAATTATTACTAATGCTTAGGGCGAAAAAAGGGAAGAAAGAGGGAAAGAAGGAAGAAAGAAAGAAGTATAGATATCCGGTGAAGAGGGTGAAGATGGTGAGACAAACATACAGACACTAAAACATAAATAAATAAAATAAAATAA
>NC_087151.1:12567500-12610000 GCF_035594125.1 Scylla paramamosain | reverse complement strand
GTGTGTATGTGTGTGTTTGTGTGTCTCTTTAACCCATACAGAACTAACCTCATATATTTGTAGGGCTTGAGATTCGCACGGCAGGAGTCAGCATGAGGTAGCGTCTCTTACAAAATATACGACACCTCTCTTTCCTCTAATTCAAATGCGTGGCGGGAGATTTGGATCCTTATTGAGGCTGCCACACGCATCATGACCTTCGTTCGCTGGTTCCGGGCAATATGGGAAGATCTGACACGTGACATTGCCTCACGTTTGGCTCGCTACGCTTTCTGTGTGGTTATCAGTCTGTTGCAGAGAGAGAGAGAGAGAGAGAGAGAGAGAGAGAGAGAGAGAGAGAGAGAGAGAGAGAGAGAGAGAGAGAGAGAGAGAGAGAGAGTGTAAATAAAATGTAATTACTCTCCTGGAAACCAACTAAACTTTTTTCTTTTATTAAGCTCCTTTCCTCCTTCCTCTACTCTACTATTATTATTATATTTACTTTAGGTCTCATCATATAATTATCCTATTATATTACTCTAGATTACATAATGTCTCCTTCCTTTACTATCCTATTATTACTTTACTTTAGATCCTATCATATCATTATCCTACTTCGGGTTACACAGTGTAGCTTATCACAAACGGACAAACGGATTCCCTTTTTCTAACAGAGCGCATTTCCAGAGAGAAAGACAGAGAGAGATAAAGAGAGAATATTTGGCGGTAACAGCTGTGTTCACCCCGCGCAAGCAGAGGACATACCGTTCAGCCAAATTCGATGTTTCTATAAAGTATATTTATGTTTTTTTTATCTCCTCACTTTATGTCAGGGTTGGGGAAGTCGAGGTTACTAAGATGAAATATGAGAAAATTAACCAGGAAGGGCGCACATGTTAGATATGTTAGATATCATGTGTATTGACGCTGTACTTGTTTTCAGCCTTTTTTTTCTAAGTATTATATTGAATTATACTAACTGTATTGTGCTGCATTATTGAGTTTTGCTGTTACTTTAGTAAATGAGAGAGAGAGAGAGAGAGAGAGAGAGAGAGAGAGAGAGAGAGAGAGAGAGAGAGAGAGAGAGAGAGAGAGAGAGAGAGAGTGTGTGTGTGTGTGGGAAGAAAACACTCCAGGTTATCGGTTTTTGGAACAAGTAAGATCAAGAAACAGGAACCCTGATGAACTCGATCATGTTAAGCAAACTGTAAGAGAAAAAGCTCCAGGCGCCACAAAGCTAACAACTTATATAACATATATGAATCCGTCATTAACGGTTCACCCGATCTACAGCACCACACAATATGTACCAGATTACAAACGTGAGGCCTTCACCAGACTACGTCTCATGTCACACAGTCTCCGAATTGAAGTGGGGCGGTGGAGTCGAACCCCGCGTGACCAGCGTGTGTGTCCCTGTGATGGCACACACATACAAACAGAGGAACATGCATTGTTACACTGTCCACTCAGTGCACAACACAGGAATGACCACCCACACATCACATATGACACCCTACAAGCAATGTTTACTGATAACACTCATCTGGAGGAAGTTTGTGACTATGTATATGCAGTTCTGAAATTTTATAAAAATTACTCTTAAAAGATAGGGCAGACATCTGTTAAAGGTAAATACTGTTAATGTATTTTACTTATATTCTCTAAGCTCTGGTAATTTTTGCATTTAAATGTACGTGTCATGTTTTATTTCGGTGAATTTCTTTTTGCATTTTCTATGTACTCAGTAGGAAAGTTCTTAAACTTAAGATAATTTGTTTAGTTATTAATACCTAGTAAGCGGCTCTCTACATAATGTGACTTATCAATTCAATTTGGACGAAGTAGAGATCAGAATAATATGTATCTTATCAATTTGTAATGGTACTTTGTCAATAAACTACTACTACTACTACTACTGTGTGTGAGAGAGAGAGAGAGAGAGAGAGAGAGAGAGAGTGTGTGTGTGTGTGTGTGTGTGTGTGTGTGTGTGTGTGTGTGTGTGTGTGTGTGTGTGTGTGTGTGTGTGTGTGTGTGTGTGTGAGAGAGAGAGAGAGAGAGAGAGAGAGAGAGAGAGAGAGAGAGAGAGAGAGAGAGAGAGAGAGAGAGAGAGAGAGAGAGAAAGTGTGTGTGTGTGTTTTATGTAGGAAGGACACTGGCCAAGGGCAACAAAAATCCAATAAAAAAAATCTCCACTGAAATGCCAGTCCCATAAAAGGGTCAAAGCAGTACTAAAAAATTGGTGGATAAGTGTCTTGAAACCTCCCTCTTGAAGGAATTCAAGTCATAGGAAGGTGGAAATACAGAAGCAGGCAGGGAGTTCCAGAGTTTACCAGAGAGAGGGATGAATGATTGAGAATACTGGTTAACTCTTGCGTTAGAGAGGTGGACAGAATAAGGGTGAGAGAAAGAAGAAAGCCTTGTGCAGCGAGGCCGCGGGAGGAGGGGAGGCATGCAGTTACTAAGATCAGAAGAGCAATTAGCATGAAAATAGCGGTAGAAGACAGCTAGAGATGCAACATTGCGGCGGTGAGAGAGAGGCTGAAGACAGTCAATTAGAGGGGAGGAGTTGATGAGACAAAAAGCTTTTGATTCCACCCTGTCTAGAAGAGCAGTGTGAGTGGAACCCCCCAGACATGTGAAGCATACTCCATACATGGACGGATAAGGCCCCTGTACAGAGTTAGCAGCTGGGGGGTGAGAAAAACTGGCGGAGACGTCTCAGAACGTCTAACTTCATAGAAGCTGTTTTAGCTAGAGATGAGATGTGAAGTTTCCAGTTCAGATTATAAGTAAAGGACAGACCGAGGATGTTCAGTGTAGAAGAGGGGGACAATTGAATGTCATTGAAGAAGAGGGGATAGTTTTCTGGAAGGTTGTGTCGAGTTGATAGATGGAGGAATTGAGTTTTTGAGGCATTGAACATTACCAAGTTTGCTCTGCCCCAATCAGAAATTGCTGAATGTAGGCAAACTTCCAGCAAGAAGGAAAGGTAGATGTTGACAGACAGAGCTGAAAGAGTTTGACTAGGCAAGGTGCAAACACGGAGGCACAGTTTCGGAGAACAATAGGAGGGACCCCATCAGGTCCATAAGCCTTCCGAGGGTTTAGGCCAGCAAGGGCATGGAAAACATCATTGCGAAGAATTTTAATAGGTAGCATGAAGTAGTCAGAGGGTGGAGGAGAGGGAGGTACAAGCCCAGAATCGTCCAAGGTAGAGTTTTAGCAAAGGTTTGAGCGAAGAGTTCAGCTTTAGAAATAGATGTGATAGCAGTGGTGCCATCTGGTTGAAATAAAGAAGGGAAAGAAGAAGCAAAGTTATTGGAGATATTTTTGGCAAGATGCCAGAAGTCACGAGGGGAGTTAGATCTTGAAAGGTTTTGACACTTTTTATTAATGAAGGAGTTTTTGGCTAGTTAGAGAATAGACTTGGCATCGTTCCGTGCAGAAATATAAAGTGCATGAGATTCTGGTGATGGAAGGCTTAAGTACCTTTTGTGGGCCACCTCTCTGTCATGTATAGCACGAGAACAAGCTGTGTTAAACCAAGGTTTAGAAGGTTTAGGTCGAGAAAAAAGAGTGAGGAATGTACGCCTCCATGCCAGACACTATCACCTCTGTTATTGCGCTCAGCACACAAAGACGGGTCTCTGACACGGAAGCAGTAGTCATTCCAAGGGAAATCAGCAAAATACCTCCTCAGGTCCCCCCAACTAGCAGAGGCAAAACGCCAGAGGCACCTTCGCTTAGGGGGATCCTGAGGAGGGATTGGAGTGATAGGACAAGATAAAGATATGAGATTGTGATCGGAGGAGCCCAACGGAGAAGAAAGGGTGACAGCATAAGCAGAAGGATTAGAGGTCAGGAAAAGGTCAAGAATGTTGGGCGTATCTCCAAGACGGTCAGGAATACGAGTAGGATGTTGCACCAATTGCTCTAGGTCGTGGAGGATAGCAAAGTTGAAGGCTAGTTCACCAGGATGGTCAGTGAAGGGAGAGGAAAGCCAAAGCTGGTGGTGAACATTGAAGTCTCCAAGAACGGAGATCTCTGCAAAAGGGAAGAGGGTCAGAATGTGCTCCACTTTGGAAGTTAAGTACTCAAAGAATTTCTTATAGTCAGAGGAGTTAGGTGAAAGGTATACAGCACGGATAAATTTAGTTTGAGAGTGACTCTATAGTCGTAGCCAGATGGTGGAAAACTCGGAAGATTCAAGAGCGTGGGCACGAGAGCAGGTTAAGTCATTGCGCACATAAACGCAACATCCAGCTTTGGATCGAAAATGAGGATAGAGAAAGTAGGAGGGAACAGAAAAGGGGCTACTGTCAGTTGCCTCAGACACCTGAGTTTCAGTGAGGAAAAGAAGATGAGGTTTAGAAGAGGAGAGGTGGTGTTCTACAGATTGAAAATTGGATCTTAGACCATGAATGTTGCAGAAGTTAATGAAGAAAAAGTTGAGAGGGGTGTCAAGACACTTAGGATCGTCGACAGAAAGGCAGTCCGACCTGGGGACATTTATGGTCCCCTCCCCAGATGGAGACTCCGAGGCTGGTGTAGGAATCGCCATGATGATTTTGAAATTTTTGAGTGAAGGGTGTGTGTGTTAGTTATTAAGTGCTTGTAGTTTTGTGTGGAGGAAGAGAGTTGTCTTTAGAGGGCAGGCAGTGACTGCCCCCTTGTGTTGTGAGACGCAAAGGGAAACGTTCAGTGAGGTCACAGCTGGGTTTAATGATAAGTTCACAGCACCCCCTGAACAGTGCTTTATACCTCACTGGGAGTAATTATCGTTTCGGCAGGTGTGTGAGAGAGAGAGAGAGAGAGAGAGAGAGAGAGAGAGAGAGAGAGAGAGAGAGAGAGAGAGAGAGAGAGAGAGAGAGAGAGAGAGAGAGAGAGAGAGAGAGAGAGAGAGAGAGAGAGAGAGAGAGAGAGAGAGAGAGAGAGAGAGAGAGAGAGAGAGAGAGAGAGAGAGAGAGAGAGAGAGAGAGAGAATCATCCCAATAATATGACGAGTAGTAATGATAGTGATATGAAGTGCTGTGCCAAATATATGTTCACAACCAAATCATTGATAAACAATAAGGTAACAGATGATACATAGATAAATAGTTTATTGGCCATAAATACTGTATATCATTAAAAAACAAATACTAATCATGACAAAAACGATAAAGAATGCGTAATATAGCTAATCACGTTTAACCACTAAATTTACCCTCCCCTCAAAAAAAAAAAAAAAACAAAAAAACGCTTATTGAAGATAACGCCAGAAGAAACAGACATAACGACTCACAGCAACATAACCCTAGTGACATTACATAACAAACGATGCCTCTCTGGCCACGCTCATGATGGGTGGTTGATGACTGAAGGCTGTCACTCCTCATCAAACCCGCGTCTTAACTGCATCCATCATGACCTTCGGAGCTGTAAATTACAACCCGGCGCCTGATCCCCCTCATACCCTTCATCCCAGGCAGGTGGCGCCCTCTGCGGCGTAACCTGTAATCGCTGTCCCGAAGGTCGCTGGGTGCTGGTGGAGCTTGAGAGGCACTTGCATTATGTAGCCTCAGTGTTTCGGTTGCATCATCACCGTTACTTCGTCAGTTGCTTCACTGGTGTCACATGATTTTAGGTCTTGCTCTGAGTGAGTTTTGTTTACTTTACTTATTAATTTATATTGATCGTTTATTGGAGCTTTTTATTTATCTATTTTATTTTTTTTTCGATGTTAAGATGTGTGCTGTCAGGGTGAAATATAATTGTTGTTGTTGTTGTTGTTGTTGTTGTTGTTGTTGTTGTTGTTGTTGTTTTTGTTGTTGTTGCTGCTGCTGCTGCTGCTGCTATTGTTGTTGTTGCTGCTGTTGTTGTTGTTGTTGTTGTTGTTGTTGCTGCTGCTGCTGCTGCTGCTATTGTTGTTGTTGTTGTTGTTGTTGTTGTTGTTGTTGTTGTTGTTGTTGTTGTTGTTGTTGTTGTTCTATTTCATGTTCTTTTTATTATTATTAAGAGGGAGAGTACGTGAAGTTGATTTGTTAATGTTTGTTGTGATATAAATTTATCTTTCGACTGCCAATTGCAATAAGACTCTTATTACTTCATTGAGTAACCTCAGACGGTTACACTTAGCAAACCCAACACTGCCACTAAGCTCTAAAAGACTTGTAGCGCCCCATCAGTTATTCCTTTGACTGTCTGTGGTTTCTTTAAAAATAAATATACTCTAAGGTTTCCTTAAAAAATACAATCTAAACTTAAACTTGAAGCAGAAAATACAGCAGACGAAGGTTAATATTTCTGTTTCCTTCGAATAAAATCCTTAAAAAGAACAAAGCCTTTCAAAATATAGAAGAATATAGCCTTTAAAAACACGATCCCGAGCTGAAGACTAACGTCACTTCAACATTCAGAACATAAGAGCATAAGGGAAGCTCCAAGAACCCATTAAGTTTAAATGCGGCAGTTCCTCTGTAGTGATGCCTTGGCGTGAGCAAAGATGCAAGACTGTTAAAGAAATAGTGAATGTAATAACCAGTACTCTCTTTTTCTGTAATTTTTCATTGGATAATCTTTTTTACAGTTTTCTGTGGCACTTTTCTCTCTCTCTCTCTCTCTCTCTCTCTCTCTCTCTCTCTCTCTCTCTCTCTCTCTCTCTCTGGAAACAATAAAATCTTCCCCAGTGGTTTCCAAATTGGGATGAGGAAGATATTGGGAAGGAGTGGGTGAAATCATCTGCCCAAAAATAATAAAAAAAAAGAGTATATCTTGAAATTACTTCAAGAAGCAAATGGTTATAAAATGTCTCATGCGTTTGCTTCATTTGTTTTAATCCATGCAAATAACTTTTTTTTTCCTTCTAAATAATGCTGAAATATAAACTGTGAAAATATATAATTTTACATAAACACAATAAAATGGGGAAGGGGAGTGCGAGCCTGTTAGAAAGAAAATAAAAGTGTGTAATGTAAGATAGCTTGGGAGCCATTGGTCTCCATGCATACTCGTACATACCTTTAGTTTGCGGCTTATAATCAAATCTGGTCCTTGACACACGCAGGGATTCATCGCACCTCAAGAGCATGGGCATACAAAGACATGCGAAGAAAAGGAGACAGCAGAAGCCCGGTCATTCTACACAAGGCAGCTTCTGTTACATTGCCTGTACCTTGTCGTGTGGAAAATTCAAGCTCTTATTCGGAATGTTAGGGAGGTGATCATTCCTTGCACGCTGTGAGCAGAAGAGGAAAGATTCGTTTGATACGTTTAGACTTTTTTTTAGACTTCGCCCTCCACTTTAGAAATGTGGTGAAATAGGTACGTTCCAATATTCGCAATTTCGTTAGATTCAGTAATTTCTTCACTTATTTATTAATTTGTTCATTCATTCTTTCATTAATTTTTCATCGTTCGTTCGTTCGTTCGTTCGTTCGTTCGTTTGTTCTTCTTCTTCTTCTTTTTCTTTATTTTTAATCCATACATTCATTCATTCATTTATATAGTTGTCACAACGTGTATTTTAAAATATTGATAAAAAAAAATCTCAGAAGTTCACGTGACTAAAATGTTTAAGAGTTTTGAGCTCATTTTGCTTGCTGTTTTCCATTCATTATGAATCATCTCATACGTAAATGGAAGTTTGCTCTTCTTCTTCTTCTTCTTCTTCTTCTTCTTCTTCTTCTTCTTCTTCTTCTTCTTCTTCTTCTTCTTCTTCTTCTTCTTCTTCTTCTTCTTCTTCTTCTTCTTCTTCTTCTTCTTCTTCTTCTTCTTCTTCTTCTTCTTCTTCTTCTTCTGTTTTCTTTAAATCTTTGACCGGCAATGGCAGTATGACATTGGTCGCTTCATCTGAGTAACCTTGCATCACTTTACGGAACAAAAATAAAGCCAAGAGCACTCCTTCTGTTCTTATCTTTTTCATTTTCTCTTTATATATTTTTTCTTGCGTGTGGGTGTGTCACTGATGTGTTTCAACAACGCCGAGGTTCATAAACTAACCTTGAACTAGTCTGTCATCCAACTCCTTTGCTATTATTGTAGTTCAGAATTGGAGTTTTGCAACATACCATTTTGTTCAACATGAAGGAAAGCCAAGGGGGTTAAAAGAGCTTAATCGTCTTTTGAGTACTAAGCAAAAATAAAACTACAGACACTAGAACAGTTGAATCATTTGAATTACCTCATCATTCGTTTTGCTGTCACTGTTGTGTTTCGAAATTGTACATTAAGCTTTCATCCCAGCGTCTCATTGCAACTTGAAGGGAAGGCAGAAAGGACTAAAGATGACGAGGAAAACAAAGTAATTGATATGAATTATGCTATCTAATATATAGAGGGAGAAATAGGATTGTATAGGAGGAAGAGGAGGAGGAGGAGGAGGAGGAGGAGGAGGAAAATGAGGACGAGGAGGAAGGGGAAGAGGAGGACGAAGAGAAGGACAAGGTTGATGTACTGATTGACTGATAGGAATTTGGCACCACAAGTAGGCTATATGGCACCGCATTCCCGCTTCCACCAAAATAAATAAATAAATAAACAAATGAAATAAATGAGAATGAAACTAAAATAAAGATAAATGAAATAAGTAAATGAATAGATAAAACGAAATAATGAATAGGGAAGTAGATAAGTAGGTAAATAAATGAATTAATGAAGATTAACTACCTAAGTAAAGAAAGAAATGAACCAGTATAACATTAGAATCTAAAAAAAAAATAATGAATATCTACTACAAAAGTAAAAAAGAAAAAGAGAGAGAGAGAGAGAGAGAGAGAGAGAGAGAGAGAGAGAGAGAGAGAGAGAGAGAGAGAGAGAGAGAGAGAGAGAGAGAGAGAAGAATTAGGATATTTCTAAAAGCTTTACCTACTTTTGTGGAGAACAGCCAACCCCTTAAAAGAGAAGGAAGGAGGAAAACAAAGACGAGAAAATAGTGAAGGGTACTCTCTCTCTCTCTCTCTCTCTCTCTCTCTCTCTCTCTCTCTCTCTCTCTCTCTCTCTCTCTCTCTCATATATATGTGCATATCGACCGTCTCCTCACGACTTTTTCCCTCACTACCCTTCACATTTCCCTGTTTTCCATGAGTTAACGAACCATTTTACTGCCAATCTTCTCCACCATCTCATTTGTGTCTGCCTTTTATTGGCCACATAATACCACGCCACATATTTTTTTCTGCCCACGTGTTTGTATTTCTGTTGTTGATGTTTAAGTTTTCCTCCGGTTTCATAACCTCGCGACTTAGCAATATCGTATGCGTCTCCTTTCTTTTCTCCTCCTCCTCCTCTTCCTCCTCCTTTTTTTTATTTTTTTTATTCACTTTATAAGCTTTGCTGTCTCATAAGAACTATTATTCAAAGGCTACAGAGGTCATTATTATGGTTCTTATAGGTGTTTCTATATTGATGAAGCAAAATTCTTCTTAACACTATTAATAGAATCACGAGAACACCTTTGAAACCAGATAACTTCTAAATGAGGCTTTCGAAACAACCAGAATAACGAAAAGTTCTCTGAAAACACAAATAACGTACAGAAAAGGCTTTTGAAACATCATTAAAATCATAAAAAAATAAAACTTGAAGGCACCCAGCAACTTTCAATAGAGACTTTTGAAATATTACCAGAATCATGAAAACGTCTCAGTAAACGTGAGTCAATTATAGAAATATTGCTGGAATTATTAAAAAAAAAAGATAAATAAAAAAGAGAATGAATGAATAAAAACACTTCTGAAAACCTCCTGAGCGGCTTCCACCAGAATCTGTTACAAGTAATTGAGATAAGACGCCGAAACGTTTTGGGAATGTGGTGTTGCGTGTCAAGGTAGAACAAAGAAATGTCCAAGCAAATATGGATACGTACATTGTTTTAAAGCCATTGCATAAGACATTCTGAGTCAAGAGTCAGTCATCGAATACATTCATTCTCAGACAACCACTGAATGCGTCAATCCTTTTATTCTGCTGTGTTCCCGAATATTTACTGAGAATAGAGGAGGAAAGAATCACTTTTCCAACAATCATATCCAGAAGAAGAAAATCAAATATTGGATAGCTTATTCTTTGAGGAAGCAAACATAAAAACTAAATTTGAAAGGAAAGAGGAGACAAGAAGAGAAGAAATGAAAAGAAATAAAATACTAGATAGGTTACTGTTTCAGGAGGAAAACATTGAAAAAAATAAAGAAATGTTATACTGATTATGAAAGGAAAGAGGAGACAAGAAGAGAAAAGAAGAGAAGAACAATAATGAAAAGAAGAAATGAAACGAAGAAAATAAAATACTGGATAGATTACTGTTTGAAGCGAAACGCATAGAAAGAACTAAACAAATATTATACCGATTTTGAAAGAGGAGACAAGAAGAGAAGAGAAGAGAAGAGGAGAAAATAATGAAAAGAAACACCAGAGAAGCTGCGGTGGATGAAGGAAGGCATTTCGACAACACCCGGAACTTAAACCTGATACATACATTCTTAGACAACCAATGCAGACACACCCAGGGAGAGAAACATACACAGGAAATGACGCACGTATTAAAAAAAAAAAAAAAAAGTGCACTTACGTAAACTCATTAAAGTGCCTGAAATACTTGGGTGTCTGACCTGCTCCCTAATTTGAGAAGCTGCCTGTTGTCTGCCTGCCCGCCCGCCTGCCAGAGATAACGTGTCCCGGAGTCTGCCTGTTGTCCTCTCTGTCTGTCTGCCTGCCTGTGTGTGTGTGTATGTGTGTGTATGTGTGTGTGTGTGTGTGTTTGTGTGTGTGTGTGTAGTCAGCAGGTCTGGGAGCATTGCGAGGTCTCATTCCATCTTGTTTTGGATGTTGTCCTTTGTCACACTCCTCGATGACCTTGAGCGGGCGAGAGGGGCGCATCCTGGCCGCCGTCCAGCAGCTCTCTCCCTCCCTCCCTCCCGCCGCGCCAGGAGGGACACGTGGTTACCTTAGAGTTATACAACCTTACCCGCCTCCCCGGCAGACTTCGTTCAGTTTTCCGTATTCTGAAACACTGCAACGCTCTGGTCTCTCATCACGACTGTTTTCTAAGCCTGCAGAGATGATTAACTGGGTTCTCCGGCTAATAATTTGGAAATCTTGTTAATCTCTCATTAGAACCGTAAAAAAAAAACATCCTTAAAAACACGTATAACTTCAAATTTAGAGCTAACCTTTTAATAGTCGGGGTACGGTGCAGAAGTGCTTCAGAATTTGGTCCAGTGTGGCATTCATGGCCGGTAATATGGTGGAGGGATTCTAAGAGCTCATTCACCGCTGAGAGGCCTCTTAATCAACTCGCCTCCTCTTGATGGATGGTTCAATCACTCGCTGTTCATAGATGTCTTAATCGGATCATTTGCCGTTATTCAATCTTTTAATCAACCCACACACTATCAGTAGAGATAAAATTTCCTCATGCAATTCATCTCTAGTATTTTTCCTCGCGTTTCAATATCTCACGACTTCGCAACATTGCATGCGTCTATCTTCTCTTTTAGTTAATTATGGAGCAACTGACTGAATGACCAACTGATCTAATGATTCATTGGTATGTTGGCGCCGCAGCAACGAAACCATGGGAAATAATTACGAAAGAATAATGTCGCCTTTTTTTATGTACAAGGGAGGAACAACGAAGAACAAAAACAAATTCAGGAACAACAGAAAAAAGCTGTCTCTCCCATAAAATAAGAGACATCTCGAGTATCACTAATTTGTCTGTACAATTTTCTGAGGTTTTCTTCTCTTTTACTTGTCATCTATCATCTCTTCTCTCTTCCCTCTTCTTTGTTGTCTCTCCCATAAAAGGAAGGCGTTGGTGTACGTACATGTGAATAAATTTACGTGTATTGTTGATGCTTTGGAGTAACAGTATGTATGGCTGTACATGTGAAGGTGAGGGGTACTCCTGTGCAGGGTACTTCCGCCTTGGACATAAACAAAACATACTCAGCTACAACTTACCACCAGGAGTGCCTAAAAAAAAAAAACAGGGATTCATTCAACTGTAATTTAAAGGAATTCTCGAAAGAATTCATAATGTAACACTGCTGCGGTGATGCTTAACGTCAGTTGGAGCGATGCCAACACCAGTACTTCTTCCTGGAAACCTTTACATCGCGCGGCGTGTGTACTTAGTGTCAGGAGGCCTCGCTCGGTATGCACTGGGGGCCTTACCTCAGTCAGTTAATAACAGGCCTCACTCACTTTCCATTTGTGTTTACAGCTTGTCTGTTGTCGAGGTTCTGTAAGGAGATTGTCAGCAGAGGAATTAAGAGTAAGAGAAAACACGAAACAAAGCACAGAGGAGGGCGAGTAACATTTTAGACTCACTTCCACTTTTGTTTAGCTTCCGTTGCAGGAGTTTTGCAAGACTGTCAGCGGAGAATACATCAAAACAATTACCAGAATACCTACCGGATTTAAAACTTAGGAAATCACAACAAGTCACACTCACTTCCCACATTGTTCGGCGTCCGTTGATCAGATGCCGGGGTTTAACAAGACTGTCAACAGAGAATAAGAACAGATACCAGAAGACTAGACAGGAAGATCACATCACAGCAAACCACACTCACTCCCTCCGTATTCAGCCTCAGTCTCTGTCTATTGCCTGGCTTTATAAGAGTGTCAGAAGAATAGATACCACAAGACTTATCGGAATTAAGACTGAGGAGAATCCCACTGAGTCTAGCGTGTGTCTGTGCCGGGTTTTTGTAAGGAGACTGTCAGCAGATTGGAGGAATTATTAAGACTGCAGGAAAGTACAAAGCACAGTGGGAGGGAGTGAGACAGGGTACTCGATTTCTGGCCATGACTTACACGGTACACCTTTCTACTGCTATCATCACCCTTTCATAACATTCAGAGCAACGAAGAAAAAAATATTTGCATGGACACACAGAAAAAGACACAATGGAAAGGTATTTATATCGTTTCTAACCTACAAAACTACGTATTTAAGAAACTGCAGCATGAAAATGTGTAAAAAAAAAGTTATATGTAAGTGACTAGGAAAAAATTAAATGCAGTAGTGAAGGAGTTAAGTTCTCTCCTTTATACACCACGAAAACCCGAGAATCCGACCATAATGAACAGGATTCTCTCTGCGATCACAAGATATAGGACCATATTCTGAAACACTTCTGCGCTGCACCTCTACTACATTCAAAGGGCTTTAGTTGAAAATTCACTAGTTTTTAAGTGTTTTTATGGTTCTAGTTACAAATTAACAAAATCTTGACATTCTGAACAGGAGAAACACTCTTGAGAACCCGACTGATCATCTCTGTGGCTCTTGAGAATAGTCGTAGTGAGAGAGCAAAGTGTTCTGAATACGGGACATACCGCCAGTGAGGTGAAGCTGAGGTGGTGATTTATCTTCTTTTTGTTTAGCAATCTTGTCTTTGATTGTGTTTTGCGTAAAGTGATGATGATGATGATGATAATAATAATAATAATAATAATAATAATAATAATAATAGTAATAATAATAATAATAATGAAAATATCATCATCATCATCAACAACAACAACAACAACAACAACAACAACAACAACAACAACAACAACAGCAACAACAACAACAACGACGACGACGACAACGACGACGGCAACAACAACAATAATCCAAACAAACAAACAAACAAACAAACAACAGCAACATCATCACCATGCACATTTATTCCCCCTGACGGCACGTATAACTGAGCACTTACGTTGGAAAAAAAAAAACATTCTTACTAATACAACAACAACAATATCATCATCAGCTTCACCATCATCTTTATTTTCCCCTGACAGGATCCATGGCTTAAACATTTACGCTGGGAGAAAGAAATCATACATACTGATCGTGTTAATGTAACGTACGTATAAAAATGATCACACATTCTGGCGTGTCAACTCGTAACCTTGAACATTCTTTGCGTTCGCCTGAGTAGAGTTGACCACCACCGTCACGTCTGCCTTGTGCCCGTATTCAGAAACGCTTTGCTTTCCCACCACGACTGTTTTTAAATACCACAGAGATGAAAGGCCGGGTTCTCACGAGTGTTTCTCCTGTTAATAATGTAGAAATCTTGTTATCTGCCACTAGAACCGTAAAAAAACACACTTAAAAACCTCGTGTAACTTCATCTGGAGCCTTTTGAATGTACATAGTGGAGGTACGGCATAGAAGTGTTTCAGAATACTGGTATTTACCCCTTTAGTGAGAGATTAACATTCGTGCTCCTTGCAAGTCTCATCCTGCGTTTCCTGTCCTTTTCCTACTCTGACTTGCATCCTGGTCATTCTCAGAAGATGCTTTGACTTCTCTCTCTCTCTCTCTCTCTCTCTCTCTCTCTCTCTCTCTCTCTCTCTCTCTCTCTCTCTCTCTCTCTCTCTCTCTCTCTCTCTCTCTCTCTCTCTCTCTCTCTCTCTCTCTCTCTCTCTCTCTCTCTCTCTCTCTCTCTCTCTCTCTCTCTCTCTCTCTCTCTCTCTCTCTCTCTCTCTCTCTCTCTCTCTCTCTCTCTCTCTCTCTCTCTCTCTCTCTCTCTCTCTCTCTCTCTCTCTCTCTCTCTCTCTCTCTCTCTCTCTCTCTCTCTCTCTCTCTCTCTCTCTCTCTCTCTCTCTCTCTCTCTCTCTCCTTGATGTCTCAAGATCCTGTAAGAGATTGTTTTGTTTTCCTTTATTTCAGACCACAACTTAATTATCTGGTTGTCTCTCGTCTTCCTCAGTTGCTTTATTTTGTTTTATTTAGTTCCAGACGACAACGTATCTACTGAATTCTTCGACTCCTGTGCCTTCTCATCCTTAATGAAAATGGTCTGGTGCAAGCTTACCGTGTACATAGAAAACGCGGGAAAACGTACGACAAAACAATGATATTTGCTTTTACTTTCTCTAGCATTTTCCTTCACCACTAATCTCACCCATGTGTCTCGCCGTCTGTCGTGATGCAATGCCCAGTTATATGTTGCGGCTCGTCTCGTCCAGTCTTGCACGCGGACTTCCCTGCCTCAGCACACCTCGCGGCTTATCTCACGAAGGCTGCTGATGACTCCGTGGATCCGTCAGGAAGTGAAAGATGCGGTGCGGATAAGGGTGTGTTAGTGGGTAAGCTGCTGACGCCTCGCCCTCACGACCTCTTGCAGTAATGGTGTTTTCTTCGTTCACTTGCTCCTTAGAGACTGACTGGCTTGGTTTGCTTACTTATTCATACGGTTTTACGTGTTTTTTTATTTTTTTTTCTGACTCACTTCTATTCTTCCTGATTCATTGGTTTGCTCACTTCTTTCCCTATTACTTTATTGATTGGTTGATTTCGCTGTTTTCTCATTAGTTCATGTGGGTCTTCTCACATTTATTTGTTTAGTGACTGCCTTGCTTATTAACAAAACCAAACCCCCTTTTTCGATTGATTGATTGATTGATTGATTGAGTGAGTGAGTGAGTGAGTGAGTGAGTGACTGACTGACTGACTGACTGACTGACTGACTGACCGACTGACTGACTGAATGAATGAATGATTGACCTACTTACTTATTCATTAGTTCATACACTTTTACTGATTGACTGGCTGACGAACTGATGATCCTGTTAATTCACTGATCACACACACACGTCTTCCCTTGTTGACTAACTGATTGACTTACGTTCTTGCTTATAAACCAAGCTGAACTACTTTATTGACTAACTGGCTAACTTGTTTTCCTTCTTTATTCACAAACTCATTCACTTTACTACTGACTGACCGACTGACGCACTGACTGGCTTGTTCACTTCCACACTCACTCACTCACTCTGGCTCGCAGGTTCACTCGTTACAATATATTCACAACAAAGTCCGGATCGATGTGCTAGCAATAATAATGACGCACACACACACACACACACACACACACACACACACACTCTCTCTCATGACACCAATACTTCTCGCTCACCGGAGGACAACAAGGAGAGGGCGTGATCTTTCATAAGGTCACTCACTGTACGTTCCTTACCCGTCATGATGCAGCACAGCGTTATCCCTACTCCGCTCCATTATAAAGTCATGTTGCCACCTACGCATTCTGAGACGTTTCAGTTTCTTATCTCAACTACTCTTAATGGGGTCTGGTAGATGTTATTATCATTATTATTATTATTATTATTATTTCTTTTTTTAATGAATATTATCTAGTTTCGAAACACGGTATAGTAGTTGTTATCGTTATTTATCTATTTTTTCAAGGGTGTTTTCTTGGTTCTATAGATAGTGCAACAGTGCTTTACATCATCAGTGGAGAAAACACCTGTGAGCATTGGACTGATCATCTGTAAGTCCTGAAAAATAGTCATAAGAATCTAATTTCAAAACACGGTCTTTTAGATGTTATTATTATTATTTTTTTTTTATGTATTTTTTTGTTGTTTCTGGTGATAGCATAACAAGGGCTCTGCATCGTCACTGGAAGAAAAAGAAAAGAAAAGAAAAGAAAATCGTGAGCACCCGAGTGGTCATCTGTAATCTTTGAAAACAGTCATGAGAGTGCAAAGCGTTTCAAGACATGGCTGCCAATCTCTACCCAGCCCCAGCCACGCATTCTTCCTCGTCTCGCTGTCCACAGGGGCACTCAGACAGCAGTAGCAGACTTTTTGGCTTATGAGATCTTACCAGACTGTCTGACTTCACCCAACTGCAATATTAGTGAAGAGTATGTACGATATAATATTAGGGAATGAGAACGTAATTACAAGGGATATTGGACAGTAATACAGTGTTATGTCCTTACTAAACTATTTGGTTTCCTTACACTACGCAGGAACCTTCGTCTTTAATATACTACGTCTCTTACTTTAGATTCTAGTTCCTACGGTCTGTTTATTCCATTTATGCAATTGTCTATCGCTTTATCTATCCGTTTATACCCCTATATGTCTCTCTGCCTCTCATTCGTCTGTTTGTAGCTTATCACAAACAGCATCATAAGGCCCAACAGATTCCGTGTTGTTTGTTCTTCTTTTATATTCTTTTGAGTAGATTAAATGTAATAATTCAGAAAATTACGTAACAACAGGATAAAAAAAGGAGAAAAGTGTAATAATGTACGGTTGCTATTGTTTGTGGGGGAAAGAGTATATTGTTCACACACACACACACACACACACACACACACACACACACACACACACACACACACACACACACACACACACACACACACACACACACACACACACACACACAGACAGAGGCATTGACCACAAAAATAAAAGAAGAAAAAAGAGGAAACATACAATCTACCGCTACTACTATTGTTGGTGAGGTAGGAGGACAGGTGTTGTAAAAATTAAAATAAAAGAAGGTAAAGTCTTAAATGAAGAGAAGATAAGGAAAGGACAAATTTAAAGCTACTGGCATTTGAGGTGAAGGGAGATTGGTGGTGCAGGGATTAAGAAAAAAAAAAGGTGAAACGTTGAGAAATTAAGTTAGTGGAAAAAAAAAGAAGACTTGGAGAGAGAGAATAAGATGTTCGTTTGTGTGGTAACGTGCTGTGTGTGTGTGGAGTGTGTGAGGGTACAGGGGAAGGAAAGGGAGGAGCAGAGAGACGGACTAGAAAGTAAGGTACAGACTAGAAAAGAGAGGTAAAGTTACGTATATAATTAGAAACGGGAAATACAGGATTAGAAAGGAAGGTACAAACTAGACAAGGAGTAAAACTACATATTTACCTGACTAGAAAAGGGAGATAAAGGATCACCTGTAAAAGATTCCCTGTATCTTGTAAAGACAAATACCAGTAAAAAAGAAAAAAAAAAAAAAAAAAAGGGAGCTATATGACTGAAAAGGGAGATACAGGTGTAGAAAGTAAGTAAGTATGTAAGAAAGTAAATAAGAAGGTAGAGGCAAGCTTAGAAAAGGAAACACATAACTAACTATTTATTGGCTTGTTGATGTGTTTATATCCTGTACGTGTGTGGAATGTAAGTTGAAGCACAGAGGGAAAGAAGGGAGAGACAGGAATATATATATATATATATATATATATATATATATATATATATATATATATATATATATATATATATATATATATATATATATATATATATATATATATATATATATATATATAATACTAATGTTTTAGGAAAGGGAAGCTGGTGATGTTGACAAGATTGGTGTCGTTGCTGTTTGGTGGAGTTAAGAAGTAAAAAACAAATGAAGGACGATGAGGAGTGTAGAGGGAAGAGAAATGCTATGTTGTTTTGGGAAGAATTACGTAAAATCGCTTACATAGTTTAAGTTTTCCGTGTATCTCTCTCTCTCTCTCTCTCTCTCTCTCTCTCTCTCTCTCTCTCTCTCTCTCTCTCTCTCTCTCTCTCTCTCTATTCTCTTCCCTTCCCACATACCGAATTTCTACTTCTTTTGTCTTCTTTCTTCATTTATCTTCTATCTGCTATTCATTTTTTTTTTCCATCATTCTGAGTTATTTTTCTTCCATATGTTTTATTCCTTCTTTCCTTCCTTCATTCCGTCATTCATTCATTCACTTATTCATTCATTTCTTACTTCCTTTCTTCCTCGCCTCCTTTCTTATTTTTCTTGTTTCCATCCTTCTTTCCTTTCTTCCTCCTTCCTTTCTTCCTTGCTTCCTTTCTTTCTTAATTTTTCCTTGTTTTTTTTTGTTTCCATCCTTCCTCCCCTTTTTCTTTCCTTGCTTCCTTCTTTCTTTGTTCCCATCCATCCTTCCTTCCTTCCTTGTTTCCTTCCTACCTTCCTTCCTTCCTCACTTCCTTCCTTCTTTCCTTCCTTCTTTCATTCATTCCTTCATTCCTCTGCTCTAAAAATGCATACAATCTTTCCCATCACATTATTTAATTACTTCAATCATTTATTTCCTATCATATTACCTTTTTTTTTTACCTTTTTATCCTTTCATACTCCCCATACCTCCTCTTCCCTTCCCTTTTGTACACATAAATCTACTATGTACATCTGTTATTCCACTTCCCACGTTTATTGTCATCTTTTTCCCCCTTATCTCCTCTTTTCATCTTTAACCCCTTGCAATCCATTTCCCATCCCTCTCTTCCCTTTCTTCCCTCCCCCCTCTCCCTTTCTTCCTTTTGCCCTCTTTCTGTCTCTCCTCCCTTTCAGTAAGTTTATTTCCTGTTTCTCATCTTTTGTCCTTGCTTTTTTATTTATTTATTTATTTGTGTGTGTGTGTGTGTGTGTGTGTGTGTGTGTGTGTGTGTTGAGTTCTCTTCCCTACGTATGTCATTCTCTCTCTCTCTCTCTCTCTCTCTCTCTCTCTCTCTCTCTCTCTCTTCCGTACAATGCGAGAACATTTGTGTATTTGTATAGAAAGGGAGGGACTGGTTTATGAAATTGTTTGTTATAGTTCTCTGCTTATCTGTCATCCTCTCCTCTCTTTCCTATCCCTTTCCTCCTCCTAGTCTGGCTCTGATTCCTCTGTTCTTCTTCTTTTTCTTCTTTTTCTTCTTCTTCTTCTTCTTCTTTGTCGTCGTCGTATTTCTCCTCCTCCTCCTCATCATCATCATCATTTTTTTTTTCTTAATTTATCTTACATTTCTTTCTTTTCCTCTCTTTACTAACCAAATACGAGAGAGAGAGAGAGAGAGAGAGAGAGAGAGAGAGAGAGAGAGAGAGAGAGAGAGAGAGAGAGAGAGAGAGAAATAACATGCCTGTCTATCTTTTCTTACGCATGTGTTAAATTTAAGTGAAAGAGAGATTGAGGTGGATACGTGACTCTTTCTCTCTCTCTCTCTCTCTCTCTCTCTCTCTCTCTCTCTCTCTCTCTCTGTCACGTATTTGGATAGTAAAGAGAGGAAAATGAAGAAATGTAAGATAAATTAAGGAAAGACGAAGAAAATGAAGAGGAGGAGGAAGAGGAGGAGGAGGAGAAGAAGAAGAAAGAAGAAGAAAAGAAAGAGGAGGAGGAAGAAGAGGAAGAAGAATAAAAAAAATGGGGAAGAAGAAGTGATGATTTAGAGACTGGGGAGGAAGAAAGGGGAGGGAAGAGAGAGGAGAGAGAAGAGAGAGGAGAGAGAAGAGAGGAGAGGATAATAGATGACAAAGAAAATAAACGATAAGAAAACCTGAAAAATCGAGCAGACAAATTAAGTGATATTCGAGATGTCTCTTTTCTCCTCCTCCTCCTCCTCCTCCTCCTCCTCCTCTTCCTCCTCCTCCTTCTCCTTGTGTTATTATTAATGTCAGTCTCATATCTTTGTTTGTTATTTCTGTCTATGTCTGTCTGCAAGTCGACCACTTTCTCTCTCTCTCTCTCTCTCTCTCTCTCTCTCTCTCTCTCTCTCTCTCTCTCTCTCTCTCTCTCTCTCTCTCTGGGTATACCACGTTGATATCATTAGTTGATGGCGACAGTTGCGGTCATTGCGTCTTATTTTCATTTCGGGGTTGACTAACGGACTGTCTGACCTCAAGAACGTCCGCGTGTGTGTGTGTGTGTGTGTGTGTGTGTGTGTGTGTGTGTAAGGTGGGTGAGTGTGTGTGGGTTTGTGCATGTGTGTGGGTGGATGGGTGGGTAGGTGGGTGTGTGTGTGACTTTGTGGATGGGTGTGTGTGTGTGTGTGTGTGTGTGAGTGGATGAGTCTGTGTGGGTTTCTGGATGTGAGTGTGTGTGTGTGTGTGTGTGTGTGTGTGTGTGTGTGTATGTGGGTGGGTGGGTGTGTGGATGAATTTGAGGGTGTGTGTATCTTTATATTTTTGTTGTTAGTACAATTTATTTTTTATTTATTTATTTTTCTTTTACTCACAGTACGATAATAAAGTTTCAGTGACGTTTTATAGTTGAGATTAACTTAGCGCTCACATTAAAACAGTAAACAAAACCAATAAATGAATAAACTAAGTAAACTAGCTAACTAACTAAATCAATAACTTAATAAACAAAGAAAAATTGAAAAGCGTAAGAAATTATAGTTCAGAGTAGTAGTAGCAGTAGTAGTAGTAGTAGTAAGAATAGTAGTAGTAGTAGTAGTGGTAATACTTAGTGTGTGTGTGTGTGTGTGTGTGTGTGTGTGTGTTTGGCAATCATACCACCGAGATAACCTCTAACTGTGCCGATAACAGCCACACTGAAGCCTCACAACACGGAGTGAACAATAAAAAGATAACAGATAAACTTCCCCCACGCTCTCCTCCCCCCCAATCCCCCCAAGTGAGGAGTGCAGTGTGTGGTCTCTACCCGACACGTGTTCCTCGCTGGTCTGGCTGAGGACACAGAAAAGGTGCAAGTCGTGTTGAGAATTTTCCGCCCGTTTAGTATTTAGTATTTACCTCCTCTCTCACTCCATGATTTCATTGCTACTTTAATTTGGTTTTGTACATACTGACGATTGGTTGAGGTTATTTGTACTAAGAAAAAAAAATGTTTTCTTTTCTTTCTTTCTTTTTTTTTTTTGCTGTGAGTTATTTATATATGCTTTTTTTTTCTGTTATGATTGGAGATATATGGTTTTATTACTATTATAATGTGCCTGCTACGAATATAGAATTGTATCGTCTTGTATTGTATTGTATAGTTGTTCTTTTTTTTTTCTTTTCCATCTTCATTTTGTCAGCTTTTCTTGTTTCTTTCTTTCTTCGCTAACTCATCCCTTCATTGCTAACTTGCTCTTGCGCACATTCCTTCAGCCTTCTTTAGTTTCCCATTTTGTCTCCTTGGTCTCTCAAGTATCCTTATCTCTCTTTTTCATTATTCTTTCATTCTTAAGATGTTCCTTTTTATTTCCTTATATCTCCTGTTTCAACATTTTTTTTCTTTTCATTTACTTAGAGGTAACAACTTGGTCTTGTGTTTGTAATTTACCTCCGTCAACATTCTTTATTTCTTCATTTTATGTCTTACAGTTTAAAATTTTCTATATCTCTTTTTCATTATTCTTCCATTCCTTAGGTGGTTAATTTAATTTCTTATTTCCTGTTTCTTTTTTTTCTATTTCTTATGCAGTACCTCCAATAATTTTCGTTAAGTTCTTCATTACCTCTTTTTATTATTTTTTTATTTATTCATTTTTTTTTTTTTTTTAGTTTTCCATCTTTCTTCTTGATTCTTTAATTCTCAAAATGTTTCTTTTATTTTTACTTTTTCACTTGGTGCCTCTCTAATTTCTTCCCCTACTCACCTCACTTCCCCTCACACTTTCTTGAGTACAGCATAGACACTTTACATAATGTCACGAGTGCTTTTGTCTGAACTTCAACAAATAAATAGTTACTATTTTTCAGTACCTTAATTTTTATTTATTTTTTTTACTAAGTATGGTATAGTCACCCTTTCGAAATAACTCTCTTGGACTCAAATGTTATTGTTGTTCATCTGCGTTCTTTGTTTATCAAGACAACAGAAAACTAGATATTACAAATTTCCTACGTACCATATTTATTTATTATCTTTTTTTCTTCCCACACCGCTTAAAGATATGCATACACAGGATCTTCAGGAGGAGGCACAGGTGTATAGGTGATCTGTGATAAGCGTATGGACAGAGGAATCGAGCACCGTGGAGAAAGTGAGTAAGGAAAGGTGTCAGCGCGCAGCAGCAAGCCATCTCCTCCCGTAATAAGGCCGTGAAAGCATCGCGAGGTGATTGGTTGGTAGGCACAAGACAGGCTGGGTTGTGTGGAAATGGACAGTGAAAGGAACGCGCGTCAGAATAAATAGGTACTAAATAAGTAAGTTTATTAGCCACAGAATCGTGACTTCAAATTTTACATTTAATGACATGATCTAGTATAATGATTGACATTATAGAACTATATGTATTCAACACCACTCTATAAACACCTAACCTGCATGCTAATAATAAGCGTTACCTGGATAAACTTGACATCTGTCTTCAATGAACTGTGAGCAGCAGTGAATGTCATGTCAGTGGATGTCACAGAAGAAGGAAAAAAAATAACAGATGCGTCAAAATAAAACCATCCTGTTGCATTTTGGAGCTGAAGATAAACATTTAATACTCCTTGTGTTGTTGATATAACAGACACACTACATTTGTATTCATTAGCAGTTTTTAAGGGTACATAAATTTTCATACTGTGTAAAATACCATTGCGAAATTACATTACATTCCTCTGCGCTTGAAGTGAAGAAAGAAAAATGCTTCTGAAATTAGACATGACACAAGAACAACGAAAATGCTTCAGAATTTAAATGTAAGTAAACGTGCAACGATGCAATCTGAGGAACCTTCGCCTTTACAATCCTACAACTCTTACTTTACAGATAAGATACTGCCCACTTATCGCAAATAACCTTTCAGGGGTCAACAAGTCTGCTGCATCTTTCTTTCCTCTACATTCCTTTATGACGCTGAATACAGAGAAAGAAAGAAACAAGAACATCACAGAAGGAGGGAAGAATGAAGCGACCACGACCACGGGCAGGCCAGCAGGACAGAGGGACAGCAAAGTGGACAGGGGACGCACAGGGAAGCATTAGCTCACAAAAAGATGATGAGCTTAGTGGGAGCAGCGCAACGGAGGGAGTGCAGGGTGGCAGGGAGCAGTGAAAGGGAGATGGAGCGGAGAGCTGCATGAAAGAGGCGTGTGTGGAGTAGCGGGGGGACACTCCATGCATCAAAAGGGCGCCGCAGGTGGTGTAACGGGAGGCGGCGCAGTGAGAGGGAAAGCAGAGAGAGTGAGGCGTGGGTACGGAGGGATTAGTTGAGGAAAGGCGGCGCTGGAGGGGACAGGAGGGAGCAGGAGGGGGCAGGAGGGGCAGGAGGGGAGAGGTGGGGGGTCGGGGGCAATCAAAACAGCGAGGGGTTTAGGAGCAAGGGTCGCTCGGTGTTCTGTGTGGCCAAAACAATCGAGTAACGCCAGCCACTCAGCACGCATTGCCTCTCTGACCTCTGGCTGGCTGGCTGGCTGGCTGGTGGTGATGGTGGTGGTAGTGGTGGTGGTGGTGAGAGTCGTGGTGCTGGTGATGGTGAGAGTCGCGGTGCTGGTGGTGGTACGGTGATCAGCCCTACCACTCGGTTCTTTCACTCTGCCCTTCTACTACAAAAAATACCATCACCACTACTACTTCTACCACTCGGCCCTTCCACTCGGTCCCTCTGCCACCACCATTACCACTACCACCACCACCACCACTACCATCATCAGTATCACTCCTAAATGTATCCACTGAAACTATCACCACTTTTTACCCCCTTCACTGCAACAACCGCACCGCTGCCATCCAAGTTCCATTGCAACCACTCTATTATCACTATTAGCACTGTCATACCACCATCACCACACCATTAGTTTTATTCACTATAGCCATCACCATCGCCATCACCACTAACTTCACTATCACTCATGTTCCCACTACTGCTGTCTGCCTCATCACCACCTCTGCCGTCTCTTATCACCACCTCAGTATGCATATTGTGTCCACTTATGTTACCAATTCGCTTCCACCAGTATTATTACTTACCACTGCCTCCACTATACATGTACCACCACCACGAACGCTAATAGCACTACATCTACTGGATCACCATCATTACCACTAACACCGCCATTACTACCACCATCCCCACAACCACCACTTGTTATGGACATTCGCCACTATCATCATTAATTTTACCTTTGTCACCACCACCACTACCACACCACCACCACCAACAACAACAATAACAACTACTACTACTACTACAAATACCACAAAATCACCACCACCATCTCTCGTCATCGCCCTCACTTTACCTCACCACCTTTATCACAACGTGGCTGTATGTATGTATGAATGTATGAGTATGTATGTATACCCAGTACTATTTATTACATCCACCGCCCTTCCTCCTCTTACCGCGTCGCCTTCTGGCCATCCGTCGGCGTCAGGTCGGCGCGTGGGTAAGAGAGGGAGAGGGAGAGAGAAAAGGCGAAGGTGGTGCGGGTAGATGCATTAGTCTCTGTCGTCAGCTGATGGAGGAGAGTTCTTGTGTTCTTGGGCCCGTATTCAGAAACGCTTTGTTCTCTCGCCACGACTATTTTTCAAAGGCCACAGAGATATCCACGGTCTACATAATTTTTAGATCTTGGAAATATCTAACCGGGTTCTCAAAGAGTGATTCTCGTGTTATTAATATAGAAATCTTCTTAATCTTTCACTAGAATCATAAAAAAAAACACCCTTAAAAAACCGTGTAACTTCAACTATATGGAGCTTTTTGGGGGTAGTCGATATGCGGACAGAAGTGTTTCATAATAAAGGCAAATGTTGTTGTGGTCGCTTTTACGCCTGTGTTTGGCGGCGGCTGAGTTTTGGGCAGCTTCCATAGACTCGTGGTTGGGTTAGGACGCAGACCAACCCGAAAATATTATGTTTACGTGGGAGGAGAAATATATTACAAGGACCTGCGCGTGTGCTTGGGGTAGGTTAGGTTTTGAGCAGCACAGCTTTCATAGCTTATTGCTTGGGTCAGGTTTGTTTGATTTGGCCCAAGGCTGAGAGAGGGAGAGAGAGAGAGAGAGAGAGAGAGAGAGAGAGAGAGATGGAAATGAGTGTCATTGTGAACCATTACGCCGTCTTTTTTTTTTTTTTTGCGACAATTAATTACAAAACACAATCACATTTTGCTCCTTCATAAAGACCTATTTTCAAGGCCACAGAGATTAATTAGTCAGGTTCTCATGGACATCTTCCCCACTGACGCTGCAAATCCTCGTTAAAATATCACCAGAATCACGAAAACACCCATAAGAATCTCGCAGTAACTTCAATCAAATCGTGCTGAAAGTAATGGGAATAAGACGCCGAATGTCCAATAACTTCCTTTTAAAGCGTGTTGTAAATAATGGAGACAAGACGCCGAAACGTTAGAGAATGTGAGATGATTATTATCGTACTCGTAAAAGTGATACAGTTTGAGTTTTTCCTCATCTGCAGTGAAGCGTGAGGGTCGTACCTTGTCACTCTGCCAATATTATATGAAAACACTTAAACTAATACTTCTAAAAGAATAATGAGAATTTCCTATACTGAAAACACAAATAAAAGTAGATAAGCAGTGAACGGTTTGTGGGAGACACTTCTCTCTCTCTCTCTCTCTCTCTCTCTCTCTCTCTCTCTCTCTCTCTCTCTCTCTCTCTGTCAACATATTTTTTTATTGTCGAATCAAATGCTATTTTCCATGAGCGTTTTAGAAGAATAAATGCGTTTTCATAGACTCAGAACATAAATAAGTATATAGAATGGTGAATGGCTTGTAGCAGACAGACAGACAGATAGGCACGCAGGCATTTCCTCCCAGGCACACACAGGGGCCAGCAGCACATTCTCTATTGTCGTGCTAAACAAAAGAAGCAATGAACATCAATAGCGTGTGTATTTTTGAGCGTGTACAAGAAAAAAAATATAGAAAGTAATAAAAAGAAAGATAGAAATTTAGTGGTTTATGGTACATACGTTGGCACTTTTGAATATCTTGTTTTTCATCGTCCCTTTTAAAACTAGATGAACAATAAGAGCATGTGTATTTTTTTTAAGTGTGTACGAGGAGAATAAGTCAATAAATAAAGTAGATAAATATTGAGTAGCTTATGGTACATAGGCACGTGCATTTTCAATATTTAGTATTCTTTTGTCTTGGTAAAGAAAGGAAACAGATAATCAACAAAAAGCGACTGTATTTTTTTCAGCATGTAGGAAGGGGGGAAATAATAAATGAATAAATAGAACAGATAAATATTGAGAGGTTTATGGTGGGTTGGCAGTTTTTAATATTTAGTAAAAAAAAAAGTAAAGAAAATGAATAGCAAAAGCATGTGTATTTCTAAGCGTGTACGAGGAAAATAAGATAAAATAATAAAAAGAAAAATGCTGAGTGGTTTATGTTACGGTACGTAGACACTTTTCAACATTTAGTTTTTTACTGTCCTGCTAAACAAAGAAAAACAAATGCACAACAAAAAGCGCGTGTATCTTGAGCATGAGCGAGGATTATTGATAAAGAAAAATAAACAAATGAATAAAAAAACGTACCGTAAAACGTTTATCATTATATATATATATATATATATATATATATATATATATATATATATATATATATATATATATATATATATATATATATATATATATATATATATATATTACCATCCACCAAACATCGGCCCACGACGAAATGTATGTATGAATAAATAAATACATATACGCATTGTAAGTTACAGAATGTTTCAAAAGATAGACTCCATTTGGAACTGGTATATCTCTGCAACCACGCACCAACCATAAATGAAACTCTACCAATATGAAAAGGCGGGGAACAAAGATTCAAATAACTATCTTTTCAAATAGCAAAGATGTAACACTTTTATCTATGGACAGTTCTTGGTTTGCAGAAATATAGCAACTTACAACTTCAAATCAGGCCCATTTTTTAAGCACCCTGCATAAGGAAGACGGACGTTGCCTCTCTCTCTCTCTCTCTCTCTCTCTCTCTCTCTCTCTCTCTCTCTCTCTCTCTCTCTCTCTCTCTCTCTCTCTCTCTCTCTCTCTCTCTCTCTTTTACACACACACACACACACACACACACACACACACACACACACACACACACACACACACACACACACACACACACCAAATGACAAGAGTTAAACACATTTATTCATGTTCCTTTCGTGATTTGCAGAGATGTAGCAACTTCAAATCAACTCCATCTTTCTTTAAACACCCTTAGACAGACAGACATATGTTGCCACACACACACACACACACACACACACACACACACACACACACAAACTCAATCTAACATAAATTTCGTAGCTGGTTGACAGGCACTATTTGCTCTGTTTGTTTACATGTTTCTTCCTCGTGTTCATGAGTAGCAGCTGGCCGTGTTGTGCAGAGAGGAGGAGGAAAGTGTTAAAATGGACAGCGGTGTAGACCTCTTGGGTGTGTTGAGTGTGGCGTGTGTGTTGGTGAGTGCTGGGTGTGCGTGGGTGTTGGTGTGTGGTGGGTGTGTGTTGAGCTGAGGAACGGACGGAGGAGATAAAGACAACCTGGTGTGCTTTGTTTTATTCGTTCGTCCGTTCACCGTCTGTAGGTATTTGTTTTTGTTGTTGTTGTTGTTGTTGTTGTTGTTACTACTATTTCTGCTCGTACTACTACTACTACTACTACTACTACTACTACTACTATTATTATTATTCTGATTAGTTAACATCTCTACATCTGTGGCGTCTCCCCTGTTTATTTTACTTTTCCTTGTTTATTTGTTTATTCATTCTTGCTTATTTTTTCTTTCAATTTCCTCTTCACTATGTCTGACGTGTGGGTTGATATTTTTGTCCGCTAAGCTAATTTGTCCACTTTCTTTCTCTCTTTCTTTCTTTCTTTCTTATTTTTTTCTTTCTTCGTGTTTTTTTCTTTTTCGTTCCTCTATTCTTTCTTAAAATTCTTACTTTCTTTGTTTTCTTCTTATAAGCTTTTTATTTCTTTCTTTCTTTCTTTCTTTCTTTCTTTCTTTTCTTACATGGAAATTTCTTCAGAATGATTGCATATTTTACTTACCATTAGTTTTTTTTGTATTTATATTTTCTTTGTTTTTATTAATTTCTATTTTCTTTTCTTTCTCTTATATTAACTTATATAATTCGTCTACGTAGATTTTTCACTTATATTTTCACGACTCTCTCTCTCTCTCTCTCTCTCTCTCTCTCTCTCTCTCTCTCTCTCTCTCTCTCTCTCTCTCTCTCTCTCTCTCTCTCTCTCTCTCTCTCTCTCTCTCTCACGGTTTGCTTCTTTCATTTCCCTCTTGTCTTTATCTTCACATTCTATTCATTTTTTTTTCCTTTCCCCGAAAAACTTTTTTCTTCTTTGTTTATCCTCTTCAATGTGTCTGATGTTTGGGTTAATTTGTTCGCTTTCTTTCTTTCTTTCTTTAACTTTTTTTCTTTTGTCATCCATTTTTCCTTGTTTTCTTTCATTTTTATTTTCTTCTCTGTCTTCTGCTTACTTACTTTTCTTTCTTTCTTATTTTGTAGGTTTAGAATAAATGCACAGTCTGACTTTCCACCTTGAATTCGACATTATCTTTTCCCTTTATCTATTTTTGGTGTTTATTTTCATCTTTCATTTATTTATTTACTTTTTTTCGTAATAACAGTATACTTTATATCTTCCAGTACTGTTCTCGTGGCTCATTCGTCTTTTTCTTTCTCTCTCTCTCTCTGTCCCTCACGGTTGCCTCCTACCATTTCCCTTCTGTCTTCATCTTTATGGAGCCCACAGACGTTTGTTTATTTCAACGATCTTTATTTATTTTGTTTTTATGAACATTTAAGATATCATTATTCATTTATAAACTTCTTTATTAGTTTGGATATTTTGTTGCTAATTTATTCTGGTTCTTGCTTTCTTTGTTTTTCATAAATACTCTCTCTCTCTCTCTCTCTCTCTCTCTCTCTCTCTCTCTCTCTCTCTCTCTCTCTCTCTCTCTCTCTCTCTCTCTCCCAACTCAGCAAGAGAGAGGAACACGATGAGATGCAGTAATGACAAACTAAAGGCGCCGTCTCAATAACACGTTTTCTAACTTTTATCGTCAACTTTGCTTTCCGTCAACTTTTACCTCTTTCTGTCGTCTTTTTTCCGTCCACATCATCAAATGGAAATGATTGTCTTCATGGAGGAGAGTTATCGTCAACTTCTGCTGTCAAATGAAAATCCATAGTTTATAATATGCATAAAGATATGTTAAGTAAACTTTATTGTTTTTTTTAATAAAATGATAATAATAAATTTTGAAAAAAAAAAAATATATAATATCACTGATCTAACATGTTACATTTAACTCGTGGATATACTGTATAAGAACACAGCGGCTCACATGACTCAATAGACGCTACATTTTTGGAAGGTCTCTGTTTCTCTACTCCTAAACACTGGATACCATTTTATCTTGTCTACGATTTATAAAACTTGTAATAAAGTGCAGAGCAGCGATTGCTTGCCTGTGCGTTAGAGGAGTCATGTTTGTTTACTGTCGACGAAAGTGCGTGTGTGACGGGGAGCGCTCAAGAAATTGAAGGAAAATGTACTAATGTGACGGCACCTTATTAAGATTTCTGTCAATTCAGCGACAGTGCGAGGGATGGTGCGTGGGGGGTGGCGGGGCGGGGGCGGGGAACGGGGGGCACAATACTGTAGACTGGTGGCAGAGACCGTGCACAGTGGGGATGAGAGCGTTGGGTGGCGGCGGCCCGAGTGTTTATCCTGCTACGCTTATTCACTTTAATGAGGCTTGGTGGTGGAATATAAATGGAGTCTCGCACCACAAATAGATCTGGCAGGTGCACCAAAACACGGATTATAAGTGTACGTACGTAGGTGTGTGTCGTTACCTCCTTCTTCCGTCTTTTTCGTTTTCTTCTCTCTTCTCTGTCTTTTTCTCTCGTCTTATCAACTTTCTTATCTTCTTCTGTCTCTTCTCCATCAGTTTCTCGACCTTTCATCTTTTTATTTTATTTATTGATTTATTTGTTTATTTATTCATTTATTTTACTTATTGCTATTAATTCATTTTTCTCTGATTTTCTGTACATTTTAGGTTTTGCCGTTAATTCCTTCCCTCATTCGCTCTTCTCTCTTGTCTCTTCTCTCTCTTCTTGTCGCTTCTGGTATATTCTTCTATCTCTCTTCTCCATTTTTTCTCTCGATCTTTTAATCTTAGGTTTTTTTTTTTTAAGTTATCGCTATTGATTAATATGTTTTTCTATCATTTTCAGTATTTTTGCAGTCTCTCTCTCTCTCTCTCTCTCTCTCTCTCTCTCTCTCTCTCTCTCTCTCTCTCTCTCTCTCTCTCTCTCTCTCTCTCTCAACCTTCAGTACTCCTCTACCTAAAGTAGCAAGTGAAGTACGCGAGGGGGTGATGACCTCAGTATCACCAGTGTTTGAATTAACGGCTGCGGTCTGCTTTGGGAGGTACCGGCAGCCACGTGTGGTAATGGAGTGTGGTGGTGTGTGTTGGGGTAGCTGATAGAAGCTCTTCTTGACTCTTACAAGCATTACGCAGATTACAGTGAAGCCAGTATTCAGAAACGCTTCGCTCTTTCACCACAACTTTCTTCAAAGGCCACAGAGATGATTAGACGGGTTCTCAAGAGTATTTCTTCTGTTAACGTAAAAATCTTGTTATTTTGTCGTTAGAATCATAAAAACTCCCTTAAAAAAAAAAAAAAAGTCACTACAACTATAAGCTTTTGAATATAGTGGAGGTGAGGAGCAGGAGTTTTTCAGAATATGGTCCACAAAGACTTACGTAGGCTCACCAAACATCGTAGAAAGGGATTGTGACACCACAATGGACTGAGAGACAGACAGGAAAGGTTGGCTAAACGAGATGCTGATAAGATGAATATTACGTTCCTATCCTGTTTATAAATAGAATATATTCCCCACTTGGTTCCTTGGTTATAGGTGATATGGTTAAGTGGTCCTGAGATACAATACAGTCAGTATCAACAGAAATCGAATTATGTGCTTTGCGTTTTTCCCTTAATACTAAGTTCGTTCATCTTGGTGGAATCTGTCTGTAGTATCAGTTGTCAGGTTTTGTAAGGAGATCGTCAGCAGACCAAGACTTTGCTCTACAGTCGTGGTCAGAACTTCAATAATCTGCCACTCCCACTTCGAATGTTTTGCGTTAACAGAACAATCTCTCAGCTGTCAGATGGCAGGTTTTGTAAAGAAATTGTCAACGGATCGAGTCACTTCTCCATGGAATTTTAGTTTTAGTTTTACTATTAGACTCTCTTTAGGAACTGACACTTCAGTGGATTTTTTTTCTTTCTTCTTCTTTTTCTTTTCTTTCTTTTTCTTCTTCTTCTTCTTTTTCTTTTTCTTTTTTTCTTTTTTCTTCTGCTTTTTCCTCTTGTTCTTGTTCTTGTTCTTGTTCTTCGCATATTTTGTGGAACTGCACTTTGGTAACGTGAGCTGGGGAAACATCAGAAACCGAGCACAAGGCAGGAATGGTTGGCGAGGACATACGGAGACCCTTTGCATCAAACGGCGTTAGAGGCGATGACGAATAATAAGGAACAGGTAATCGGTTTTATTGACCTTGGTCAGAGCTCTTCACACACACACACACACACGAAGAAAAAGAAGAGAAAAGAAGAAAGACACACACGAAGAAAAAGAAGAGAAAAGAATAACAAGAAAAACGGGAACAAGAACAAGAAGAACAAGAAGAGCAAGAACAAGAACAAGAACAAGAACAAGGACATGAAAAAGTCAAAGGATTATGATTGAGTGAAAACACGAAATGCAACTTAAGTTACCTGACTACTGATCATAACTTAACTTCATACGGGGCGGGTGAGGGATTTTTTTTATGTAAAGCTGTCATCTGCAAGGGAGGAGAAAGATTGACAGAGGCGATACGATCACTCAAATACGTCAAGAATTTATATTAGTTAACTATGATTTGAGTCGATTTAACAAAGAAGCGGAGTGTCAAAAAGCAAACATGTTAAGAGCTTATATTAACTTACTGTCATTTCTGTCAGTTTAGCTTTAGCAAGTGAGCAATGACGTGATGGTGGACGGCGGTAGTTCAAGAAATTAGCTCACAGAGTGATATATGACTGAAAAAGACTTAGTAATCACGATAATAGTGCAAAATCAATAGGGTGCTTTAAAAGACTAGATAGATTTATGGACAGGAATGATAGGTGGGTATAGCGCTCCATGTGTATGCCTGTAGCTTTCCTTATAATCTCTTCTTGTTACTTAATAATCCTGCAACGCAAGGATGTTCAGAGCAAATGAGAAAATTAATTGATATCATTAGATTTAAACCTCTGACTGAAATAATATCACCTCTCCTTGAACTTATAGAATGCCCTAGTGTAAGTTCAACTCATAATTTCGAGACACCATTGACAGCAAACGCATCAAATATACCCCCAAAATTTTAAAGAACATAAAAAAAAATAAATCAATAAATAACATAAATAGATAAATAAAGAAAGCTGCAAGAAACCATCAGGCCTACCCTTCACGTGGCAGTCCCTATATAAAACATACATTCCAATATCCACCCGTCATCCCCATCCATAAATCTGTGTAGTCGTCTTTCAAAACTCTCTAATGACTTGGCACCAGCAACCTGACTACTGAGCCTATCCCATTCATCACTGTGGTTCCTCTGCTTTCATTCCTACTCAGTAAAATCGTCTCGCGTCACTCGGCTGAAGGAACAAGTGTCACTAGGAGGTAAACTCAAGCTCAAAAATTATGACCCCAGGGCATGTCTTTTTCCACTCAACCATCCACCCCTTCTGATCTTTAGCGGATTAACTTATCGGCACGTAAAAGGAGGCGTTGACTTAAAGGAAGGGGATCAACTAAAACAATTCAGTTTCCATGCGTTGTATCTCTCCAATCTGGGTAAAGGACTTGGTAGCTTTTGATAATAATGACAATACAGAGTTAAGTCATAAACAGTATAGGAAATACAGAATCAGGCATGGGAGTACCAGAGTTTAATATGCATCCTTTATAAGAGTGACTGGAATCTCATCTCTTACTTCCAAATGCCATTCCTTATCAAACAGGAGGCGTGTCTGCTGGGCGGTACCGTGTAACTCCTGATTGACGCTATATTGGTAGCTTAACTAAATCAATCGATGAATTCTCCTCTGTTCTTTGAGATCTATTGCTGCCAACGCTACACTCTTTCTTCATCCTTGTACACTTGTAAGATTCAGTTATATTTTCTGGTAACTACCCCCAGAGAATGATAATCTATACGGTAGTCAACCTCTCACCTTTCTATTATTTATGATTGCGTCACGGGGGAGATCGTGGTATTCGGTGTCTCAATACTCTATAATGTCACCTAAACGCCACCTCACAACTCTTCCCTCTTCTCTGACTCTCACAGGAGGAAGGTTTCAAGACGCTTATCCTCGTAATTCTGGATATTCTTTTGGATTATTTTTATTTAGGGACTGGCATCTTCCGTGGATCTCTATTTTCGAGGTCTTGTTGTTGTTCCGTGGCCAGAACCTCTCTTGCATGATAAATAAAATAAACAAATGATAATAGTGTTTTGTTACGAACACAGCTGACGAGCTTACGGTCTTTTAGTTAGAGAGAGAAACATACTCATGCACTGTGCGTCAATTTGGGTACAGTGATGTCTTTTACGGTCGATTAAATAAAGGATAATCATCCATAGCGTGGTGTTTAGAGTAAATATGAGATGCTTACAGTCAATGTATAGAGTGTTGTTTTGAGTAAATATGACACACTTACAGTGAATTAGATAAAAAAAAAAAAAAAAAAACATACGCGGCGTTGTTTTTGAATGCAGGTGACGTTCTTGCACCCTGAGAGAAGGGGAGGAGGAAGCGAGAAGCTGCTTTCAGATAAACAAATGAAGGCCGTGGTGCATGCATGATGGAGGCTGCGAGGTGTGTTGCCGTATACGTGCGTGGTGGCAGGTGGTGTGAACGGCACGGCGGGAGAGAAGACAGGGGGCGGGAGGAGTACAGTATGTATGGTGTGAAGGGGAGGGTGTGTAGGGAGGAGCCGTATATAGAGCTATAAGCATCTCCCAAGCCAACCCGGTGACGACAACGACTCCCGCAACACACACACACACACACACACACACACACACACACGCCAATTGCGGTTTCGTTGATGCACTTATAAAACGAGAGAGAGAGAGAGAGAGAGAGAGAGAGAGAGAGAGAGAGAGAGAGAGAGAGAGAGTGTAATGATAATTTTATTCCTCCTTGAGAGACGTACGGATGTCACTATAAAAGATAATGTGCAATAAAATAATGATAAAATTAAATTCATAGTTAAGATTATATATAAAAAGAAAGATACATAATATATTAGGGTAGACTTGCTTACTAATTTTGTTCTTGTGTTCCTATGTTCTTTTCTCCTTATCTATTCCGAGTCCTTTCATTTTCCTCCTTATAACATTGACTTCTTCAAGTCTAAATATTTTAAGACTCTTCTCAAATGTGCTTCCCTATATTCCCTTTTCTTGTGCTCTTACGTTCCTTCTTCATCCATTCCCTATAAACAATTTTCCTCATATACCATTCACTCCTTCAGGCTTAACTATTTTTAAGTTTGTCGAAAGGAAAAAAAGTTCTTGTGTTCTTATTATATTCTTTCCTCATCCATTGTCAATTACATAATCTTCTTCATATACCATTCACTCCTTCAGGCCTAAACCTTTTCAACTCTCCCGTGAGCAAGACTAGAGCAAGACAGTTATAAATACACGTGTCAGCTCTGATCGACAACGTGGGTCTCCGCAAAGGGCGTGTACATAGCAGTGTCATCAGTCCCTCGCTCCGTACCTTCGTCTTGTGTCTGATCTGGCCAACCCCGCCTTGCTGCTGCTGCTGCTGCTGCTGCTGGGAAGGTAGTGTGTGACGCCTGACTGCTACTGTCCTTAGCTTGTCACGTGTGGTGTGGTGTCATAGGGTTCCATTGCACGGGACTTTCCGTATGGTAACAGTTTGAGTAGTGGTGGTGGTATTGTTGGTGGTGGTGATGGTAGTTGTTGTTGTTGTTGTTGTTGTTGTGGTGGTGGTGGTGGTGGTGGTGGTGGTAGTATAAAAAAAAGTAGTAGTAGTAGCAGTAGTAGTAGTAGTAGTAGTAGTAGTAGTTCATGTTGTTGTTGTTGTTGTTGTTGTGGTGGTGGTGGTGGTGGTGGTGTTGGTGGTGGTAATAGTAGTAGTAGTAGTAGCAGTAGTAGTAGTAGTAGTAATAGTAGTAGTAGTAGCAATGATAATTATTATTATTATCATTATTATTTTATCCACAGGTTTAGGCAGTCTCAACACAAAAAAAAAAAAAAAGATACAAAAGAAGCATCAAAATAAAACACATTACATAACTAAAAGAAGAAAACTGAAATTAGAATACAATGTGGAATTCGAGTCAAATGATGATGATGATGACGATGACACCAAAAATAATAATACCTTTCCTACATTTACGTAACCTCACTCGTTCATCTAAGTTTCATGTCTTCCACGCTGACAACGGCACAATATTTTCATTTTATTGGACAAGCAAGTCAGAAAAAAAAAAAAACGAAATCCCTTTAAGTTAACGCGGGCACCATGAATGTTGATCTTTATCATCCTATATTTGCTTGCGTCACAACAAGGCTCTGTGATATCAGCAATGTTAGGTTATGGTATTGTGATTACATTTAGATTGCGTTAAGTTAGATTAGGTTAAATGAGGTTAGGTTTTGATATTTTTGTTAGATTAGGTTAGGTTGGGTTAGGCTAGGTTAGATTAGGCTGTAATATTTTAAATTTGTTTTCTAGTTAACTTTTTCTTTCTTTCCCTACAATCATTCTAAACTGATTCTATATTTGTCCTCCGTTTGTTTTCCATAGAGCAACACTTCCTCTATCAATATATATATATATATATATATATACACATATATATATATATATATATATATATATATATATATATATATATATATATATATATATATATATATATATATATATATATATATATATATATATATATATATATATATATATATATATATATATATATATATATATATATATATATATATATATATATATATATATATATATATATATATATATATATATATATATATATATATATATATTTTTTTTTTTTTTCACTGTTCTCATTCATCTCTGTCTTTAGTAAATATTTCTTCTTCTAACCTTTGTATAGCTTGCCTTTCTCAACTGATTTTACCCTGTACTTGTTGTCCTCTTATTTTATTTTATTTTTTTTATTTTTTTTTTTCTCTGTAGCAGCACTAACTATATACTTTTTAACGTTCTCACCCCTTGCTTCCATCTTTTACGTAAAAGTGTCTACCTTTCTTTTGAATGTTACTACAGCATAACTTTCGTAACTGATTGTTCATTATGTATATGATTCCCTTTTCCTTTCTTACGGTGGGGCACTTGATGGTTTATTAATTTATTTTTCTATTTTGTTTATTTATTTACTTTATTTATTTGTCAATGTATTTATTTATTTATTTATTTATTTATTTATTTATTTGTCTATTTATTTATCTTTTTATCCATTTATCTGCATTTTTTCTCTTTCCACCGGTAGATCCCTCCTTATGTTCCAAGCAATGAGTAGGCTATTCAAAGCTGGAGAGGATGAAGGAAGCAGCAGATCACCGCATTGGTATTTGAAAGAACGCTGACGATGTGACATGATGAAATAGCCTCGTGCCCTGTGTGTGTGTGTGTGTGTGTGTGTTTAGTTCGTGTTGACCCTCCGCGCGTCACTCTCAAAGCGGTTTAATGGCGGACGGCCTCAGCTGTTTCTAGGCGCCTTAGCCTCTCTTCGCCTCGGGCTGGCGTGGCGGCTGCGGCGAGGCGAGACGAGGCGTGAGGGAAGGAGAGCTGGCGGAGAAAGTGACAGTGAGAGAGAGGGAGAGGGAGGGAGAGGTTGAGTGAGGCTGAGCGGCGAGGCGGCTATCTTGGGTCTTGAGTGGTGTAGAGGGATAGGCGCAGTTCAGGGCAAGGGAGAGGCTAGGGAGGCAGGGTGAGAAGTGACGGAGTTTTGGCTGTAGAGATGAGAGAGAGGAAGAAAGACAGACAGGAACAGCAGATGGAGAGGAGGGAGGGGATACAGGGACGACAGAGAAGCCCTTTAAAAACATCCGCTTCTTAGGTTAAATTTGCACACCTTTTTCATTTCTTGAACTATGTAAATTAAGTTCACAATAATTTGGCCATAGGCAAGCGTAAGGGAAGGATGAGCAGGCAAACGGAGACAGACAGACAGACAGGGGGGGGGTGGTTCAAATGGACTTCCTTAGACAACTATAGGCTTGAGGGCTGCCTTGTCACCCATTAGGCCTATCCAGTATCCAGCCTACACCCCACGCCTCCCTTCCCGTCCCAGCACCCAACACCCCACCACGCCCGGAGCATCACGTCCGCCTCTCTGCCTTACTCATAATTATCTGCCTTGTATGCTCCTCACTGCCACACTTGGCTTGTTCGCATGTTTAGTTAGTATTATAGTGTGTGCTGTAATCAAACTGGTGTACTACGTTTTATTTTTTTCTTTTTGTGGTGTGAGTTATATGATTGACTGACGCCTTAGTAACGGTAAAGGAACAAGTTATGTCGTTGTTTGTTGTTGTTGTTATTGTTGTTGTTGTTGTTGTTGTTGTTGTTGTACTTTTCTTATATTTCTTTTCTTTTCTTCTTTTGTCTTCTTCTTCTTCTTCTTCTTCTTCTTCTTCTTCTCATTATTATTATTATTATCATTATTATTATTATTATTATTATTATTATTATTATTATCATTACTATTATTATTATTATTACTATTCTTATCATTACTATCATCATCATCATTATCATCATTCCTTTTCTTCCTATCCCGTAACATATACACTCCACTGTAGATCAAATATAGGTCATCACAAACATCTTCATAAGGATCAACAAATCACCAGGCAATTTGTTCTCCCTTGATGTTTCCTGTGGCGAGGGTCTAGTGTGGATGAGCTGCCCTTGATCTGACACAAGGCCCATGTATGGATCTTGGGGTCTGGCTGGATGACGTGTTCCTATTCCGGCTACACCCCTGAGCCTTCAACGAAAGCATTTGGCTCTACCAGGAGTTAGCGTCACACACTCTCTTTCTTCATTCAGTTCATCATCTTGTTTGTGTCTCTCATGTGTGGCAAGCGTAACTATTGTGCTATAGCGAGACTGCATAGGTGTTCCTCCTCCTCCTCCTCCTCCTCCTCCTCCTCCTCCTCCTCCTCCTCCTCCTTCTCCTTACTGTTTCGTCGAGGGCAAAGAACTGGTAAGTCTGTAGTCGCTCGAGTGTTCTGTCGAGTTCATAGGATCTGCCTGAAGAAGTAGATAGAATAAAACACAAATGGGATGCTTCAAGGGACAGAATAAAGAGAGATTGCAAGAGTAAGGAGAGAGAAAAGCTGTCCAAACGAGACTCTACAGGTGCTTCTCCTCCTCTCCTCCTCCTCCTCCTCCTCCTCCTCCTCCTCCTCCTCCTCCTCTTCCTCCTCCTCCTCATCCTTCTCTCCCTCGTCCTCTTCCTTACTGTCTCACATTGACGTAAGATCGTCGAGGGCAAAGAACAGGTAAATCTGTTAGCTGCTCGGGTTCATGGAGTCACATAAAGTTACATAGATGGACAGGCCATAACAGACCTTGCGGTCCTCACGAGGTGGCGTGACCTATGACTACTAAGAATGTAAGAGTAGAAGAAAATGACTGCAAAACAAAAGGCGGCCCTTCACTCCCTCCGGCATAAGTCGTACAGGAAACACGTCGGAAATAAATACCTTGAGGGGTTGGAGAAATAAAAACCTCTAAAAAACGTTGATAACCGCGATTTTGATATTTATCAAGACGGGGTTTAAAAGTCTCTACTGTATTGCAGTTTATCACGTCTCGAGGAAGCCCATTCCATAAGTTGACGATCCCATTCCATAGGTTGATGTTGTTCATAAAATCTGCCTGAAGAAGTAAACAGGAAAAAAGGACATGAATGGGGAGATGCTTGGAGGGACATGATAAAGGAAGAGCAGAGGAAAAAGGAGTGAGAGACGCTGCCTAAACGAGATTCGATAGGTGTCTTTCCTCATCCTCTTCCTCCTCCTCCTTCACCTCCTCCTCCTCCTCCTCCTCCTGCTCCTTCTCTTCCTCCCCCTCCTCCTGCTCCTCCTCCTCCTCCTCCTCCTCCTCCTCCTCCTCCTCCTCCTCCTCCTCCTCCTTCTCTTTCTTACTGTCTCTCATTGTCATAAAATCATTGAGGGCAAAGCACCGGTAAATCTGTAAGCGCTCGAGTCTCCTGTAGAGTTCATAGGATCTGCCTGAAGAAGGAGAAGTAGACGGAGAAAAAAAAGAGATGAATGGAGATGCTTGAAGGGACAGAGTAAAGAGAGAGTAGAGGAATAAGGAGTGAAAGAAGCTGCTTAAACGAGATTCCACAGGTGTCTTTCCTTTTCCTCCTCCTCCTCCTTACTCTATCACATCGTCATAAAATCATCGAGGGCAAAGAACCGGTAAATCTGTAAGCGCTCAAGTCTCCTGTAGAGTACGCAGGAAGTGCCTGAAGAAGGAGAAGTAGACGAAAAAAAAACAGATGAATGAAGATGCTTGAAGAGACAAGGTAAAGGGAGAGTACAAGAGTAATAGGTGAGAGAACCGAAACGTGACTCCTCCTCTTTCTGCTCTTCCTTACTACCTCATATTGTCACAAGATCGTCGAGGTCAAAGAAACGGTAAATCTGCAAGCTCTCGAGTCTGCTGAGGAGTACGAAGGATTATTGTTTTTTCCTTCAGATTAGATAGATTTTTTAGATTAGATTCCATTAAACAATTGTTGTTATTTTCACACTGAACTACGAAAGTTAAAATGAAAACTGTTGATAAGATATGTAAAAGAAGTACGATCCAGTTAAAATTAACAGATATAAATATATCTTCTACCAAAGAAATAATAACATAACTATTAAGGAACGCGACTGAAGTAAAAGAAATAATAACATAACTATTAAGGAACGCGACTGAAGTAAAAGATCAAAAGAAACATTAATAAAATTATGATATAACTAAATTTATACAAATAACATAGAAAAGTGATAGGTCTACAGAGAAAGATATAATTAGAGTTATAGCTAAGAAGTTAATAGGGTCATTTAAAAAAAAAAAAATAATACTCTTATTAAAATATATAGAGATGGATATAAAACATGTAGCAGATAAGGTCATGGGTAGGAACTTTTAAAACTTTGGGCGATTAGCAATGCGAGAATATTACGGTAGATGAAAGGTTTTATATATATATATATATATATATATATATATATATATATATATATATATATATATATATATATATATATATATATATATATATATATATATATATATATATATATATATATATATATATATATATATATATATATATATATATATATATATATATATATAAACAATAACATAAATCATTCTGGCATTATAACGACCGAAGATGATTGCCTGAGGGGAACTTTTGAGGTAATTGTTTAGGGGTTTTCATTACCCGTAAACCTGTACTTTTCTTTATATAGATGGACGTACCTGAAGAAGAAGAAAAAGAAGAAGGTGCAGGATAAAGGGAGAGTAGGAGAGAAAGGAATGAGCAAAGGTGCCTTTCCTCTTTCTCCTTCTCTTCCTCCTCCTCTTCTTCTTCATTATCTATTGGATTTTGCTAGAAGTCGAAAAAGAAAAAAAAAAGATGCATGGAGATGTCAGAAGGGGCAGAATAGAGAGGGTAAGGGAGTAAGGAGTGAGAAAAACTAATTAGACGAGACTCTGCAGGTGCGTCTCTTCCTCCTCCTCCTCTTCCTAACTGCCTCCAATCGTCATAAGTTCATCGAAAGCAAAGAACTGGTAAATCTGTAACCTCGCGAGTGTCCTGAAACGTACGAAGGAACTGCCTGAAGAAGAAGTACACGAAAAAAAAAAAAAAACAGATGAATGTAGATACTTGAAGGGGCAGGCTAAAGGGAGAGTAGGAGAGTAAGGAGAAGCTGCATAAACGAGAGTCCGCAGGTGTTTCTCCTCTTCGTCGTCGTCCTCCTCCTCCTCCTCCTCCTCCTCCTCTTCCTCGTCTTTCTTATTGTCTCACATTGTCATACGATCGTCGAGGGCAAAGAACCGGTAAATTTATAGGTGCTTGAGTCTCCTGTAGAAGCTGTGGTGCCCGATCTTTTCAAAGTTCATGCTCCCTTCCGTAAGCTTCTGAGAAATGCATGTAGTAATGATAATATCTCACGTTTTTTCTCTATATTTAAGACTAAAAATATATAAGTAAAAAGTATCAATCTCTATTTTTACATGGAAAATAGCCATTCCGTCCTAAATAATTGTTTCATAGGTATTAAATGTGTAATAAAACAAAATGTCACATCTCAAGTTTGTGAGGTGCAAGTTGTGTCTGAGTGTAATATATACTACTATCATACATAACTTTGTAATATTTCAATCTCAGTTTATATTAATTTCTTACATGAAGCTTACCATTTTCTTCCTAAAACATTTGATCCAACTACGCACTCTTAGACACACGAGCCATGCCATGTACCCCACCATTTCCAAGCACCCGTTGAAAAAAATCTTGCACCCAGGTTGACTATCACTACTACACATTACTTAGGAACTGCCTGGAGAAGAAGAAGAAGAAGAAGAAGAAAAGAGATGAACGAAAATGCTTGAAGGAAAGGAATAATGAAAGGAGAGGAGTAAGGAGTGAAAGAAGCTGCCGAAACGAGACTCCACAGGTGTCTCTCCTTCTCCTCCTCCTCCTCCTCCTCCTCCTCCTTCTCCTTTTCCTTCTTCTCCTCCTCCTCATTGTCTCGAATTGTCATAAGATCGTCGAGGGCAAAGAACCAGTAAATCTGTAGGTCGTTGGATCTCTTGGTGAGTACTTAGGAACTGTCTTCTCCTTCTCCTTCAACTCCTCCTCCTCCTCCCTTCC
>NC_087151.1:12560000-12562500 GCF_035594125.1 Scylla paramamosain | reverse complement strand
TTATACGCTTCTGTGTTTGTTCCTCCTTGTCCTCTTCCTCCTTCTTATTCCTGTAACCCTCCACTCCTCCTCTTCTAATTCACTTTCATTCTAATCGTTATTTATATCTTACTAAGTTACTTCACCACACTTTCTTGCATTTAATTTCTGTTTATTTACGTTTTAATCCTAACTTGTCTCCTTCTCTGTTACTTCACTGCATATTGAGAAGCTACTGTCTCACGCTGTCTGCATTATTCAGTGCTTGGTCTGCTTGCTTGTCTATCTGCCTCACGTTTTCGTACACCAGTGAGACCGAGTTTTGGGATATAACCGGCACCACCAACGTAGAATGCTCGAAACCCTGTACTGCAAAAAAAAAAAAAAAAAAAAAAAAAAGAAAGAAATTTCAGGTGAATATTCCTTCGTTATCAAGGGTTATTAGCCTATAGAAGAAGAAGAAGAAGAAGAAGAAAAAGAAGAAGGAAAAAAGAAGAAAAAGAAGAAGAGGTACAACAACAACAAAAAAAAAAAAACAACACAAGGAAGAAGAAGGGTTAAACTCACACACACACACACACACACACACACACACGGGAACTCCATTGCCTCACACTACACATGATAGGTAGGCCGCCAGCCAGCCTTATACGCCGCCACGTGTTATCGCCTCTCATAACTCCGCCTCGCTACTTGAATGCCTCGCCTCAGTGTGTGTGTAGACTTGCCGCCTCCTTCCCTGACTTACTGGCGTCTCTATTACTTGAAACATTAACTTTACGGCGTGGAAGTGTGAAGCTTATTACTACGTGTTTGTGTGTGTGTATGTGTGTGGTTGAGGGTGGGTGTGTGGAGGGCAACTGGTGGTGACCTTGAGCTTGAACTAGTGAAAATTATCTGGTGATGACACGACAGTGCAGATCAGCAACCAGATTAGCGACACGCCTTATGGTTTAGAATTTAAAGACAAAAAAAAAAAAAAAAAAAAAATATGCCCCTCGTGTCACCTGCCATCCTATGTTTCCAAACTCGGCACCCAATTCACCTCCCGCACAGCAAAAGACACATGGCATACTAATTCTGCTTCCTTCTCCTTGCACAATAGGCACATTCCTGCTGATTCCGACATCTTCGTCACCTCCACGTGTATTCAGAAACGTTCTGCTCTCTCATTACAAGTATTTTCAAAGGCCACAGAGATTATTATTCGGATTCTCTAGAGTGTTTCTCCAGCTAATAATGTAGAAATGTTGTCAGTATGCCACTAGAAAAAAAAAAAATATATATATATATATATATATATATATATATATATATATATATATATATATATATATATATATATATATATATATATATATATATATATATATATATATATATATATATATATATATATATATATATATATATATATAAACACTTTTAAAAAACTCGTGTAACTTCAACTAAAGCCTTTTGAAAGCAATTGAGGTAGGGCCAGAAGTGTTTCATAATATAATCTATAATCCGCAATCTTTTCAATCCATCTTTGCTTAATGACGAGTTGAACTGCACTTTAGTCCACCTCTTTCCGCCTCACTCCACATGAATACGACCCATGCTAATTCTCCCACAGGAACAAAACACATCCTAACCCGTCACGCAAGCCGCAGGAAGGGACCCCCACGCACGCTGACTCCATTGAGGATGTCTCGCTGAGCTATCAAGAAATCAAGGCGTCCTGGTGTGAACGTCCTGATTTGTCTGTACATAATGTTGTGGACGTGGTGTTTCCTCTTGCTGGTAATGTGGTTCGAATATAAAGGGAAGTGAATGTTTGTTCAGTGAGGGGATTGTGGTTAACAACGGATCGATGATGAGAGGCGATAAACGACTCTGGGACTTTTATTTACTTGATTTTATTCCGTCACCTCTAAACATAATACCTGGCAGAAACAGAATCTGTTATTCTAATTCCCTTCTTCCTTTCTTGTGGCTTCTGTATGGAAACTGTTCTCTGCTTTGAGTGCTGTGAGTTGAGTATCGCAATGGAAAGGAAGCGTTACCGTCAGTAGCTGTATGGGAGGGAAAGAAGCAGCAATCGACCTCTTAGTTTTTTTTTTTTTTTTTTTTTTATGTAAGAAGAACTCTGGCCAAGGACAAGTCTGAAAAAAGACTTGCTGAAGGTGCCAGCCCGTAAAGAGTAGTCAGAAAGAATTGTTCAGGATTATGGGGAAAAGTGTTTTGACTTAGGTTAAGAAATATACAGATTTTCACATAGAAGTATACAAGTAGATTATCTGGAATGCACTGAAAGTAGAGATGACAGCACCAAAATGTTTGTTATATACTCCTCTCTCTCTCTCTCTCTCTCTCTCTCTCTCTCTCTCTCTCTCTCTCTCTCTCTCTCTCTCTCTCTCTCTCTCTCTCTCTCTCTCCACAACTTTTTATTTACACACACATTCATTCCGCCCATATGCTGTAACTCCAAATAACCCCGCCAGACAGATAGCGGCCGTGGAACAAGTGGCGGCGACTG
>NC_087151.1:12547500-12555000 GCF_035594125.1 Scylla paramamosain | reverse complement strand
TCGGTCGAAATAGATAGATATGTTTCATACAGGGATTGCCACGTGTGGGCATGGTGGCTTCTTGCAACTTCCCTTATTTTCTTATGTTCTTATGTAAATTCTTTCTTTTCATTTTTTTTTCAGGTTGGCAGTGTTGATTTAAGACTTCCAAGCAGAATAATCTTGTATGCAGTTGCCATGAGTTCTTTATACTTGTTTTGAGAATAAGAACACAAGGGAAGCTGCAATAAGCCATCAGGCCTACACGTGGCATTCCTGTATAAAGCATATATATATATACTATACCTATATCCTCCTATCATCACTATCCATAAATATAATATTTCAAAGTTCTCCATTGACTCGACACTAACAGCTTGATTACTGAGTCTATTCCAGTCATCCACCAGTTATTTGTGAACCAGCTTCTTCCTATCTTTTTTTTTTTTTACGTAAGAGAGGTACTGGCCGAGGTCAACAAAAATTATGTAAAAAAAGGTTCACTGAGGTACCAGTCCCCAAAGAAAAAGAGCCAAAAAAGATTATCCAAAGTTGGAGAAGTGTCTTGAAACCTCCTTTTTATTTGAAATCATAGAAAAGGAGAAATACAGAAGCAGATGGGGAGTTCCAGAGTTTATCAGTGAAACAGATGAAAAATTACGAATGCTGATTAACTCGTGTATTAGGGAAGTGGACAGAAAAGGGATGAGAGAAACTAGAAAGTCTTGTGCAGCGAGGCCGCTGTGGGGAGGGAAGCATGCTGTTAGCAAGATCGCAAAAACGGTTAGTGTGAAAATAGCGGTAGGAGATAACAACAGATACAACATTGTGGAGACGAAAGAGAGGCTAAAGGCAGTCACTTAGAGGAGAGGAGTCGATGAGACGAAATGTTTTTGATTCCACCTTGTTCACCAGAGCAGAATGAGAGGAAAATATAACTTTATCAAGCTTGAAGCCGATACTCCCTGTCATATTCTGATTACTGACCGTGAGGAACAATAACTTCATCAAGCTTGAACCCGATACTTCCCGTCCTATCCTGATTATTGACCATAGGGATTTTGTTTAGGTCATCCTTGTTATATATATATATATATATATATATATATATATATATATATATATATATATATATATATATATATATATATATATATATATATATATATATATACCTACACCAATACCACATCCCTTCCACAACCCCATAGACCTTTATCTAGCATAGGAGGCCAATGTACTTACCCTGTGGCATCATGCAGGCACACACACAATAAATTAGGCAGTGTGGTGGCCGGGCAGTGAGACGTTGAGCAACTGACGGCGTGCTTGTGTAGGCGGCACTAACTTGTGGCATGAAAACACTGTGATTCATGACATTAAACATTCCATTCCGCGAAGAACTTTGCCATGCAGAGAAATGCACAGGACTTTTTTTTTCCCCTTCTTCGTCTTCTTTCTTTCTTTCTTCTTCTTCTTCTTTCTTTCTTTCTTTCTTTCTCTTCTTCTTCTTCTTCTTCTTCTTCTTCTTCTTCTTCTTCTTCTTCTTCTTCTTCTTCTTCTGCTTCCTCTTCTTTTTCTTCTTTCTTTCTTTCTTTCTTTTCTCTCTTCTTTTTTTTTTCTTTCTTTCTTTCTTTCTTCCTTTTTTTCCTCCTCTTCTTCTTTTTCATCATCATCTTCATCATCTTCTTCTTCTTCTTCTTCTTCTTCTTCTTCTTCTTCTTCTTCGTCGTCGTCGTCGTCGTCGTCGTCGTCGTCGTCTTCTTTCTTTCTTCCTTTCTTTCTTTTTTTCTTTCTTGCTTTCTTTCTTGTTCTTGTTCTTGTTTTTCTTTTTTTAATTATTTATTTCTCCTTTTTTTCTTCTTATCCTCCTCCTTCCTCCTTTAATTTCTTTTCTTCTGTTTCTGCTATTACTACCTCTTCTTCTTTTCCTCATCCTCCTCCTCCTTCTTGCTTCAGGAGCTCAGAGGGACGATTGTTAACTGCTGCTTGTGTGTTGAAAGGAGCAGAAATGTGATAACCCAACCCCGCATGTCTCGGCTACCGAAGATGATCAGCTCTCGATGTTCCGTTAACTGCTGTCACATTATTCTGTCTATACTCCCTTATTATAAGTAAACTGGCATCCACTTTGGAGATCTTCCTGTTCCTGTGATGCTTTTTAATTTACTATTTTCTATATTATTTTTTTTTTTTTCAGGGAGCGACAACTTTATATTCTCTTTTATTTCTTTATTTTTCCTTCTTTTCCTTCATGGTCAGTCTCCTTCATGTGTAAAAAAAGAATAAATGAAATACAAATAAATAAAGTAGGTAATAAATGGTAAGCCGTTACCTAACATACACAATCTCACACACACAATTATTCTTGTTTATTATCTGTTTATATCGCACCATCATAGTATTCTATTCAGCCGTTAGTATATCTGATGTAAAAACTGCCTTTCTGTTGACAGGTGAATTCAACGTTTAGAGAGAGAGAGAGAGAGAGAGAGAGAGAGAGAGAGAGAGAGAGAGAGAGAGAGAGAGAGAGAGAGAGAGAGAGAGAGAACTGTGATTTTACTGAAGATGGACTATCATTCAGGGTTCCGTGTTATTTGTTTCTTAAGTTGTTGGTGAGCAGCTCTAAAGTTACTTGACATATATCGTGGAAAATTGCAACTAACACTACATGGATATAATGAGTCCACAAGCTTTCTCTCTCTCTCTCTCTCTCTCTCTCTCTCTCTCTCTCTCTCTCTCTCTCTCTCTCTCTCTCTCTCTCTCTCTCTCTCTCTCTCTCTCTCTCGAACTTACGTACATTAAGGCAAGAATTATAGCACACTAGACTCTACAGCTTCATCTTGTCAAAACATCTAACTGTTCCACCAGTGCGTTGCCGACGTCAGCATTGAAAACGTCCCCCACTGTTCTTGCAAAGCATCGTGCACACACAGCCACCTGCCTCCTCCTCGCAACCGCCGCCACGCCTCCCACACTCAAGACACTCCTCGCTCTTTGCCCACAACGCCTACACACCTCCGATGCGAGCAGGGAGGGTGGAGGTCCTGTGGCTGGTGGAGCGGAGTGAGTGAATCAAGGAGTGGATCCACCGAATTAAATATCGTTGTAAAATTTCTTGCTGGGTGTTCTCGGATTACCAGGTGCTCAGCCCTCCATCAGTACTGACACGGCTCTCACCTCATCATGCATTTCCTAATTTAACCAGCGGCAGGAGGCGAGGGTTGGGCCGGTCCGCGAGAGAGGGAGAGAGGCCGCACTCTGCACCTTGCCAGGTTTATTTTCATACTCATAAGCGGCATCTGCTCCCGGTGCCAGAAGGATGGCGCATGGGCTGCCGTGGGCGAGGGCATCACATGACTGCCTGCCATGAAGGACTATTAGTTGTCCAGGGTGACAGTATTATTGTGGCGTAGTTTTTCGCGTTCCTATTGAGATGTTTCGACAAGTTCATTTGATCGGGGTGCTTGATATACATGCAGACCTTTAAAAGAAGTTGCCCAAGTCAGAGAGAGAGAGAGAGAGAGAGAGAGAGAGAGAGAGAGAGAGAGAGAGAGAGAGAGAGAGAGAGAGAGAGAGAGAGGCATGTCTCCTCCATGTGATGAATATAAGAATGTTCGAATGTGGTTCACGCGTCAACAGGGAGGGCATGCTGCAAGGGTGCCAGCTTGCCAGCCATCGAGCCACTTCGTTATTCTCGATTGCTGCCGAGGCTTCTGTTTCGGGGGGCTTCGTAGATTACGAGACAATTGATTGATTTTCTTTTTCTTTTACTTGTCACTTTAACAGACATCTAAAAATATATATAAATGAATAAATAAATAAATAAATAAATAAATAAATAAATAAATAAAACAAAAGTTACTATAATTTGAGTTTACAGTGATACTGATAACCAGAAGAAAAAGAAGAGGAGGAGGAGGAAGAAGAAAAATCAAACAACTTTTTGCCGGGTATCCTGACGCGCCACTCACTGAAGGGCAGACGTCGAGTAGCAAGTAACCCACAGCACCTCACTGCACACGATAATCCTGCTGATGGCTGCGTCCTGTACATGTCCGTGGAGAAGTGTTAGGTCAGACTAAGTCCTCTTCTCACACGGGTGCTTAGCACAAATCCTGCTACACACCATTAGTCTCAACAGAGTCTGAGTTACGACCTAGTTATCCGCGTCGAGATGGAACTGTGTTGTGTTATGGCGGGACAGCTGGAGTGTGTATTGAAGTGGTCCCGGTTTCGTCTCAGCTGAAAGCAGACGATCATGACTGCAGAGAAACATGCCCATTTGAACTGAAACATCCACATACAACATGGCACATTCAGCTGTCAGACATAATACTCGGTCAGTCAAGAGAGAGAGAGAGAGAGAGAGAGAGAGAGAGAGAGAGAGAGAGAGAGAGAGAGAGAGAGAGAGAGGTTTAGTATATAGCTGTCTTAGCACAAAGCAAAGAATCATGGGTGGAAAGAAACGCGTCCACTAGAAGTGAAATACGCACGACACTGCACAGCACAGAGACAGTAGTCTGAGGAGAGTCAGTCAGTCAGGGGCGCAGATAGGAGGGAGGGACAGAGTGGGGTGAGGGGCGGGGGAACGGGTGTGAGGTGGAAGGAATGTGGTCCTCCCGGAGACTGGGGACTGTATGAACAATGAGGTAGCGGATGTCTAGTGTCCACACCATCTTGATCGCCACCTGCTCTACCGCTTGAAACTCTCCATCTCAGTAAAAGTCACCACCCAAACAGCCTCTTCGTTAACTAAACATAATTGCTGTGCCAGGTTGTCAGTCACGTAGCTCACCGCCTACTTACCTGACCCTTGGACATGACGGGTGTACTAAAGCCTGGGGACAGAGGGGAGTTGGTAGTATGTTGCCAAACAGTACACGCTCTTCACTCTCATAAACATAGTAAAACAAGTTTCCTTTTATTAATCAAATTATCAATGCATGTAATGTACAGGGTGTACTATATTACTCTAGGTAATGTATTATACTTGAATTATGATGTTTTCATCATGGAGAACAAGCATTGGCAATTTCGAGTGCAAGCAAATATATTATGGATTATGAATTTAAAGTGATAAGATGTTAATTCATTACAGTCATTCTTTATGCAGCGAGTGACATCGTGGGAATACGTGAGATGTTTTATGTTATGATGGGCTTCCGGTAAATCAGTGTGGGGTGGGGGACTTAACAGCAGCTATATATTGATCATGCCGGGGGAAGCTTCCTTGATGATCCCTGTGATTGTTTGGAGCTATGTTGCCTGGCAACGGCAGTGTCGAGGGTTCCATCACCTCCACCTCTTGGGTGAGGTGCATACCTGTACTTTTATAACACGCTACTTACTCTTTAGAGCAACATATATTTGTCTCAGTTGATGGAAAAATGAAAGAGGAAAAATAAAGACAAAGAATGAATCGTATGACTTCCTTATATTTCTATGGAAATATTATTTAGTAGATTTATTTTGAAAAAAAAAATGTGCATTAGGTACTATTTTCCGTACATTACACCTTAGAACACTGAAAACTCTTACTCTTATACATATAAACGCATGCTTTATGTAAACACAATACACAGTATACAAAAGAAACAATGGGTACGAGTTGACATTTGACGAGAGCGCCAGTGGTGTCTGCCAAGCGGCGGCCAATGGCAGTTGGTCCCGCCTGATGGACGCTCCTCCCCCTGCGCACAGCTCCCGCGCAACCCACGTGCTTCAGCTGTCACACCGCGCGCGGGAACGGACCTCGTGGGAGGCACAAGGCAAGGTGTTGATTATTCCGTGGTGTTAACAGTGAACACGACAGCCAGTGAACATGGATGATGAGGAGGTGCACACTGGCATGGTGGAGAAAGAGGAGGTGGTGTCAAGCAGCCCAGTGTGTGGTGAGTACAAGCCTGCCTGTATTTTTGTGTTGAGGAACGCTACGACGCAGAATCTTCGCTTCCAACGCCATTTCAACACCAAATCGGGCATGTGCCGTGTAGGGAACGCTCGCCCTGTTTCTCAGATGAATTTTGAGTGTTTTGTCAGGTAGTTAGTGCAGTGTTAGAATGTCGTCGGGTGTCGTGTAGGCTTGGGGACTGTCAAGCATCACCAAACGTCAAAGCGCGCGGGTCTTCCTTCCCTTCCTCCCCCTTCCCCTTGCTCCCCGCCACCAGATCTCCCTCATGTTCTCCTCAGCCTGTGAGAGGGAGGGTCAAGTTGCCACTCAGTGTTGCCACGTGGGGTAGCCCTTCATCTCACGCGATGTGGCCTGACAGTATGATTGTTATTGCGTAATGTATGATGATAAGGATTCAGAGTGAAGACGCCGTTATATAGCACCTCTTTGTTAGCATCACTCTTGGTCGGAGCTGAGATGAGGCAGCGTCAGACACAGAGGGGCTGACTGAAGGCCGCACGTGCTCGGGAATATAAAGTTAATATCCGTACAGTACACCCAGCATCAACACTAGCTCTTTTTTTTCTTTATGCGTATGACCTGCAATTTATAATAAAATGCGATATTTTCGCAGAAATTATAAGACTGACTGCTTATTCAGACGTTTTGTTGCTCAGCACCACTTGGTTTTCTGTCACACATGGCAACTGTGTGAAGGATGACAGTTGTCTGCCAGAATGTCAACCGGACTTCAGAGGAAATAACCGCGGACCACTGAATTGTTTTGAAGTATGAGTCTTGTTGACACAGCTAGTGAATTTGTGAGATTATTATTTTATTGTACGTATCGAAATTAGGATGGCTGTTTCCAGTGAATATTGAGAGAGAGAGAGAGAGAGAGAGAGAGAGAGAGAGAGAGAGAGAGAGAGAGAGAGAGAGAGAGAGAACTGTCATATAACCGTCTGCGACCTACATTTATACGAGACAGTGACCCAGTTCATATCCCACCATGACTTGCCTTTGTAATTCCGGCTGTTTATCTAGGCTGCCCATGACGGAAATGGAGGCGTCTTGGGCTTCTTTCCCCTGCATCCATCGTTCTTTACACTTCTGTATACGCTGTCGTTATTCAGCATGGCATTAGAGCGCAAAATTCTGACAACGTTTATCAGGAGTAGGCATTGAATGGTGACGGTGGAGGTAAGAAATGAAGTAAGAGTTCAACGAATCGCGCTTGTATTCGCGTCGACCTTCGCCCCGTGCCTCCGTCTCCTTCCGTCTGGGCGAGTGGGAGACCTCGTGGTGTTGGTGGTGCAGGATGTGAGGCACGTGTGTGGAAATAGGCAGCGCTGAACAAAGATTCTGTATACACATACCCTTACTTCTCACGCACTGGAATACTCTGGTTTACTTTGTTTTCGGGAAATTGGCCTTGTGTTTCATTAAACGGAGTGATGTGAAGCTTGCCTGTCGTGTCAGAACAGCACTTCACCCACAAAACCGAAAAGATAACCGTCTGTCAACATCAATGGGTAAAATCAAGGATGGCATGATAAGATGAGGTCCCGCACCCCGCATGTTTTTTTATGATCTGTCCTTGAAGGTGATATCGTGTGCTTTGTGTAGTC
>NC_087151.1:12480000-12542500 GCF_035594125.1 Scylla paramamosain | reverse complement strand
AAGGACAGGCCGCGAGGTGGGGGCGGGAGGCCGGGATGTGGAGCATCTATGTTTTGTTCATCTTTAATGCTGAAAAGATGAGAAGTCAGACAGAGTTGTGAAATGTGATGTGCTAAGACTTCATAACGGAGAAATGTGTTGAGTATTATATGCGTTTGGGAAATTATGTGCATCATTATCTGGTGATTTGTTGATGTAACTGTATAGGAGGCGTCCCCTGTGGGGTGCCGGCACATGCTGACAGGAGCGCAGCCTTCGGCGATTGCTGGGTCGTGGATATTTTCGGGGGCTCGTTTGCTTGAGATACCTGCCCACACTTGTCTCGTAATTGGTTGTAAAATCTAGACCCTAACGCCAGGCACCTCCTCCTCCCCCTTCCCCCGGCTGTTGCTGGTGTCATCGGGTACAGGGGACGAGAAGGGAGGCATTCTTGGGTTGCGCGGCGGACTTGCCCAGAACACCCTTTATCTGAAGAACTCCTGCGGCCACGGTTATGGTCTGGCGGTGGCGGGGGCCTCGAGTGTTTCGGGTTGCACGCATACCGCTCTTGGGCAAGGCGGTTGGACGCGGCGGGGCGGTGACTCACCGCGGGAATAATGTCGCGGAGAAAAGCTGCTGACGGACAGAACGGTGACAGTAATGACTCTGAGGAGGGACGAGGGGCGGGCCGGGGGTTGGGGAGGGGCGAAACCCACCTGGGTACAGTGTACTATAACGTCGTCACCGTGAGATCTGAGCCGAGTAATTGCACGCCGGGGAATGGGAGGTTTGCGTCATTGCACCACACTGAGCCCCAGAAGAAAAGTTAAACGTTAAACAAGAAATAAATCAGTCAAAAGTGTTAAGGGCGCGGCAGAGACTGGGAACCTGAACCTTAAACAAGGAGGTGAACTAAATAAAGGTGGGAACACTTCCGAGAAGAGGAAAGAACGGGTTAAAAAGAATCTGAAAAAAAGAGAGAGAAAGAGAGAGAGAGAGAGAGAGAGAGAGAGAGAGAGAGAGAGAGAGAGGGGAACCTAGACCAGAAATAATTTAAGATTCCCCTCCCATACCCAAACACGCCACCACCACCACTACCACCAGTTTAGGGTTCGATAACATTTCTCGTTCACCGGTCTTTGCTTTCCCCCAGGCTTAGAGAGAGAGAGAGAGAGAGAGAGAGAGAGAGAGAGAGAGAGAGAGAGAGAGAGAGAGAGAGAGAGAGAGAGAGAGAATGACGCACGAACAAATCTCATATGCCCCTATTATCTTAAAGTAACCTTCCTGTGGAGTTCTCGTTGGCCCTTGGATGCTGCTGTGGTCTGGCTAGCATGTAGTGTGGCGCCCCGAATCGTGAGTAGCTGGGTGTTATCGCTGTGTCGAGCGGAACACCTGATAAGGGGAGGTGGTGGCGCCTGGTGGTATGGAGAGCGGTGGAGGGAGAGGGCGGTGAATGGCTCATGGCCTGGGAGGTGAATGGCTCAGCTCAGGAACTCCGGGGAGGATTGGAAAAAGGTTGAGTGATTGGTAACTTGAGACATGCCAGCCAGGAAGGCATGTGTGTGTGTGTGTGTGTGTGTGTGTGTGTGTGTGTGTGTGTGTGTGAGGGGATACGCGTCTATATGCTTGCGTGAGCGTCATCGCGCAGGAGGGTGGGGGGAGGTGGAGGGCAGATGGCGTGTGTGGATTTGTAAGATAAAAGGGGGAGAAGGAATCGATGACTGATGGCAGAGGCTCTGACAGGAGGTGGACGCGGCGTGGGTTGTCCACTGGGTGACTCTGGGAATATTTCATGGCTGGGGTGCAGGGGAACTTTATTCTGGTGGTTTTAGTGCTGCTGCTCCTGCTCCTGCTACTGAGTGTATTGTAATGGTACTGCTGTTACTATTACCATTACTATTGTTGGCAAGTTGATCTATGTATGTAGGTGAGAGGGAGAGAGGTTTACGTGCATATATTTGTTTGCGCGCATGTTCTTAAAGATATGATAAAGTGTGTTTGTCCTTGGCTCTATTCATCAGTCAGAGATGGTTGGGCGGGGAAGGAGAGGAGACAGGAATGAGAAGGAAAGGTGGCGGGCACCCAGACAGCTCTGGGCCAAAGTTTTGGATGCTGTGCCTAGAAATCAAAGGGAATTATAGTGAGGTGACAGGTGGCGGTGCAGGTATACAGGCGGAGGCGAGAGTGACGGGCGGCGGGAGGGCTGCGCGTGTGGCGGCGGCTGAGGCGGGTGGCAAGACGAGAGTCGGGGCAGGAGCAGCTGGCACTTGGCTCCGAGCTGGGGTTGGTGGAGTGCCAGGGTGAATGGAGGCACGGGGCTGGGGCCTGAAATAGTAGTGTAGGGGAGCAGTGAGGGCCGGGCGGGAGCAACAGTGGACCTGCAGCCGTGGCCACGTCGGGAGAGTACCACCGGGACCGTCGCCTCGCCCTTACAATTTCACTTGACACTCGTTTTCAAGGCTTCGTCCCTGGAGCCGCGACACCCCACCTCGCGCTGCTCTGTTTAGCTTGACCAAGTGTTAGTGGGGTGTGACTTGTGCTGGTCGCGGCGAGGTGGTGCCGGGAAAGGTGTTTGGTTGGGGCGCGACGCCCTGTGTGCAGTGTTAGCCTGGACTGAGGTGGCCTTGTGCTGTGTGACCCCGCTCCGACCCGCGCCCTGGGATTATCACCAGCCTGCCCTGTTGCCGTCCCCTTGCAGTCATGTACACCAGCAACAACTACTACTTGGGCGCAGGTGAGTGCCGCTTCTTTGCCATTAGGACCCCTCCACGCCTGCTGTAGGTCTGCTGTTCATAGGCCTGAGGCCGCGCCTGTCACCTCCCAGCAGCGTGGCAGTCAGCCGGGCCACGAGGGCAGGGCTAGATGCGTAGTTTCGGGTCGTATAGTCTGCCAGTTCACCTCCACGCGTATGGAAGTCACGGCACTGACACGTCCACGAAAACCGGGCCTTGTGACGCGAGGACATTGTCACTTTCGTATGTATTGCACCGCTGAGGCACGGACTGACATCACGAACGCTAGACTGCGTGTAAGAAGGCACGGTATTATACGACTCGTGAGGCATTAGGTGGGGTTAAATTACATTTCTTTAGCGAAGACATTCCAATTATTACACCTTTTATCGTTGGTTACATCTATTAGACTTATTATTCATTACCATAAACACTGTACTTGCGTCTAACAAGGCACCATATTGTACAACTCTATATGTTATGTTAATACGTTCCTCTGGCGAAGGTATCCCACTGGCCTCTAAACTCCAAGCGTACACGATGCTATACACTGAAAACGACAATGGCACAGTCAGGGATTACGTCAACTTCCACTCCGAGCCCCGTGCGTAACTCATGCCGCTTATTACCAAGAAGGTTCTCCCTTACATTCCCAATGCTTTTATTATGATTCAGTTCAGCTTGTAGCATTATAGGAACCATCAAATGCGTATATAGTAGAGTCTATTAAGAGTTTTTACTATAACTTTCCCTGTGATTTATGTTATAACATTCCCCAAATAAACTCTTGAATCTGAATCTGAAATGACATGCCTCGAAGCGGAGTGTTGTAGGGAAAATGCGTCCGCGATTTATACACGCACTCTGCCTCCAGAAGACGCTTACTGCTACTTTGAAATTGACAAAACGTAGAGACTATGATCGTCAGCAGATTTAGGACTGTATTCTTAAACGCTTGATTCTCTCATGAGAACCATTTTGAAAGGCCACACAGTCTACTTTAGGCGTTTTCTTAATAATGGAACGGAATCTTCGTGAAAATATCTGTTGAATCACGAAAACTTGCACTACGGTTTTTTTTTTATTGTGGTAAAACGCCAAAAATTTTTACAAATATGAGTTCTAGGTGCGGCGTAGAAGTCCAGTGTTAAGTGTGTGTGTGTGTGGCTGAGGCGTACTGGAAGCTCCCTGCACCTGCTGGGTTCGGGCCGTCCCTCTTCCCTCCCCTCCATCAGTCCTCCCCGCGGCGCCACAGCCTTAGATGGTGCGGAGGAAGTAACCCCCAGGATGGTTGCTTAATGAGTTGCTTCGCTATTTTATTTATTTATTTGTTTAGTTTTTCTTCTTTGCCTTGTCATAATTGTACGTTGTCCTCGTCTTCCTTCCTCTTCTGGCTCAGCTTATCACCATCAGTATTGTTTTCTTGGTAGTTCTCACACACACACACACACACACACACACACACACACACACACACACACACACACACACACACACATATATATATATATATATATATATATATATATATATATATATATATATATATATATATATATATATATATATATATATATATATATATATATATATATATATATATATATATATATATTATAAATTTTTTTTTCTCTTTTTAGTTCTCCTCCTCCTCCTCCTCCTCCTCCTCCTCCTCCTCCTCCTCCTCTGTTCCTTCGTCTCACCTATTAATTCTTCTCTTCCTCTTTTCATCACTGTTTTACATGGCGGCGTGTCCTGCCTGGCCCTTCCTCCTTGTGTCTGTGCCGCGTCTTCCCCCTCGACCGAGATACGAGATGCTGAAAATCAAGGCGGTTCGAGTTGGCTTCAAGGATGTGAAATTATGTAATGTTCTGTGCTCTCTCTCTCTCTCTCTCTCTCTCTCTCTCTCTCTCTCTCTCTCTCTCTCTCTCTCTCTCTCTCTCTCTCTCTCTCTCTCTCTCTCTCTCTCTCTCTCTCTCTCCTGCTTTCTTTCCTAGAATTTCACGTATATATATATATATATATATATATATATATATATATATATATATATATATATATATATATATATATATATATATATATATATATTTTATTTTTTTCTTTTTTCTTTTCTTTTCTTTTCTTTTCTTTTTTTTAATACGTTGCTGAATCGGTGGTCTTATTAGTTCACTTTCACATAACAATTAGAAATAAAGTCAGTCTTTGTGTACAGTAATGTTTCCTATTTTAGCTTTTCTTCTGTTTTTTTCTCTTTTTATGAATTATATGTGGATTATTTAAAAAACGTAGCGAAGTCTTTGACGTGTGTGTGTGTGTGTGTGTGTGTGTGTGTGTGTGTGTGTGTGTGTGTGTGTGTGTGTGTGTGTGTGTGTGTGTGTGTGTGTTTCAGCATCATATACGTGCTCTACTTTCCCCCTTTACTTCTGCTGTTGTTGGTGCTGCTGCCGCCCCATCAATCTCCGTCCTTAGCTAACTCGTTTTGTCTTTGTTTTTCCCTTTGCAACGGTCTTTCCTCCCCTTTAGCCCCCCCCCTCTCTCTCTCTCTCTCTCTCTCTCTCTCTCTCTCTCTCTCTCTCTCTCTCTCTCTCTCTCTCTCTCTCTCTCTCTCTCTCTCTCTCTCTCTCTCTCTCTCTCCTTCCTCGCCCCCGCCCCAACACGCAGCGTTACCTCGCGTTCCCCGTATATGCCTCCCCCTCCCCCAGTGTAGGCCTCCCTCTTATTCCGTGTATGCCTGGGTGAGGGAAATTCAGGAAGGCCTACACAGGGAGTCTCCTTTTGTTTGGCCGCCTCAGCATCACCACTCTAGCAGCGGTTGAAACACTGCGCCAGTCGAGGCTTATCGTAAAAATAGTCTTTCGGCGCGGCGCTACCAGAGAGAGAGAGAGAGAGAGAGAGAGAGAGAGAGAGAGAGAGAGAGAGAGAGAGAGAGAGCGGGTAATGGGAAAGGGGTGGGTTGTAGTGCGGTGCCCTCCCTGTTGTGGTTTGTTAGGGACAGGAAAGCGAAAGGAAGGAAAAGAACAGTGAATGTGTGTGATAAGAGATAAAACACCCCAATTATCTGTGTACGGCACTTCCTGAGCTTTTATTCATTTATTTATTTTCTGTCGTACTGCGTCACCCATTTTTACGCTGTTCATGCCCTGTACTTCTAAATATACATAGCGGGTGATTGAATAAAGTGTGGTTCCAGATTGAGACATAAGACATAAGGCAGAGACATAAGAGAGACAGGTGCGTGCTTTTCTCATGGTGAGGCATCTCTGTACATTTACCCGCGATATAGTAAATTTACCTCAAGTTAGAGCCACAGTTTATTCGCTCACCTTCCTTCTGCAAGTGCAAGACTTTCTCACCAAACACCTGACACGTGTGCCTTCACTGAGTTATATGCACTCAAAGTCACATGTGGCCGTAATTAGTTTAATTAGGAATGTTTTTTTTTTCCTTCTTTCCGAGGTAGAAAGCGGTCGAATAAGAAACATGATAATAATAGTAGGCACATAATTGTAGGTATAGCTGTAGATAAATGTGTACAAAATTATAGTTATGAGAGTGAATAAATGAAGGTAGGTACAAAATTAGTTATAAAAATAGACAAATGAAGTTACAAATTATGCTTACAACGATATATGAATGAAGGTGTACATAATTGTAGTTATACCATTACATAAATAGTGATACAGATTATATAGCTACAGCAATAAATAAATGGAGGTAGATATTACATAGTACATAGCAGATGCATTGAATATACTGTTTAGAAGACGTACACTTTAATATTCAAGTCACGGGCTCGGTTGTAGAAGTAGTAGCAGTATTTCGCTTGTATTAATGAGACGGTGATCTGCAGGGGGTGTGCTTGCTTTTGCTACACCGCCACCAATTTTTGACTCGCGTCCTCCTCCTTTTAGTCGTAAGTCTTATCGGCCATGCAGTGTTATTGATCCACTGTTGTCATGTCCTCCGCCGCTAGTATCATAATTTCTGCCACCACTACCCTCACTATCTTCATCATCACAATCACTGTCATTTCCATTAACATCACTACCAGCAATACCATAATCTCTACCACCATCAACAGCAACATTATCATCATCATTACCACCACCACCACCACCACCACCACCACCACCATTATACCACCACTACCACCACCAATGCTCCATCTAAAACCACCATTATAGTAAAGATGGACACCACATAGCTTGATTTTATATGGGAAAGGAATGTGGCCTAGGAAAAAAAAAAGAAAGAAAGAAAGAAAGAAAAGAAAAGAAAAGAAAAGGCCCATTAAAGGTGACAGTAATGAAGGATTGTAATAAAAAAGATTATTCACAATTTAAAGGTAAGTGCCTTGAAAAAAAATATCATTAATAAAACTAGAGGAAAAAAATAAATGGACAATTAGTTGGTTTAAGTAATGGCGACACAAAACATGATGGTAATGATAGCAACAGGTAACATAACACTATAGGAACTTGCTCTGAACAGACTATAGGAAATCAATAGCTGAGCATCAAGTATATAAAAGTGAAATCATAAATCATTAAATTGGACACATTAGGTCATCAGGAGAAATTAAATCTCCCCCCCCACGTGTCTAAAGAGGCAAGGGCTTGGACGTGTGTGTTGTGATGGAATTGCTTCAAAACTGCGTCACTGTGTGTGTGTGTGTGTGTGTGTGTGTGTGTGTGTGTGTGTGTGTGTGTGTGTGTGTGTGTGTGTGTGTGTGTGTGTGTGTGTGTGTTATCATCATCATCATTATCATCATCACTATTGTTCTTGTTCTTGTTCCTCTTCCTCTTCTTCTTCTTCTTCTTCTTCTTCTTCTTCTTCTTCTTCTTCTTCTTCTTCTTATTATTATTATTATTATTATTATTATTATTATTATTATTATTATTATTATTATTATTATTATTATTATTATTATTATTATTGATATTATCACTATTATCACTACCACTATCATCACCACCACCACGACACGTCATGTTATAAAGAGCAGGGAATAACACGAGAGCATAAGGAGTCTGTGTAGTATTCAAGGCAAATCATGTTACGTAAGGCATCTGCAGTGGGCTCTACAGGCTAACACAGAACAGGAGCAGCCTTGGGTAGCTTGATAGAACGGAGTGTGCGGGTGGATGGGCGGATGCTTGTAAGGGATGGGATGGTGGGTTCCTTCCCTTCCCGTAGTCGTGAGGGGAGGGGGGAAGGGAGGGAGACGAAGGGGAGGGGGCACTGGCCACCTGAAAAACCTCACCTGACTGGCCTGATGATGTCATATTGAGGTACCATTGCTTTTTCTCATGTTATCCCTTCCCCTGCTGTTTGGTGCATTCTTCCTCACTCGTTAAACTACTCCGATACGTTTTCTCTTGTTCTGCTGCCATTTCCAATCATTTTACTGGCTAGAAATTATATGAACAATTTTTTTTTTCTTGTAGATGTTTATAAAGATCTGAAACATTGTTCTTAGTGTTGTGAATTGTTGCATATCAGGGATTGTTTTAACTTAATACTGCTATGAATCAAGCTTATATTAATAATTTAAATTTTAGAGTATGCTTTAAAAGGTAATTACCAGAATTTTTGAGTGTAGCAAATGATGAGGGTAGTTTCCGGTGCTGAAATAGCATAATTTCACAGTCTAGTATAGTGCAAGTTTGAAAGATACCATTGACTGCCTGGATTAATTCATTAAGATAGTTTTCAGTACTCAGACAGCTGTGACTCCTCTCCAAGCTTATACTAACAGTCTCGTGAAAGTTTTATTGCAAATTTCCAGGATACCATGGAGCCTGATTGTAGAGAATGATGAGAGTTCGGTAGTTCAAAACTTTACGATGTTCAAACCGGTATGACTGCGCCTCAAGCTTATTAGTCAAGTTTTTAGTACATCTTTCAAGGATACCATAGACATTGAGTGTAGTGATAAGACTAGCTCAGAACTCTCATATGCCCATGTTGGTATGCTCGTCAAGATTAAATTTAATTTTCAGTGCAATATGGACAGATGCCGTAGATCATAGAAGGAACTGAGTGATGACAGTAGCTCAAAACTTTTCAATATTATTTTTTTTTTTCCAGTAGTTTTATATGTGCCATGTAAAACTGCTCTGGTTAGTGAAGGCAAAGTATTGAGTGCCGTCGTTAACTCATTAACTGTCAAAAAGTTAGTGGATTCGGAAACAAAGTCACAGAAAAAGTCACAAAATTAGGTACGAAAAAAAGTCACGGAAAAAAGTCAAAGCTTATATTTATATTTGCACGTTTTAATCGAGTTATATACGTGTGGAGAACGGAAACCAGGAGTCATGTTGGACTGTAAGAGGCTGTTTGCTTATTCCTGACCATGCGCAGAAGGACAGGACAGAGAACACGACTTTAGTTCGGTTCAGTCAGTTTACCATTCCTCTCAGCGCTTGACCAGTCTTGCCACAAAGTTTGTGTAATTTGGACGGCCGAACAGCAAACTTAGAAGACTTAAATAATCCACAAAATACGTAATATGAAAACAAAAGTATAATCACATTATGTCATAAGAGGAGCGAAAAAACTGCGTAATAGAAACATGTATTAGCATTATTAATTATTAAAAGGCTAACTGATATTAATACGGGGGAGGGCAGGGAAGTGAGAAGAGGTTCGCAATATAAACGAAGTGAGTGTAATGTATTCTTAAAGCGGTAGTTGTGATGTTATTACGAAGGCTAAGAATATATGAGCATAACAGAAGTGCATAAGGGAAACGTGAAGAGCTGCGCAATATAGTGAGCATAATTAATTGTTTAAAGGCTGTCTGTGGTATTAATGCGAAGGATAAGACCGTAAGTGCGTAAAAAGTCCATAAGGGAATCGAGCAGAGTTGCGCAATACAAACACATGAACATCATGAATTTTTTGATGCCTATTGATAATAAGAATATGTGCATGGAATTGAGAAGAGTTGCGCAAGGTAAACACACATAAACATAATAGATTCTTTGAGGTCGAGTCGTGATATCAATACGAAGGATAAGAATGTATTATGTGCACGAGACAATCACGGCAGTAGGGGGACGCAAGGGCAGTCCCGTGCGTGGCTTGGAGACCGTGTGGGGCTTGCGTTCCTCTGTGGCTCGAGGTCAGCGCGGCGTTCTCCCTCCTTCCTTTTTTCAGCGTCTCATAGCGTCTCGGGAACACGGAAGTGGCATGGTAGTGTAACAGGGAATGAGGATTCATGGAAAGGTGGATTCTGGTGAGGCAAGTGTCAGATTAGCAGAATTAAGATGGCCCGTCCCTCTTCTTCCTCCTGGTCAGGATGCTGCTGTTGTTATCCTCCCCTTCATCCACCCTCTTCCCTCTCCCTCCTCCTTTTCCTCATCCTCCCTCTTCCCTCCTTGCGTCCCTGTTCTTTAAACCAACTCTACTTGTCCTGTTGGCCCACTCCCGCCCCCACCCCCTCACCCTCGCCGCCGCCTCCGTCCTCCCTCTCGGCCATCGCCTCCTTACTGAAGGTTACGGATGCTGCTGCCGCTGCCTCGCGACTCAGCCCACCACACCACACAGCCTTTGTTTACTGTGCAGTTTTGGCGCCTTGACATTTATCAGTGTGTGTGTGTGTGTGTGTGTGTGTGTGTGTGTGTGTGTGTGTGTGTGTGTGTGTGTGTGTGTGTGTGTGTGTGTGTGTTGCTGAGGGACGTGGTATGCTGTATGATGGGTGGAAAATTTATGTGGTATGATTGTAAGTACTGTACACGTTCGTATTCCATCAGGCATTCACTCTCTTGTCTATATATCTCATTCCTTCTGTCCCCATTTCCCCCTCCCTCCCCCCGCACGCGCTCTCCTACCATTGGCTCTTTCTCTAATCACACCCTAACAACAAAATTCACCGTACACGTCACCCCCTTGTATTTCCTTCGCCCACCCTGTAAAGACCACACACACACACACACACACACACACACACACACACACACACACACACACACACACACACACACACACACACACACACACACACACACACACACACACACACACACACACACACACACACACACTTAGACTTAGCTTTAGGATAAATGTTAAGTATTTCCCCACCTCCTCTGTACATTTTCAGTTTGCTAACTGCCTAAAGAATAAACCATTTATTATTATTATTATTATTATTATTATTGTTATTATTATTATTATTATTATTATTATTATTATTATTATTATTATTATTATTATTATTATTATTATTACACACACACGCACACACATCCACACCCACACACACATACCATCCTCTACCCACTATAATGCATACCCTATTCACAACACACAACAGGCCTACTACTTATACCATACACCCAACCTCCCCTGCCTCTCTTCACACCCTCTCCCTCCAGCAACTCCCGCCCTGCCAACCTTCATCCCAGCCAACATTCTTCCCCACCACCTGCCTGCCTCTCCCGCCTTCCGTCTTCCCCTCCCTCCCTCCCTCCTGCGTCCCTTCAAAACGCCTCGCCCGCTTTTCTGACCGTCAGTCAACTCACTAAATTCCTCCCCCCCTTCTTCCTCCTTCGTCTCTTCCCCAGCTCCTGTCCTTTCCCTTAGTATTCCCCTGTGTTTACCAGCGCAGGTGGGGGGAGGAGAGGTAAGGGGAAGAGGGAGAAGGTGGGGGAGAAGCACCTGAGACGTAGGTCATATCCCGAGGCGACACCCACACCTTAGGGTTCTCCTTAGGGACTCCTCCTCCTCCTCCTCCTCCTCCTCCTCCTCCTTGAATTTTATGCATGTCATCACTGTCATCGCCATGTTTGCATCTTCGCACACACACACACACACACACACACACACACACACACACACACACACACACACACACACACACACACACACACACAAAGATCACTATATTTGTCATAATAATATCTCCGCTTCCATTATCTTCAGCAATGTTTTACCATCTCTGAGAGGGCTTCGAGAGGAGGGACAGGACACACACACACACACACACACACACACACACACACACACACACACACACACACACACACACACACACACACACACACACACACACACACACACAGTTGGGTTGGGCCATGACATTGGACTTTCGCTTTTCTTGTCATGTCTTTCACAGGTGTCGTTGTGGTAAGATTTCAGGTCTTAGGTGTCGGCGATGACTTGGCGCGAACATGAACGATCCTGAGGCATAGTTGGGATCCTTGAACACTTTACTAGCGCGGGACACACACAAACACACACAAAAAAAAAAAAAAAGAGAGAGAGAGAGAGAGAGAGAGAGACATGGTATTAGGAATGACAAGTCAATAGAATGTACCGGGTGTAGTTAGGCAAAAATTCCTGCACACTGTGATAGGCCATAGGAACATATTCTGAAACATTTCTGCGCTTTATCTCCATTACTTACAATTGGCTCTGTATATTATTAACATTACTAAGTCTTGAGAATCCTGTTATTCATCTCTTTGGCCTTTAGAGATAGTCGTGGTTAGAGAGCAAAGCGTTTCTGAATACGGGTCATAACGCTAAGAGGTAAAGACACGGTTACATCGTCATGGGAGGCGCAGTCACCGAGTGGGCAGCGAAGTGACGGGTTATAACGAGCCTCCCGCTACCCATAAAAGGATCGAGGACCTTGGCGCCACCCTCTGAGGCGGAATGGACTGGTGGAGAAGCATGAAAAAAACATAAGAACTTAACTAGAAATTGAGTTTATTCTAATCTCTTATAACGCTTTTGTGAATAAGTTTCCTCCTGTCTTCTTATTTATTTATATACTTATTTATTTATTTACTTGTTTATTGTTCTTCTGAAACTTAAAGCCATTATTCTTATCAGCTTTCCTGATTACTAAACATAAGGATCTTGTATACATCTCCCGTGTCATATTACTTATGTCACGTAATAGCTTCCTCAGAACGTCTCTTAAAGCTTCGCCTACGGACTAGAGAGAGAGAGAGAGAGAGAGAGAGAGAGAGAGAGAGAGAGAGAGAGAGAGAGAGAGAGAGAGAGAGAGAGAGAGAGAGAGAGAGAGAGTATCATGTAGCTCATAACCATGTGTGTTCAAGTCATCTCATCTCATTCATTTGTGCTTTCGTGAAAATGAGACCGCGACGAGCTTTATGTAATGTTATCTTTGGCCTGGCAGTGATGGTGGTGATGGTTGTAGTGGTGGTGGTGGTAATGGGAGTAATACTGATTTTTCTTCCTCTTTTTTTTTTTCTTTCTTTCTTTCTTTTTAAGGTAAGAACTTAATCATGTGAAGTTACAAGGAGCCATTATATCTACACTTGGCAGTTTGTTATGCATGTCTGTGTAATGATGATACTTCTCCATAACCTTGTCGTTCTCTCAGAGGTCTGGAATGACTGCACTTCCAAGCAGCCTGCCTATCTTGTTGTTATCTTCTGTTTGTATGATTATTCCCTGTTTATTGTAGTGAAATATGAAGACAAACTAAGGACTCGGGTTTCCTACCTATTCACCGTTTTGTTATTTAATTGCGTTGAAATAGGAAAAAAATTATCTACTAATTTCTATGGCCCGTATGGGGATCGAACCCACGACATCCGCGTTATTAGCACGGCGCTCTAACCAACTGAGCTAACAGGCCGTTGAAAGCCGTGCTTGTAGAAATCGTACTTGTTAACATGTTGCTCTACCTGACTGAGCTAACAGGCCGGTGGTTGTAGTAGTGTACGAGCATGAGTAAGATAGCATGTTATTATCTTCGTTGTTAGTAAAGGATGGGAAATTAGTGATTTTCGAGCACTGGAGCATTTGTGTGTGTGTGTGTGTGTGTTGACCATCCTTGGCGGCCGGCGTCGTGGCTCCTTATCAGATTAAAGAGCCCAACAGCAGCAACAGCAGTAGCAGACATGGGCGTTTGTGTGAGGGAGGTTGCCGAGGCTCCTTTTTTTAGATTATTTATGCCACCAGGTGTGGTTATTCTTTACAATAAATACATCTTTATTATATAAATTAACCGGGTAGAGAGGAAAGCTACCGTGAAGCTAAATTTATATAAAGAGATTAAGAAATAAGTAATAAGGTAATGTGTATGTAATCTTAAACCTACGAGTAGTCATGAAACTAAAAGCAGAGAGAGAGAGAGAGAGAGAGAGAGAGAGAGAGAGAGAGAGAGAGAGAGAGAGAGAGAGAGAGAATCTTGTTGTATTGGTATATACTTATCACGAGTGTCGACATCTCTGTACTGATAAGTCACGGCAGCCTCATCTCTATTCGCGCCACCCCCCGCACATCTCATGCCGCGTTGCTCAAGTGGGAATCAGAGGCAAGGCATGTTACTGTGGAGTGCGGCGTGCAACTTGAGAGGCATATTGCATCGTGTTAAGAGATGGCTGTTGCTGTTGCTGTTGCCTGTGTGAGTGAAAGTGATAATATAAAGCTAGATTTTGAAGTATAGTTTTCATTAATATTTTTGGTAATTTTTTTCAGCACATAATATGGTATCAGGACACGAGGATCAGGGTTGCTGTTAATTTTGCAAACGTATCCCATATTCTTAATGCTATATAATCCGTATTTACCTAGTACTGTAACACTGAACCCCCCAAATAACGCCCATTGTCAGAAAGAGTTGACGTTCAGGACAGAAAACTTTGACAGTATGGACAAGTTAAAAGTCGAGTTGTATTTTCTTTGATTTGTTTTGCAGACGAGGTGAAGCACGTGTTTACTACTGTAGTTTGTAACATTTTCCGATGTCATTTTTTCCCCTGCCCCCACTAACTCTTTCCTTCCATCTCTCTCTCTTAACCGCGACAGGGACTTGTAAATTACTGTAGTTACACACATATCCTAGAAAAAAAAATCAAATCGTATCCGCCGTATAGCCTTTGACTACCTACTCCTCCCTTCAGACTGAGACGTAGACCAACGGTCAGTGTTACATCATAAACTTATTGACACAGCAGATAGTACAAGCACTATACCTAAGAATAAGGAGATATCAGCTGGGCTGTGACGCATCACGTTGGGCGTGTGAAGGGCAGGGAGAGAGAGAGAGAGAGAGAGAGAGAGAGAGAGAGAGAGAGAGAGAGAGAGAGAGAGAGAGAGAGAGAGAGAGAGAGAGAGGACTTCATTATAGGTGAGGTAGCGTGTCGGGAGAGGGATAGGGACCATGTTTTCACGTTCCTTCCTCTCCTTTCCCTCCTCATCTACTGTTCAGTAACCTTACCAAAAGCCTTTCCACACCCCACTAATCCCGCTTTCTTCCCTTCCGCTCCCCCCTGACGCCACCTCCACCACCGCCACCACCACCTCCTCCTCCTCCTCCTCCTCCTCCTCCTCCTCCTCCTTCAGTCCCCGCTCCCTTCTTGACCTGACGTGACCTTCAGTGTTCCCTGACTCTGTCTTGATCTGACCTGATCTGACGATGTGGAGTGTGTTGTCATGTAGGTCAGCAGAGAGAGAGAGAGAGATTGCATTGACCTTCATGTGCCAAAGCCTCGTTCATCTCCTTCGTCAGCGTCGTCGTCATTACATATGCTTCTTCTTCTTCTTCTTCTTCTTCTTCTTCTTCTTCTTCTTCTTCTTCTTCTTCTTCTTCTTCTTCTTCTTCTTCTTCTTCACATATATTTACTTGCTTGTTTTCTTTCCTACTGATGAAGGACAGGTATTTTTGTCCCCCTATCCTAAGTTCCATTAGGGGTTCGCTGGGTGAGAGAGAGAGAGAGAGAGAGAGAGAGAGAGAGAGAGAGAGAGAGAGAGAGAGAGAGAGAGAGAGAGAGAGAGAGGGAGTGGGTTCGCAGTCTTCCTTTGATATTTTCTGACCATCCTCATCGTACCCATTAGCACCACACACACACACACACACACACACACACACACACACACACACACACACACACACACACACACACACACACACACACACACACACACACACACACACACACACACCCTGTCATCTCCCCTCTCACCATCTCTACCTTCTCCATACTCCCCCAGCTCAACCTCCCATCACAGACATCCTCATAATACCCCGAAAATCTGCCACACATTGTTCTTCTTTTGTGTTCTTTTATATTCATTCCTCCCCTTCCTTCATTTCTCACTACTTCCCTCCCATTTCTCACAACTCCCATCACAGACACCCACATACGAGTAATACCCAACTCTGTCATCCCTTGCTTTTTCTTTTGTGTTCCTTTGTGTTCACCTTAGCCTAAGTGACATCAACACAACAGCACTCCTGATTCTTGACAGTGTCCTCGCATATACCCACTCCCTCCCTCTCTCCTCCCCTGCCCTCGTGTCACTTAGCCCAGCAGCAGCAGCAGCAGTAGTAGTAGCAGCAGCCAGCAGGTCTCTATATATAGACATCTCTCAACTAGACAAACACAAACAGGCAGGCAGGCATACAGACAGACAGACAGGCATGCACGCGAGGACACACACACACACACACACACACACACACACACACACACACACACACACACACACACACACACACACTAGAAAACCTTGCTCAATTTTCTTCGTGTGTGTGTGTGTGTGTGTGTGTGTGTGTGTGTGTGTGTGTGTGTGTGTGTGTGTGTGTGTGTGTGTGTGGCTTCTTCCCCCTTCCCACGCGCCCCCACTCCCTCTCCCTTTTTTAAGCTATATATTCTTGCTAATCTTAGTCCGGTGCAATGTTGGCTCTGAACCAGAAGGGAAGGCAGGATAGGAGCTGATAGTGGTGGTGGTGGTGGTGGTTGTATAAAGTACAATATTGAACAAGTCTGTATACACAACAGTTTATTGGTATTATTATTATTATTATTATTATTATTATTAGTAGTAGTAGTAGTAGTAGTAGTAGTAGGAACACCAGCAGTAGCTATACATAGTTGGTGCCGCAGCCGTCCGCATTCCACACCCTGTCATTAATTACCGAAGGAATGACCGTAAAAATTCCACACGGCTTTCAACTAAAAAAAAAAAAAAAAAAAAAAACTTGGCTACTATAATGTGCAGGAAGGCAGAGAGAGAGAGAGAGAGAGAGAGAGAGAGAGAGAGAGAGAGAGAGAGAGAGAGAGAGAGAGAGAGAGAGAGGGAGGTATGCACATCACTCACTCCATCTTCCCCTCTTCTCTTCTCCTCGCCCCCTTTTACCATTTCCTCATGACGTCTTGCATGTTTACACATCTAGCGCACCGACCAAAAATCAGAGAGAGAGAGAGAGAGAGAGAGAGAGAGAGAGAGAGAGAGAGAGAGAGAGAGAGAGAGAGAGAGAGAGAGAGAGAGAATAAAAAACGTAAAAAAAATAAATAATCCATTTTATTGTCTTGGTTACGGTCGCTATTCGTGAGTTCGTTTTTTCTTTTCTTTTTTTTCTGTTTACCTTGTTTTCTTTCACAGCGAATACGACGATGACGCAAATGCTTAGGAGAAAAAAAAAAGATTAGGGAGTGAATGAACTTGCCAAGGTAATTGTGATAGTTGTCTTTTTTGTTACTACTACTACTACTACTACGTACACGACCACTATCACTGAAGGACGAGACAAAAAATATTCGCTGTAACTATAAATAACATGCAGTGGGTAGTAAAATAAATAAATGAATAAACAAGACTAGTCATCCCCCGACCTTGATTTGTTTTTGGCGGAAAAGGGAACAAGTCAGGGAGGAGTGAGTGAGTGTTGTGGGTCAGCGCGCCTCAGCGTGGCGGGACGGAAGAGGAGAGCGCTTGGGGGTCTGGGAGGGAAGCGTCTGGGTGTATGTGGCTGGGGAGGTGGTGGGGACGGAGTAGGGCGGGTGTGCCTGACAGGAAGGAAGGGGAGGACGTTTGCTACTGGTTATCGTGCTCTCTGGATTGTGGCGATGGCGCGTGGGACTGACATTTCTGCTTTTCTATGGCTTGTTCTTAAACTTTATTTCTTACCCTTTTTCTTACTCTTTTCCCTTTCTCTCAGGTTGGTATCCTTAGACGTCCTCATTTTTGTTCTCTAGTCTGTTTCCATATTAGATACTTTGGGCTCTCATAGGGCTACTTTCAAGAGCGACAAAGATGGGTTATCCTTACTCTTTAAAATGAATTTTTCCCACGTCCTTTCCTCCTGTGATTGGCTTATTAAGCGTCGTGTGGTTTCATAGAGAGTAGTTTCAGAGATTATATTGATAGTGACGATTTGTCGAGTTCTTGAGCTTATTTTTCGTATCAGTGGTGCAGAATACTTGTTAAACTGTCACTGGGTTCATACAAACACCCATGAAAAAAATCTCAACAGTATTCTTTACACTGGTAAAAGTAATTGAGACAACCGAAACATTTAAGAATATATGCCACACTTCTTGTTCTCCTTCCTTTCCTCCCGTTTCTCCATATTAATCCCTCCTGTCCTTCCCCCTTATTACTCTCCCTTTCCGCCACTCTCACTCACTCTCTCTCCCAGCTTGATGGAACGGTTTGCTGCAAGTTTACAGTTTCAAACGGTGCAACTGACAGCAAGGGTCGAGTGTAATAATTTTAGTCTGTAGTTTTATTTTATTTTATTTTATTTTATTTATTTTTTATTTTTTTTAATAGTAAAACCATCTGCAGTTGCGAAAGTGAAGTAATAAGTGTTGTAGCGTCATTATCAATCAGAGGGATAGTAGTAGTAGTAGTAGTAGTAGTAGTAGTAGTAGTAGTAGTAGTAGTAGTAGTAGTAGTAGTTACTGAAATACGAGATTGAGTGAAGGTAGAATCCATGAATGCATTTGAATGACGGACTGATTATACTGTACGTGCTCTATGTATTGTCAACATTCACATGAGACTACTTCCCTTTTGCAGTGGCCTTGTGTGTTTTTTTTTTTTTTTTTTTTTTTTTTTGTGTGTGTGTGAGTGTGTGTGTGTGTGTGTGTGTGTGTGAGTGTGAGTGTGAGTGTGTGTGTGAGTGTGAGTGTGTGTGATTGAACTGATTGGTGGGGTATGCATTAGTCATTTGCAGTAGAAGTGGCAAGGACCGTAGGTAGCGTGTGAAGGAGAGCGAACACACACACACACACACACACAGAGTCGGGTTGGGTGATGACTCCAGGCTTTCGTTCTTCATGTCATGTTGTTCATGTCGATGTGGCTGATTTGAAGTCTTACTTAGGTGTCGGTAATGATCTTGCACCAACATAAACGACCCTGAAGTAATTACGGCAGATATCCTTACACACACACACACACACACACACACACACACACACACACACACACACACACACACACACACACACACACACACACACACACACCTCCCTCACCAGCTTGGGTATGGAAGAAACTCGACAGCTGATTATCTCCAAAGTGTTTATGTACTACCTATTTGGGTTGGCCGCAGTTCCCAGGCGGCGGGCGGGCTGGGCCGGCGCCAGCTGGCACCCACCCTCGATCCTTGGGGCTTGACACACCAAGGGGCGACTCCTCATTCAAATCTAGTTCACCTCATCAGGTCGCACTTACTGAGCTCCTTATACTCGTCTGTAGTGACCCTCGTCTAGTAATGGATCTGAGTAGTAGGGTGAGGATGTGCTGGAGAGACTACCTTAGTTCAACCTTGCCTTGTCAGGTTGTGCGTAGTACCCGTCAATGTAAGTGCCTCGAGGCTCCCCACACCACTACCACTACCACTACCACCACCACCACCACCACCACCACCACCAGCCGACTTGGCCCCTGTATTTACTAGGCCGCCGCTGCTGGTTCTCCCCCGCCGTGTATTTATGGTCCGTATTCGCAAACGTTTGGGCGTCTCATTTCAGCTAATTTTAGCCTCCTGTAGTGGAAGGTATTCAGTGCGTAGCAGGCTGTAGTGGACGCTATTTGGGTTTTCAAGTCTTATTAGGTGGCTGTTAGCGGAAGGTTTTTGGGTTCTCAAGACGTTTAGCAGGCTGTAGCAGAAATGATATGGGTTTTCAAGAATGTTTTATTGCTGATTCAATAAGAATATGTATCATTAATGTGAAAACATCTATGAGAGGCCAACTAATAATCATGGTGGCATTTGCAAATAGTCCTTATGTCGGCACAAATGTTTCAGAATACGATACTATATCTGAACAGTACGTTTGGTTCTTTCGTAACCATATCAATGCTCAAGTTATTTTTTTTCTTTTTTTAAGATACGTGACTGAATAAAATACAAGGGAACTTTCATCTGTTGTCGCTCCGTGAATCGTGGCAGGAAAAAGCTTCCCTACGCACTTGTCTTAACAGTTTACCAGTTACGTAAGGGTGTGGTTCAGCAGACGAGCAAAGGAGCTGTGTAGCGGAGTTGACTTGCAGTGGTGTGGGCGTCGTAGAACCCGTGCCTTCCTGAGCAACCTTGAAACTGAAGAAGCTAGTCGAGGGTGTTCAGACTACAGAACTAAAATATGTTTTCAACGATGCAGAGAGAGAGAGAGAGAGAGAGAGAGAGAGAGAGAGAGAGAGAGAGAGAGAGAGAGAGAGAGAGAGAGAGAGAGAAACCGCCTTCTCAACTCTTCCACGAAGCTCGTTCCACGAAGCTAGCCAACTTTCCTTGACTGGATAATTCCGACGCCTGAGGCAAGGGCATATGTCTTGAGTGTGTCTTGACGCATTAATATTAATAAGAAAGAATTCCTAGCTGGTGGTCATTAGCTACGTTACTTCAGGCTCTTTAAACTTGATTTGTCAACACATTGCAATAATAAAGGATGTCGCGTTCTGAAAAAAAGGTGTTAATTTGAATTAAGGAATTGACAGGTTAAGAAACATAACATGAAATATACCGCCCTGCATTTGTTTCATCCTCGCAACTTCCTTTTACAGACTTCCTATTCTTATAATTTTCAGTCAGCCAAGTACAGTTTCACTTGTGTTGTAAACCTCTGTGACAGACCGTGAACTGTCATGGATTAGTAACGTTTGCGCATCTCGCTCTTCATTGTGGCTCGCGTGTTTGTAATGAGTTCCGCTACTTGGCGTGTGTGGAACGGTTTGTTGCCCTCGGAGGAGCCTTCGCCTTTACTGTCCCGCATCTCTTACTTTAGTGTAGCTTATCACACATCCTCTTAATGGTCAACACCGACTGTTGTTTCTCTCTCTCTCTCTCTCTCTCTCTCTCTCTCTCTCTCTCTCTCTCTCTCTCTCTCTCTCTCTCTCTCTCTCTCTCTCTCTCTCTCTCTCTCTCTCTCTCTCTCTCTCTCTCTCTCTCTCTCTCTCTCTCTCTCTCTCTCTCTCTCTCTTCATTGCGAGGAACAGACGGTCTTTCTCATTATACTTGTTCACCCATGTTATTACTGCAAGCCTCACTGTAATCTATTCCTGGACCAGATACAAGTGGAGAGGACATCCCCGTTTATAAAGTCACCCGTGGACCCACGGTGGCGAGGGTGCGAGCTGTCGGGTCTTGCAACACATGTCAGTGGGTGGTGGCTTGTGGTATGGCCCCGGAGCCCATTGGTGCGTGTGTTCTGTGGGTTTAGACATGTGCATGACTTGAGACTGGTGCTGCTTGAAGGACAAACATCTGCATCATGGTGGAGCGTAGTAAACATTCACCAGCCAATAGGAAGGCAGAGAGCCACCACTCCCCCAAAGTCTTGCCCTGCCATTGGTCAAGGGAATGACTCTGCGTATGTGTTAAGAGGTTGTCAAGTTCTTTCTGTTCCTAGAGGAGTGTTAATGAATATGAAGATTATTTATTATTATATTTGTTGTGTTGGTGGTGGCCTTGCTTGTTTGTTGTCACGCGCTCTTTACCTTCGACCCAAACATAGGAGCACGTAAGAAGTCAGTGAAGCAGAGACAGAACGCATGATTGTGACAGCAACGAGACACAGCGGAGAGCAAAGAGGGCGACGTGATGTATAATGGCGGTATTGTGTGCGCCGCTGCCGTCACATTGTCTCCAGCCTGCCCGCCTAGTCTAACGCACTCCCTGGCCTCCATCCCACCTCCTTAGGGATAGACGCGCGTCTCACGTAGCCTGAATGACTTGTAAAACACCTTCCCCCACGCCTTATTGACGTGTACAGGTGTGTAGGAATTGGGCGGGTATGCACACATGCAGGCGGCACGGCTGCACTGGGCTGTTGTTGATGTGCGCATTGCGAGGGAGCGTCACACAACGCCTCGCTGGGAATCATGACCGACCGTGACTGCTGTGGTAACCTCGGAGTGTCCTCCCGTCTTGTATTTACGAACAACAGCCCGCCGCAGTCTTCCTCATCCTACTTTGTTACGGTTTGGGTTAGAGGTACTTTTTTTTTCTTTATCATGCGTCTGTTCTGTTATCTTTTAACAGAGTGTTAATAGAGGAAATGGCAAGTAACAAAACATGACAAGACGAGCCGCGTGGCGAATGTCGGCAGCCAACACGAAGATGGCCTTGAGTGTGCTCAGGTTAGTCGCGGAGACGGCCGACCGCCAGGAATCTTGAGTTACCACTTCTTCTTTATTTGCTGCTGACGGGAAGGAACGCTTCTTGTCAGAGATGACTGACACTACTCAGGCTATATGAAACTTTCAGTCTCTCCCCGCTGTGCAGTACGTACAGAGAAGTCTTCTTGATGACGGGGTGGCGGCGGGAGCAAGTGTAACGCGCAGCGAAGCAAGGCTGGGGGTTGGGAATTAAGTATTACACAACTCCTCGACTTGCTCAGACAGGCGGCGTCGGCTGGGATGTTGGGTGCAAGTCGTCACCACTGACCCAATGAGGTAGTATTCAGTCTGTAGCTTATCGTTTCACAGTATGTCACTTCATGAGTAACTCTTGGTAGACCTGAAGTGCGTAAACTTGTCAACTATATGTTGAGCTAACAAAGTCAGCTATAATTGATTCTGAGAATTCGAGTCGTGTAATGATGGAGTCTGTCAGAAAAAAAATAAAAAAAAAATCATAGGGGTTAAATTTATAAGATGCGTTAGGTAGATATAGCGTCAGAGAGGAATACCCGCGGCAGACTGGCGGCGCGAGGGGCGGCCAGCAACAGGAGTTGCAGTGTGGTGGTCCACCAGCCGGAGCCAGACCTGCAAGAGGGCGGGGTGGGATTGCGGCCTGCCGGGCTGGTGATGGTGACTCGCGAAATGGTACGCACTTTTGATATTCGAAAGTCCTCAAACCCATTAATCCGCCATGTTCAGGCACGCGCCGGGCCCGGAGGGTAAATGGAATGGGAGCCACGCCGGGATTGCCATGGCCCAGAGCCGCCCCGCTCCCACCTCCCCGTGCTTGACATCCGATCACGCTGACGCTCAAAGTAATTTCCTCCGTGCGGCAGACGCAATATAGCACTGTAATGGGGAGGAGGAAGGAAGCTGTGGGTGAGGGTTCGCGGGAAACAACCACGTCCCTTCCCTCATCCGGAAATTCTTCATCCTCTGCTCACCCCTTGCCGGAGGGTTGTCTGGTTATCTGGTGCCGCGTGGTAGCATGGCGCCCATTGACATCCCCGCAGTACAGATAATGTAACATTGTGCTACCCATGAGAGTCCACATCCTGTAAGAACATTTTACATACTTGATTTTTGTGGTGAATGTCGAGTCATTAGTTCACAAAGATGAAGTTTTACCATTGACAGCGTTATTTCAAACTGCGTAACTTATCAAGTTAATTCACAATCCATGGGCGATATATATGTATATATATATATATATATATATATATATATATATATATATATATATATATATATATATATATATATATATATATATATACTTGATATTAACTTGATATGGTCACATTTCTTGTTAAATAAAACTTTTTTGTAACTTCCAGTCCCTGTACCTGTGAGTGGTTATACATCATTCGTTTCTCTAAAAAACAGTATCTCTCTCTCTCTCTCTCTCTCACACACACACACACACACACACACACACAGAGAGAGAGAGAGAGAGAGAGAGAGAGAGAGAGAGAGAGAGAGAGAGGAGGAGGAGGAAGAATTGTGTACGGAAGTGCGCAAGGTATCTGTGGTGAATGAGCGAACACTGAAGTCTTCCTCCCTTACTCCCAGCCGCCGCTCTTATGCCAAGGACGCCCGGTGGCTTGGGAGGGAGGGGGGATGGCAGGTATATCGCTGGGAAGGGGAGAGGCCTGGGAGGGGGGGGGGTAAATGGAAGAGGGGTAGGGTGGTAGTGCCTTCCATGGCGGCGGCGGCTGTCAGTTGCAGCACGGGTAAGGCAGCAGGGGACGAGGGTAGCGGTGGGCAGAAGTGGCTTAGGCATGGTTGGCCTTTGTCCTGTCTGGCTGTGATGACAGATGCTGAGGTGTTTATGCGGGGGTTGGTGGGTATCTCAACAGAGTACGTTTTAGGCAGAGAAACTGGACTAGAATTTGGGCACTTAATCATAAATAACATGCTGCAAGCAAAGCAAGAAAAAGGTTTTCTCTTATCAAGCTAGTAAGCGCCTCAAGTCGACATCCCCAGCTCGTTAGGATCTCGTGCACGACCCACCAACAGGTCCCGCCGCTTTCTATTTCTGTGGAGTGTTATTAGTGCGACGAGAAAGTTACCATATATCTTTTTTTTTTTTTTTTTTTTTTTTTTTTTACAAGGATGAAGCTAAAGATGAGCGGTATACATGCGTGGTACTTTCTGACAGGATGTCGTAAGAGCTCTCGTAGTCTGTACAGATGTGTGTCTTATCGCTGATTAAGAACCTCATCGGGGACATGAAAGTAAACCTATCGCCATCCAGGGTGGGTTGTGGGCCAGTCGTCGCCGCCCTCCTCTCCACCGTCCAGTCCTTCCTCGGTATATTTTGTTAAGCTAATAAAAAAAAAAAATAAAATAAATAAATAAAATACAAAGGATTAGTGAACCGCGAAATTTTATAATATACTTTTAAGGAATGACTTTCTTTAGCACAAAGCTTGCAGTAGGTAGCGCAAGGAGTAAGATGAACCATGTGATTATATTATACTATTGTGACAATAGTTGCGGTCATGGCCGGGTTTTCAGTACGTAACGCTGACCAAGCAAGACAGTGGGATGGCAGAAGGCGGGAGAAGACCTGCTAGATGCCGCTTGCCCTAGACAACCCACAAATAGAAAGTAACAATGCTCCCATTCCGCATTGATGTTCATGCATCATTTAAAATATTATTGTAAGTAATGTGATGGTGTTCAGTACGAATGTTCTTAGATGTAACGCCATTATTCTTACCTATTCCTTACAATGTTCAATCACCAACATATTTTGTTTGGTGTTGCTTTTTATTTCTTGTTGGCTTCGATTATATTTTTCCTTGTAAATGTAGCACTACGACCATGTATAATTTTCACATGGTCTCCGCGTGGGACCATGCGGGGGAAAAGGCTTGTCATATGGCAGCCTCCTGGCCTCCCGCCGCGGCATGCAAAAGCCTTCCCGCAAGTCATCTTTGATAAACTGTATTAATAACCTTTATGAAAGTAAGCAAGCCACACTGTAACTTAAAACGAGAATGAGACATATATGCAAAGTCTGATAGCAAGGATGCAGATATCTTTAGTAGTTGGAAAACAACAATATGAGGTGGACTGTCAACCCTCCCAGAACCGCTCCGCCTCCCCCTCTCCCATTTAGGGGCTCCCCAAGCCCCTCCCCCGTCCAGCGCCGCGGCTCAAGGTTGGTCTTAAGCGCGACGGGCACCAACGTCAGTCACGTGGTGGGCGCGCTAGGAGGCGAGTGGCTCTGCTTCGCTTTATTATTTCGTGCCATTATTGGGTGATTTGAGTGAACGTACATGTTTCTGAAGCTGCTGAACACCAGGAACTTATGTGTCACCGCTAGTAGTGTTGTTGATCGGGGAGCAAAGGCTTAGCAAACCATTAGTGAAAGCAGCGGGTGTTTGGCGGGCTCGGGAACACCACGTGGCCCACTCATCCCTTGTGTCAAGAAGCCAATGATACTGTCGTCTGTTACATTTCTTGAACATATAACGAAACAGCGATAACGTACTACGACGTTGTGTTACCAGTGGAATAAGAACAGTATACGTGGTACTGTACTGCCAAGCCACAGCAGGATTAGGGTGACAGTTCGTTACGGACGCCAGCTTCCACCAACCTGTTTATTGCCCCCTGTGGAAACTCGAGCTCCCGAGAAACTGACGAGAAAGTGGTAGTGCACCAGATTCAAATTCTCGCCAAGGTTTGGCTGGCGTAAGCAAGTGTGGGGAGGAGGAAGCCCCACGTGTTGGCCCACGCGCTCCTCTCCTCGCCCCACAGCCTCCATACCATACCTACCCCGCCACCCAGCACTCGCCACCCCAGCCACAGCCAGCCATGCATTACTTCTCTGACAACTCCTCGCATGATGAAATGTTCGTCACCGCGAAAGGTGGGTTTGGTGATCCGTATGTTAGTAACGAAGTTTTTCCATATACCAGGCTGACATCCGTAGTATGTAGCCATGTTTCAGTGACGAAGAGAATATATGTGAGTTGGGATATGTAACCGAAACGGAATAGGGAAAGTCCGCGTCGGCATGATTGAGGTGATAAACTGTAATGGTGTCTGGGAATGTATGATGGTGTGTGGGATTCTATCATTCATTTATATCTATTAAATTAAAGTGATGTAAAGTGGGACAAATACATTAAAGTTACAGAAACATGTCGCAAGTTTCAGGATCTTGGTTGTAAACAGGTTTTTAAACACACAAGGACGAATATTTTGCACAATCCACAGAATTTATTACGGGTATTATTTTGTTTTCTAAAGTTATACCATTTACCACGCTCTTTATACACATACATTAATGCAGTACACAAGAAGCTAAATTGTTTCCAAATAAGAGCGGACGGTATTTGGTTATGAAAAGTTATAATGGTTGAAGAGTGCGTATCATTCAAACAAGTTTAGCGTAACCTGAGCGAGGGAAGCAAGACCTGCTGGCTCACTGCGCTATAATATATTACACAGCAACAGCACATATGTAGAATCCAGGTTAACGTATGCACCCAACAATGCACGGGGTGAACAGCAGGGTAGTCAGGGAGACGAGAAGTACTGTTACAGCTACAGAAAAAAGAAGCTGTTTATATACGTATATTGATTGCTGAATAATGATGGAATAGGTAGGCTGTTTTGGAAATTATTACTGTGTCAAGTGCACCGTCTTCCAGTGGTGATGAATGACATTCTCCCAGCCAGACCAAGTGACAGGTGACAGCTCGATCCTCCAAGATGATGGCACCCATTTGCTGAACTCTACGGGTCTGGCCAGCCACGCATGCACTCTCAAGATGCAAAATTATTTACTTCTTACATTTATCATCTCTGTTTCATTACATTGTCATCAGCTTCATCAACAGGGAGCGCTTGCCGTCACAAGGATACACTTTGGGGTCGAGGGAATAAGGAGTGGGGCTGGCATGATATAGTGATGGTGGTGATAACCTATCTGACGAGAGGTGTTATCTGTGGAGACTTGTTTACCGCCGCTAGATAACCTCGTGAGGAGATGCTTATCATATAGTTCTACTCCTCATTCGGATTACTTTGTTCTTTGTGTTTGACAGCCTGGTGGCTATATAGATCAAGGGCGGTTAGAAGCCTGAACACTTGGTAATCTATTGACATTTTTATAATCATGTGATGCTGCAAGACTAGGCAAGGTCGTTGTCAGGAGATTTATGAGATAGTTGACCAGTGTCGTGTATTTATAGGAAAGCCATATAAGATAGGGTTGTGATGATAATCCCTAACTGCTGGTATGTCAGTCGCATCAAAATAGGTTTAGCTACTACAGTGAGGGATGACATTAATAGACAGTTGAATAAGTTGATGTAACAGTGTGATGCGTGTCATAGATGCTGGTCTCGTATGTTGTGCTGTCATGAAATAGATATATGAAACCAAAGGCAACTACTATGTTTGACTGCATAGTATATAATTGTCATTGGGTATCAAGGAAAAGAGCTGTTATTTGCATCTTAATGAATAATGATATCCAGTTCACTGTAGATCTGAAGCCAAAGCAAACATCTGGCGCATGTTTTTTGTCCCAATACCGAGAGAGAGAGAGAGAGAGAGAGAGAGAGAGAGAGAGAGAGAGAGAGAGAGAGAGAGAGAGAGAGAGAGAGAGAGAATCTGACAGTTCCCGGTTCTTCTTGCCATTTGCCGATGTGTTAACTTAGATAAGTCAAGTTGTCGATGTTTTTATTTTTTTTCTCTTGATTTATAGAAACGGACTTCACTAGATTTTGGTCCGTAATCTGAGATGCTTCAGACTCTCATGAGAACTATTTTCACAGGGTACTGATGATTAGCTGGGTCTTCTTCCTCACAGAGTGCAGAAACATTACTTAATTATTACTATAATTATACAAAAACCCTTGGAAATCTCGGTAACCTCATTTCCCGTAGGAAGTAAGAACTTTTATGTATTTAAAAGATATGGGTCTTTGTCAGTCAATATGGTAATGCGTCTTTTATTTTAGCCATGCCTTTTTAGCGATTCCACTAATATTTTGGGGAATCATCGTATCCAAAAATAAAACTAACCAGGGGCCATAACTCAGTCGAAGATGATTTTTGAGTTACATATGCTGATGGGTTATATACGGTTCATGTACTAATCATCCCAGCACCCCAGCTTGACACAAGTATCTTTAGCTTTATCGTGCATGTTATACTTATGAGTAGACGATTTCTCTCTCTCTCTCTCTCTCTCTCTCTCTCTCTCTCTCTCTCTCTCTCCCTCTCTCTCTCTCTCTCTCTCTCTCTCTCTCTCTCTCTATCACAGATACATACATACATACATACACTTTTATGGAATGACATAACACGATCACGTTGTCAGTTTCTTGACAGTCGTTTGCCCCTTTTGACAGATGGCGTGGAAGTGAAAGTGTTATATAATCCATCTGTCGTATGGTAATGCAAACGCCCGCGCGCGCGCGCGCGCACACACACACACACACACACACACACACACACACACACACACACACACACACACACACACACTGTTTGAATAAAAGAAATATTATTTATTGACCGTGCGTTCTTCAGAGGTAGCTGTTTTATAAAGATATTTTATCAGGCGTGTTTATGCTCAACTGAGTTCTCACTGCAGTCATTCGAAAGAATACCTATGCATATTTCATTTCATGAGCTACACTAACTTCAAGACATGAATTCTGATGTTTGCTCTGAAACCCTCTGTATATTCTGCCAAAAGTCCCCGCTTTTGTGCCCTTCAGATTATTTTTCTTTTAGCCTTTTGCAATCCACTTCCAAAGTTAGATACATATTCATCAGTTGCGATTTTGAGTAATAGCACTAAGGTTATCTTGGGACTTATGTCTGATTAACTTTGGGCTATCCTGATTCTCTCTCTCTCTCTCTCTCTCTCTCTCTCTCTCTCTCTCTCTCTCTCTCTCTCTCTCTCTCTCTCTCTCTCTCTCTCTCTCTCTCTCTCTCTCTCTCTCTCTCTCTCTCTCTCTCTCTCTCTCTCTCTCTCTCTCTCTGGTGCCAAGTAAAGCACATACATTTTATGAGGAGAGGTTGAAGAAAGTGTGTTTGGTTTGGAGCTAGTATGGTTGTGCCCTCGTCTTTTATGCCTTTTCTTTTATGGTGACCAAGACAGGTGCATATTCAAGGCTTGACAGTATCAGATACCATCTATCAGTTCCCTTAACTTTTCTTCATCTATATAGTTGAATGCCACTCATGTTTATCAGTGATCTGAATGTCTCCCTGGTGATCACATAGATATACTCCTCTTCCTTGACTTTATTGTTGTAGCTTCTCCATTTCCAGTATTTCTCATCGCTGTTTCAAGAACATGACATTTATTTGTGTGGGTATTTGTGTGTGAGGGAGAGAGAGAAGAGTCAAATGGATTCTTAGGTGCAGTACCTTACAATTCAAATGAAGTGTCACTGAATAAATGGAGACAGTGACAAAATGAGTTGTGAGTAGAAGTCTCGCAATCATTATTTGTTATTTTTTTGCCACTAATAATAAGAATAGGCCATAGTAACAATGGATGAAGCATTAACAAGTGTTTCTTTCCACAGTTCGCGAACGATCCTCTTCATCCAGCACAGACGAGCCCTCCTCTGGTGGTGATGAGTCCTATTTAAGGGCGGCAGCAGCAGCAGCTAGGAAGCGCCGAGGGAACCTTCCCAAAGAGTCTGTGAAAATACTGAAGAAATGGCTGTATGACCACCGCTACAATGCCTACCCTTCTGATGAGGAGAAGCTGCAGCTGTCACGTGCAGCCAACCTGTCTGTCCTTCAGGTAGATTACTTGCTCTTGTTATTTTGTGTGGTTATTTTTATGTGTATGTGAGAGATATTGCATCTATATTACTGTAGGTTTATGAGCAGCATCTTTATAGATAAAGTAAACATTTCTGATGTTGACTCATCTGTACAGGTAATGGCTTGTTATCATACTCATTACCATTGCCAAAAATGTATACACAACCTGAATCTGCCATCTTGAGCAAGACATAACTGAATGAAAAGCAGTGGTGTGCTAGCTGTCTGACATTACTTCCCATTGTGTGTGCAGTGTGGTGTCTTGGTGTTGGTAAAGGAGACATTGACCTGATCTGTATTACTTCAGCATTAATTAATTTCATAAGTAGAATAAAACTAACAAAAATATGCAATGACCTTAAACTCTGAAATTATTAGTATTTTTAAAAGTATTAATATAAATCAAATAAACACTTAGTCAAAATATCAGCATCTTCAGTTTGCACATGTGGATACTTCAGATATGTTTGAGTTCTCTCTCTCTCTCTCTCTCTCTCTCTCTCTCTCTCTCTCTCTCTCTCTCTCTCTCTCTCTCTCTCTCTCTCTCTCTCTCTCTCTCTCTCTCTCTCTCTCTCTCTCTCTCTCTCTCTCTCTCTCTCTCTCTCTCTTCAATACATTAATTATGTCATCATTACAGGTGTGCAATTGGTTCATCAACGCCCGGCGGAGAATCTTGCCAGAAATCATTCGGCGTGAGGGTAACGACCCTGAGAAGTACACAATCACCCGGCGTGCTAAGAAGTTGAAAGGCGTCTCATCACGTGACCGGGTCGAGCAGGAGGAGTGTGCCCGGCCAACCCAAAATGACTACACACGCACCAGGCCCCACTGGGAGTCCACAGAACTCCCTGACCATGACTACGACTTCTCCATGCAGTCCCGTGTTGCCTCCTGGGTGGCAGAGCAGCAGAGAGTATCAGCCAAGCCACCTTTTGAAGCTGTGTGCCCCTGTGGGTGTGGCTCGGAGACTGAGCACAACACCAGTTTCAACACCAACAACCCAGCACCACCACCAGCATCTGCACCTCTACCCACCACTGCCCCAAACTTCATAACAGAAGTGACAGCAACGACAAACTCACCCATATACACAGACACCAATTCACCTGCATACACTCCAAATGATTCTCCCTTGTACCCGCCATCAACTCCAGAGCATTACGTTCCACAAACAGAATATGCCCCACACACCTTCGCACCAGCTCAAGTCACACCTCCCCCAACTCCTCCAGAGGATGATGCAGACAAATTCAAGTGCCTTTACATGCTGGTTGATGCTGCCCTCAGCCAGTGGGAGAAGCAGAATGCCTCACCACCCCCGCAGGAAACCATAGATACCACCCGCACCTACCTCAGCCTCTAAAACTTGGCACAAGGAATTGGGAAAGTAAGAAATAATTGTTTATTGATCATGAATTGATTTTATGAATGTAATATATTGGATGCTTCTCATGCAGAAAGAAAGCTCCAGCTACTTTTCACATGTTAGCTGCTTTTAGTTTGTCAGTGTGAGAAAGTATTTCCAATGTGTGATGTATATAGGAACTTACTATTACCAAGCAATAACAGTAACAAGAACAGTGCCTGTCTTGCTGTGAAAAAAAAATTATTGTAAGCAGTGTCAGTTATGCAGAGACATGCATTTTGAAGGGCTGGTTGTGATTTTTCTGAATTGTAGTATCCTTTTTTAAAAGACAAGTTTTCTTGGATTGTATCCAGTAGTATTGGAGGATCTTTGTCAGTCACTTCTAAATGCTTCTAGAAAAGAAAACAAATTTTGTGCTATGAAATGGCCCATTTTGTCATAAGATATTTTACATGCTGATCTTTGGCAGTGATGAAGAACTAACCAGATGTATTGGTATATCTCTTAAATGTATGGTCTTTATAGTACAATGGAATGCCTTACCGTGATGGAGTTAATGCTGTCTCCGCCCATACTATTTAGGTAACCCCTATAATTATCATGACTCACCAAGATTAGTGTAGTTATAGAACATTCCAAAATTGGTGTTTGTCTTCCCTTCAGACGGTGAGTGAAGACACGTGATCAACAGTCAGGAGAGTGTACTGCACATACAATTAACATGTCTTCATGAAAGCTGTTCTTCACTTGTGTCTTCATTGCTGTCTACGTTTTTGTCTGCCTTGACATACCGCTCAAGCAACGCAGAGGAAGTGTAACAATGTGCCTTAAAAGGTTTCTCGTGCACATTACTGTTCTGCTTTGCAATACTCTTTGTGAGACACCATTTGGTTCAGTAGTACTTAGAACTGCTCACCGGTTACCAGTCTAAGTATTCTTTAACCATTTTGTTTATACGTATATATAAATGTATGGATGAATCAGTCTTATGGTACCTAACATTTTTGAGTGATGTAAATGAGATTATGCTGAAAGCTCATTAGCTACAATACAGTTTTGATATTTTAATATTTTAACATCATTTTAGGTAGTAACCATTCAATAGAAGAAAAGAATGTGGTTTAGCTGCACTGAGCATCTTATATTTGGCTTCCCTGTTCAGGGTGCAGCCTTTTTTATTTGTACATTTCATTGTAATCTGATTTGGATATATTTTGGAAATAAGTATTAATTTTTTTATCTTGGGCAATCCCAAAATATAATACTAGAGATTTAATTATTTTGTTTAAAGGATTTTTGAAGTTTGTGGAAATGCTTAGTGATGTTTGTGCCTGCACTAGTGTGGATATTGTAAAAATATCAAGTCAAGCCCATTAACTTAAACCAGCTGCAATAAATACACTTTTTAATTAAATTTTTTACATTCTTTTATTGTTAATATATAAAAATATCTGATCTATGGTAAGTAACAAAACTGGAAGTTCAGTTGTGTGACCTCACTCCATTATTTTATGGTGCTATTTTACATTACCTTTGGAGTGAAGAGTCGAGGAGCAGCTGATGATTGAGCTAAGTCCCTGTGCTTGGTGTCCATAACAACCACCTGACCATTCACATTATAACCTTTGAAATGTATGGCCATGAGACACTGAACCTTGTTGTTCAGGTCTCCAAAAGAGTGATCACTAGCATATAGGTCTTGCAGCAACAGTATGTTAAGCAGTTGTAACAGAGTCAACAAGAACACTGACTTGAACTGTAGTATATGTTAAAAAAAAGAACATCATCATGAATGCCAAACCACCTGGGGCTGATAATGAAAAGTTTCTGTGTACACTGTATATTGCCACTTATAAATGTTGGAAAGTTTGTCAGGGATCATGTACATATGCTAGTTATTGACCCTGCAAGCTGGAGGAAGATGTAGATGAAATGGTTCTTCAAAATTCTTTTTACAGTAAAAATAATATGGCTAAGTTTGTAAGAAAATATTTAGTTTTGTATTCAGTGCCAATGTTGTCTGCATGTAACTGCCACCTCAATTATTCCGTGAGAGTAGTGATATTCTTTATGTTGTTCATAGTTTGATGGTTGAAGTCGCGATGCCACACTCTCAGACTGTTGCCTTGCTCTCACCTCCCCTTCTTGACTCTTGGGTTAATTTTGCTGTCTCTTTCTGGTTTCCCCTTACAGTAAATCTTGATATCAGGATTGCTACTCTTCTAAATAGTTCTCGTTGCCATGTTCCTTTTGTGGGGAGGCTAAGGGGCAGTGTGGTCAGGGCAGGGCGAGTGAGAGGAAGCAACAGGCTGAGGGGACATGGGATGAGCGTAGTCCAATATTAGTGCGTCTTCTGTACAGTCTGCAGAATTATTATCATAGAGAAAATAAAATTATCTATTTAATATTGGTATCAATCAATCCACCTTAATCAGTGTGTTGGAATTTTACAGTTTTCAGCAAACAGCTAACACTCCAGCAGCAGACACCTGCTGTAACACCATTCACTGATCTAAATAACCACTTTGATGCAATGAGGTGGGTGTATCAATCACTGTTTGGCTACTTAGGCTAATAGAAAGTCTGCCCTATCAAATTGAATAATCAATATAACCTGGAACTCCACCTATATCTATTGTTTTATAACACCATATATAATATTTAATAGTCTATTCATGGGAATGATTTGAGGTTCATGAGTGCCAGTGCACTCATGGTGTTAATTTTTAGCTCGAGAAATTTAATGGTGAACAGCTGACAAAGGTGGCAATTTTATCTTTTATTTAATCAGTTTCTTGACTGTTCTGCAACATTAACACACTGTGCCCTTCCCTTTCCCCTCAAGGCTCCCACGCCCGGCCCCCAGCCGTGTGAAATCTAGACGGCTCTCTTGGCAACTCTTGAACCTCTAAATTCATCCAGCATTATGCCCTGCCAGTTGAAAGCAGATCATCCACCTTGTATGAAAAGTATTACAGCATTAGTACCACGTGTCGATTGTTGGCTCGATGCTTGAAACGCATACACTTTAATTTATTCACACAAATGCTTAAAAATTGAGCAGGTGGACCCTTGTGAATTTCCTGCCAACACGTCGAAATTTATGATCAGTATGAGAGCAGCATCTTGCTATTTCCATAGTTCATTAAAGAAAAATAGAAAGCACAGTGAAGAGTTTAAAGCTTTATAGCATCACATATTTATACATGATGTGCTTGATGAGATGCTGTGAGCGGGCGCGGGCGTGGGCACGTCTGTCCTTGAGGGCCTATAATGGGACGAGCCGTGACGCCATCCTAGCACAGATTTAAACTACTCGTGACTCCTTGCCGCCATGACGTCAGCAGACAGCAGCAGAAAAAAAAAAAAAAATTGAGGGAGTAAATAGGTAGTCTTGTGTCCACTGGTATACGAACGGTTTCAGGTGAGTGAGTATTAAGTTATATATACTTACACAGTCTTTATACTCTGAATTACAGGGAATTGCTTAACTTTGCACCTTCAAACGTCACTGCTGAAATTGGCTGAATCGCACATGCCACAATAAAAAAAAATATAAAACCTGCATGCGTATTTGGAAATATCTATAAATATATTACATCTTACACCTGAAAAGCAACTACCTACTTTTAATAAATGGCTCTATTTACGCAGGAGCACGTGGGTATCAGGATCAAAAGAGTTTTATAGGTAATAAACAGATTCAGTACTCGTGTTGGATTTATGTTAGCGTCAGAGAGTAACTTTTATCCACGTGCAACCACGTATCTCGGCCCTGCCTGCGTCAAGGTATGTGAGCCACATTTCCGCCTTAAAATAGTGCGTCACATGAGACTAAAATCTTATTACTTGTGGGACGCTAATAACCACGGCGGCCTTGGGATATATTTTCCAACTGGCACTGAAAGCTTTGTCGCCCTTCAAGCCTTCTGTCCATATTGTGTGCTACAACGCATTGGCTTGAACAACGGAGTGAGGGAACAGGGAACGCCCTCTCTGTATTTCACTCACAATGAGGCAAAGAGTGACATGACGACTTCCCCGGACCATTAACCTTGAAGGCAGATCTCGGCCTGCTAGACAAATCTGACTGCATGACCCTGTTCCTGAACGCCCTGTACAGACGATACGTTTACAAAGAAATTTATGTGATTAAGTCAAGGGAAATGTATGGACAAATTATTATATTAAGTACCTTAATTTCAAATGGTGATGGCTGGTCTCTTTCAGATGTGGGACTGTCTTCTACTTTACCATAAGTAGTCTTAGTACTCTCTCTCTCTCTCTCTCTCTCTCTTGAAATGTATTGCCGTAACCCAGTAATGGCAATGGACATAATGCATCAGTATATCCAAATAAAGAAGTTAACGTCCCTATAGTCTTGTCACGAAATAAACTTATTGTACATTATAACAGTGAAAGAAGAAGAAGAAGAAGAAGAAAAGGAGGAGGAGGAGGAGGAGGAGGAGGAGGAAGAGGAGGAATACAAAGGAAGAACCAAACAGCAACAGACCCTGAGGTCCTTACTTAGCTGTTTGGGTAATTATTCTACTCTATTACTGGGAGAGACAGGATAGCACAAAAGGCTCCTTCCCACCCCCATCCCTCCAGCCGAAGTTGGCCGGAAAAAAAGAAATGATACCATGTTGTACAGAAAAAACAACATGGAATTTGAGAGGAAAGTAAGAAAGAGATGATGTCTACTTCTATCACATCTAGTCTACATACGGTCCTAATTTTATTAGTGTCATCTGATGAGTCCTTAAATTTGACTGAGTAGGATATATTTTTACTAGATGACTATAGTGATAGGTTAGTTGCTCAGCAAGGACTCGATTCCTTATACCATCACTATGACGGGGTCAGCAGTAAGTCGCCGAGGAACCTAGCCATCATTAAGGTCTCTTTAATGTAATTAATTTTCTTTGTTGTAAATGAGTTGTTTTTTTCCTTCCTCAGTGAAATATATCTTCATCAGATGATATATATTATTGCACCAAAAAAACAGATATCCGCGGTGAGATTTTTATAAGGTGAACAGTGACAACCGGGGATTTGACATAAGATATTTATCAAGGCGATTTTTAAATGTTTCTATTGTATTCGAGCTGATCACGTTCGAGAGTAATCCATTCAAAATATTTACGACACGGTTAGTGAAGAAATGCCTGGCCTCACTTGTTACAAAACGGTGAGCGTGCATCTTGAAACTATTATTTCTAGTTGAGCTGGACTGGTGCATTGTGAACATATTTTCTGGTTTAACGTTCGTAAAACCTTTGAAGATTTTAAAAACTTCGATGAGGTCACCTCTTATTCTGTGTCTAGTGAAGAGATATAAGTAAAGTTCCTTGAGCCGATCTTCTTAAGATTTATTTATTAGTCTCGGTATCATTTTCGTTGCCCTACGCTGTAATTTTTTTTTAGTTTTTCGATGTCCTTCTTGTAATAGGGTGACCAGAATTGTACATAATACTCAAGATGTGGACGTATAAGTGAATTAAAAAGAGTAAATATTACCATTTCGGCTTTAAAACTGAAAGCTTGACCAATAAAACCGACCAATTTATGAGCGATTTTTGCTATTTCCGTTATTTGATTACAGGATTTGAGGTGTTTTAAAATTATGACGTCAAAATCCTTCTCTTTAACAACATTACTTAAATGTAGTTCATTGTATAGCTTTCATGCGGATTGTTATTTCCAATATGAGTTACGTGATATATGTCTAAGTTAAAATTAATTTGCCATATTTCTGATCACTTAACCAGTTTGTTTAAGTCGCTTTGAAGATGTAGGCGCCGGGATGCTGGGGAAGCTGCACTTGCTGTTTTTGTATCATCAGCAAATTTTGATATTTTACATGTAATCCCCTCATCAATGTCATTTAAATAAATAATAAAAAGTAGAGGACCAAGAACAGATCCTTGAGGAACGCCGCTTTTAACACTGGTCCAGTCTGAAGCATTTCCATTAATTACTACACGTTGTTTACGGTCTGATATCAAATTTTCTATCGAATTCAGAAGATGACCCGTAATCCCATAAGCTTTTAATTTACTAACAAGACGCTTGTGTGGAACTGTCAAATGCTTTTTTGAAAGTCGAGGTAAATTATATCGACTGCCCTAGTGTTATCATATATTTTGAATACATTATTGTAGAATTCGAGTAGATTTGTGAGGCGTGAACGCTTGTTTCTGAATCATGTTGAGAATCTATAATTGTCTTTTTTTTTTTTTTTTTCTAAGAAAGTAATGATTTTGTCTCTTATGATGGATTCCATTAGTTTTTCGACAACTAACTTTAAGCTGGTAGGGGGATAGTACCGGAGTGTGATTTGTTTCCTTTTTTTTTTTAAATATTGGTGTAACATTTGCTAACTTCCACACCGGCACTACTCCGGTGTGTAATGATTTGTTAAATAAGATGAAAAGTGGCTTTACTATTTCATGTTTTGTTCCTTAAGTATACGTGGTGGAATTTTGTCAGGGCCAGGATTTTGATGTTATTTATCGCCAGCAAGATATCGCTTTCCTGAAAAATTATTGAGCTTATATAGGAACTTTTGTTTTGAACTGTTGGGATGGGTTGACTAATTTATGTATTCTCAGATGTGAATACTGATGCAAAGAATTTATTTAGAATAATGGCAATGTTGATATCATCTTCCGTGTGTTCACCATTTTCTATAATTAGTGGCCCAGTGGTTGAATTGAATACTTTCTTCGTATTAACGTAAATGTAAAATTCTTTTAGATTTGTTTTACGTAGCAATCCGAATTTCGTGATCCATTTTGCTCTGCTTTATGAGTTTTTTTTTTTTTCGTATTACGTCTAATTCTGTCGTGTTCGAGTTTGTCTCCCTCGTTCATTGTTAGTTTGTATTTTTTATAAGCGCGTTTCTTTACTTCCAGACTGTCTTTTATTTCACGGATCCACTATTTTTTTTTTCTTTTCTTTTTGGAAGCAGCGTCTGTTTCGCATTTGCACAGAGGATTTGATGGCTGCATTTAGCTTAGTAGTGAACATATTCCATGCTTTATTTATATTATATTATATGTCTCGGAGACAGTGGTCCAGTCAGTGTTCGCCAGGATTCTTCTGCGTTTTTTTTAAGTCAACTCTTCCAAAATCAAATACTTTTCTTTATTTTCAATTGCGTTCACCTTGGTAATATGAGTGTCGAAAGTAATCACCCGGTGATCACTGCCGCTGAATTCTGATCCGACGCTCACATTATTAATGAGGCTTTCATCTGTTGTGAAGATCAGATCCAATAAGTTTTAACCTCACGTTGATTGCTCCACGTGTTGGTATGAAGCATTTTCTAAGAGATTTACATAAAGGTTACGTCCCGAGTGCGGTGTCAGAGGAGGAGAAAGAGGAAGAAGAAAATCAACAAAACAAATCTTGTATTATGTTTACGGGTGCAGTATATCCTACTTATAGTCATAAAATGGATGCCTACATGTCAGGAAAAAGGAAGAGGGGTATTATAGAATGTATTCTTCTTCTTATTTATTTATTTTATTTATTTCTTTTTTATGTAGAGGACATTAAATACGTCGATAAATTAAACTTATCACCATATCATTGAAATGTTATCTTTTATAAACGACAATATTCAAACATTCTGAATATTTCCATAGTTTTTGCATATATATCAGTAGTAATTTTCAAGTAAAATGGCGTTCATTAATAAATATATAAATTAATTAATAAATGAATAAATAAATTGATCAATAGTTTCCCATTACTATCAAGAAAATGAGAATTCTTTCAGCTGCTTCAGCCACGGAACACTATATTAATTTATTTTTATTAATTTATCAGTTTATTAATTTATCTATCTTTATTCACTCTGATTGACCCAGTTATTTACTACTTTTCAAACGTGCAGCAAACTGATTTTGTATTCCTACCTAAAGCCTGTCTGTTTCATAGTAAATCACCCATTGCCACCTTGTTCTTCATTCTGCTTGTTGTTTCATTATATTCATCACCCTCATGTCTTCCTTCTATGCATCCCATCACTTGCATGTATTCCTTTTTATGTTTCCCATTCCCTGCATAACTTTTCTCAGGGCACACACACTGGGGAAGAGTGAATAAGTGTACTTCATGCATATTACAGCATTTTGAAATAACTTTGAACTGCACCTATTCTTAAAACAAACCACGGTCTTTTATAGCTTTACCTTCAATTTTCAAATCTACTAGCACATAACCCGAACATGGCATCCCTTTCCATTAGGATTTAACTGATTTCAACTACTTTTAACAAAATTTAGTAGGAATTATTTTGCGACTCAATAAGGTCCTCATGGTTAAAATGATAATTTAGCAGGCTGTCATAGTAGAAGTTATTATTTGGGGGGTATTTCAGTAGTGTTTTCATTATTATATTCAAAGTTTGACAAAGGTTTTGTACCATCAGAGAGAGAGAGAGAGAGAGAGAGAGAGAGAAACAACTACCTAATTAACTGTCTATAGTTATTCTTTCTTTTCTTCCTTTCCTCCTTTGTTCCTTTTTCTTATGTTTGTTTATCTCAGTTTTCTTTTTACTATTTTCATTCTCCATGGCTTGATATTAAAGGTGTGCTCCCCATCTCTCTCTCTCTCTCTCTCTCTCTCTCTCTCTCTCTCTCTCTCTCTCTCTCTCTCTCTCTCTCTCTCTCTGACACGGTTTATATAGTGAAGAATAATTAACATCAACATCATCACTGTTTTGAGTTGAGTCTATCCTCAAAACATCACTACTGAAAGCCGCACATTTTCTGTAATGACGGTAGCAGACTCAACTAAACCAACCTTTCCTACCAGTGAAGGTAATGAGGCGTGTTAAACTGACCTGCGGGTGTTAAACTGGTGTCTTCTGAAGCATTAGCATTACCATCACCAAAGAGAGAGAGAGAGAGAGAGAGAGAGAGAGAGAGAGCAGGATAAAATGTAAGTAGGCTACTAGAGGACGAATACATAAGGAGTGAAAGGAAGAAAGTGGTGTAGGTGAAAGAGGGAGGAGTCCGATAAAGCTGCGGGGGCGATGTTAAGGCGGGTAAAGAGGGAACTGAGGAGCGCGGGTGTAGAAGGCAGGTGGAGAGGACGAGTATGAGGGCAGAAGGCGGCAGGTGAAGAGAGCGAGTATAGAGGACAAGTAGGTGAAGAGGGCAGGTTTAGAGGGGTAGGCGTATAGGGTTGTTAGAGCGCAGTCGCTAAGGGTGGGTATTGAGGGGCAGGTGAAAAGGGTGAGTGTTAAGGATAGATGATAAGGGGCAGATTCACAGGGCAAGGAAACATTTGCAGGGGACACTCGCTAAAGTTTGAACTGCATAACATGATCTCCAGACGTTGTGATTCCGTAGACTGTTGTGGTTTAAAGGATCTCTCTCTCTCTCTCTCTCTCTCTCTCTCTCTCTCTCTCTCTCTCTCTCTCTCTCTCTGGTAAGTGAATCAGTCGCGAAATTATAATTAAATACGTAACAGGTTTCAGCTCATTACAAATTTCCTATAGATATATTGATCGTGTTTTTTTTTTCTTTCTACTTTGTATTGAAAATCTTGCTTTATATGTTTATATGTTTATTTGTCTCTCTATTTGTTTGTTTGTTAATCGTTTTGTTAGCTTTTTTTTTTTTTTCTCGCCAAGAATATCCGAACATGATTTATCTCTTTGCATTTTAGCTTCATTCATTTTTTTTTCTTACATCCCTATACGTTCTTAGTTAATATGTATCGGTGACATCTCTTTATGGACACTACCACTTAACATTCTGAATCACTAAATCCCAATCCGGACCTTCGCTTTAGCTTACTATCTCTCTCTCTCTCTCTCTCTGTCTCTCTGTTTTTTTTATTTATTTATTTATTTATTTATTTTTTTTTTTTTTTGCTAATGCATTTCAGTATATAGATCCTCTTGACGCGTCTACTTAGCTCTTCACATTTCCAGACCTTTACTTCAACTCATTCTCTCCCTCTATCTCACACACACACACACACACACACACACATATTCTAAGCTAGTTCATTTCAGTTTATACTCGCAGGTCTTCTTGTGGCGCGTCTGCTAACTCTCCTCCTTTCCACACACCTTCACTTCAACCCATTCTCTCTCTATCATTCTCTCTTTATCACACACACACACACACACACACAAGCACGTTCTGCGATAAAATATTTCAGCAGGTCTTCTCCACGCGAGTCTGCTTAACATTCTGCAGCGAAGAGTAACTTTCACTCCGAGATGATGCGATGCTTCTTTCTGATACCACCAACCTCCTTTGCGAAGCTCCCTTGTGCCAAGAGACGTGTGTAAGCTTCACCCCCTCGCTTGCCTGATGCGCGGGGACTTGGGGTCTGGTGTTTGCACTCGTCCGCGGGGTAAGAGAGAGAGAGGGAGAGACGGAGGTTATGCAATGTTTAACGTGTACATTGGTCTGTCAGGCTGTTATAAGCGTGAGACATGGATAGGATTTAAAGTTGTGTATGTTTAAGTACGTACGTACGTGTTTGCATTAGTACAGCTGGATGAACTTTGTATAAATAGGTAGGTAGGTAGGTAGCTTCTCTTTTTCTATGTGTGTTCAGTTGCGTGTCCCGGTGTAATGGAGGGGTATTTAGTGGGTTGAAAAATAATTGTTTAAAAAGATTTTGTGTGGAGAGAGAGAGAGAGAGAGAGAGAGAGAGAGAGAGAGAGAGAGAGAGAGAGAGAGAGAGAGAGAGAGAGAGACAGAGAGAGAGAGAGAGAGTTATATACCAGCCAGTCTGTGGCTATCTGCACTGAATATATCTGGTTCGTTGCCTTGCTGACTGTGTGGTATTTTCCCCTTCGTCTTACAAGCAACCTGTTTATTCATTTGTTTTTTCGTCAAGCAATGTTTTACAGAGGAATTGCTAAATCATGAGTGCCCGCGTGGCGAATCCAGCCCAATTATCTGGCAAGTTTATAAGGCAGTGTAGCGAAACTATGCTATTATCCTTGATAATATCCAACAGATGATTAGGATCTCGGGAGAGAGTTTAGCTCCATTGTAAAACGCGGAGATTCCTTAAGAGGCCAAGCAGTAGTGATGGAAGTGATAAGGTAATGAAAGGCAGTGATATCAGGGAGGCAAAGAGACACTGGTCCCCACATTTTCAAACGTCTCAGCGTCTTATCGCGAGCAATTTTAACAAACTCTATATAGTGGGTGTTACTGGGGTTTATGTGATTGTACAGATAGTTTAACAAGGATTCTGTATGATCAGTAGCGAAAACACTCATGGAATTCCGACTAATTATCTCTGTGGGGTTTGGAAAATTGTCCTTAAGAGAGAAAAAGCTGTTAAAAAAATGGACTTTGTGTGTGTGTGTGTGTGTGTGTGTGTGTGTGTGTGTGTGTGTGTGTGTGTGTGTGTGTGTGTGTGTTGAAAAGTGCCCATGTATGATTTAATATAGTTCTTCCCTCTTCAGTGGACATTCTTTTTTTCTTGTTCTTCCTTTTTTGTTGTCCTAGGCCAGTGCCTCTCTTACATAAAAAGACTCTTCTGTCTCCAAACCAGATCGTCTTCAAAAATAAGAAAGGTGTTTATATTTACCATTATCGTTGAATTAACTGCTAAAATCCATCTTTGAGTACCTATGAAGTTCTGCTTGATCTGATCTTGTAGGTTTGGAATTTTAGGATTGCTGGTGTTTTGATAATGGTGTGTGTGTTGTTCCTACTTGACTGAACCTGCTAAGAGTGTCCGCGCATTCTCGTGGTGGAAATGTTCACTATTAACAAGAGAGGTGATAAGAGACTCGCCGTGCAGTAGTTACGCGTGTGGTACTTATTTATTTATTTACTTAATCAATTTATTTTAATCGAACAATTAATTATTATTATTATTATTATTATTATTATTATTATTATTATTATTATTATTATTATTATTATTATTACTATTATTATTATTATTATTATTATTATTATTATTATTATTATTATTATCATTATTATTATTATTATTATTATTATTATTATTATTATTATTATTATCATTATTATTATTTTATTTATTTATTTATTTATTTACTTATAGATTTATTTATTTTTGCTTGTTAAAATGTTCCCATGTTGACAAACTGTTTAGGAAATGTGCCTATCCACTTTTAGCTTGTTAATGCAAGTACGTGTTTAATGTTTGAATATCTCTATGAAGTAATTTATTGATCATTCTGGAATATGAATAATTTATATATGATGCTGATGATGATGATGGTGGTAGTGGTGGTGGTGATGGTAATGGTGGTGGAGGCGGTGACAATGATGGCAAAGGTGGTAGTTAATCTATTCATTTGTTCATTTGAGTGCAAATTACATTTGGCTGTCTTTGATTTAATGGCAGCAGGGTGCCCGAGGCGACGCGGACTGGATCAGTGTGTGGCTGACGGCAGTGCTGGTCAAGCCATCACGGAAAAAAAATAATAATGCCACTGCGAGGTATGATTTTCCTGGAAGCCATCTGGCGGGGTGAAGAACTTGGGGCGGCGAGGCGTGTACCCCTACCGGCTGGTCTGGAGGGCGTCCCCGCCACTCTGGCGTGCCCTGTCCCCGCCCCTTCCTTCACCCATTGCGGGGACGGTCTTGTCCTCCAGCTACAGTTCCTTGCGGTGCATTGTACCCAGCTTTGGTTCTTTGCGGTACCTTCAGTTCATGAATGCTGTAGCTTGGAATGAACCTGCCGGGGGATGTGAGGGTGCGTGCCGTGCCTCCAGGCCGTAAGGTGGTGCCAGGAGCGTCCTGCTGCCGCTGCTGCTGCTGCCTCTACCTCATTCCCTGCCCGTCTGAAAGGCCCCGCCGGCTGCCCTGATGCTTCCCGCCAGCCTGTTCTCACGCTACTCTTCTCACTTTCTCCCCTCCTCTGCCCGCTCAGGCAGAGGACACACACACACACACACACACACACACACACACCTTACACTCGATCGAGCACACTTATGAATCTCTGGTCAGATTCGAGAGAGAAGAGACTGCATATTCATTAAACAGGAAAAAGAAAGTCTACACGACAAGCGGCAGTCTGGAATTCATGACGTGCGAATTTTGGGGTGTGCATCCCGGCCTGGGGAGCAGCAGCGAGGGTCCACCGCCACATACCCGGCCAGGGAAACAAAGGGAGCAGCCTTACGCGTCCCGCCCCGTGCAGGTGTTGGGGACAAAACAACCCTTTATATTCGACGCAGCAGGTGCAGCGACGCACCATTTAAGAGGCGCACACATGCACGAGTCAGGTGGGAAAGTCCGTGGAAGGAAGAGACGGGATGGAAGAGAGGGAGGCGAGAAAAAGCTCGTTTTCCATGCTGCTTTTGTTTTGCTCTTTAGAATAGTGGTGGTGGTAGGTAGTGGCGGGCAAGATCGTGACTGCCTTCAGGACCTCGTGGCGGCCTGCATCCAGGGCAGTGTTGGGCGGGCGGCTGGCGGCAGTGAACAGGCGAACGTGGCTGCCACACACCGCCAGACACTGATAGGTAGAGAGGGGGCGGGGAGGGGGGCTGCTGGAGAACGTGAAGGGTTGTGGGGTCAACGCTGATGATGCCCTCAGGAGCTACCCACCACCATCCCTCTCCTGCTCTTTCTCTGTCTCACTCATTCAGTCCCTCCCCGGCGCGCGCAGTGGCTCGCTCCCGCCCGTCCTGTTAATGCTGCCGCTTCCACACAGAGTGGAATACAGGCTGCACTGCGCCTTCCACACAGCTTTATTACAACGCAACTCAAGGTGGGGTGGATTTCCTTACGTAGTGCTTCTGAGTACTGCATCAGAGGAAAAGGAGAGGCAGGGAGCGAGAAAATAGAGGGAGAGACAGAGGGAGGCGGCGGCAACGGTGGTGGTGTTTACAGGAGCCCCACGTGAGCCCCGGGGTGATGACACTCTACCCTCGCCCACTCGCGGGACATCATAGACCCCACGCCTCGCCGCTGGACTGCTCTGTGCTATCACGCGGAAACATAAAACAGTGAAAGTGTTTGTGTCAGTGAAGCTTGGTGCCCGGCGTTGGTAAGGGAAGCGGGTGGCGCGGGCGTGTGTGTACTCAGTGAGGGCGTGGTGGGGTTGTGGGTGCGTCGGGTAGGTGAGACTGAGGCTGAGGCTGAGTAGTGTGTGGAGGCTACTGGCGGCTCCTCTCCCGCTGCTCCTCCTACACTACACCTGATTAACAGCCGCCTGCCAACCGGTCCCGCCTGTTTATTAGTGATCGCACCTGGCAGAGTCGCGGCGGGATCGGTGCATCAAGGGGGACGTGTCGTGGCTTCTGCTCCTCCAGGTCGTGGCTTTGTGCGTGAACGAACAGCTTGGGTGAAGGGATATTTGTATAGAAAGTCTGGTGAAATTGAGTAGCGCTGATGTCATATATTGTGTTGATGACCGTATATAGAGACGGCGGGAGGCAGACTGTCCCTGAGCCTGAGTGTGTGCGCAGCGATACTGGGCTATGGGTGGTGCCTGCCTCGCGGTGCGGCGTGCAACCCTCGCCTGTGTCCCTGATCTGGGTGTAAAATATCACAGGGTGTAGAGCAGATAAACACGGCTGAGAAAAGAAGGAAAAAAAAAGTGTTTGACTGAGTGACCATTACCCAACACACTATTTGAGGTTATGGCGAGTGAAAGTGGTGACTGACATTTTGGCATCATAAAGTAAAGAGTAATCAGTACATATTTAGAACAAGACAGGAATGTGACCGATTGATCATTGGACGTGACCCACGCAGCTGATAGGAACACCCCCTCCTTCACCCTCCCTAACTAGCCAACCACCCACTCTCCATGCAGTTAACATCATTACACTCCCTCACCCCTCCTTTCTCTCTCTCTCTCTCTCTCTCTCTCTCTCTCTCTCTCTCTGCTTCGTAATAATGACTATAATAACCTCCTCTATCTCCCATTCCTCATAAGTCATCCCTGTCATGAACGTGGATGCCAGTTTCCTTCGTTTTCTTCGGTGTATACTTAACCCAATGACACAGTGCATGCTCATCAGCGTTCATCTTGTTTACATTCGCTGCCCGCATACACATTAGCACCGCCACGCGCACACTCCATACCTTGCCTTCACTTTCCTTTAGTATTAATTCCTCGTACACGATTAAATACGCTTGCACTTCACAACGTTAATTATCAGCGCCCCTTGTTTAGTAGCGTGTTAGACCTTGAGTGTGAACTACGTGTGTGTGTGTGTGTGTGTGTGTGTGTGTTACCTGCATAGTCTCTGTTCGTAATACAGTCCTCGTACATAATATCCTGTCCTGTGTAACCTTCAGGAACACCAAGAGATGATCTGTTCTGCATACACTGCCCACCCGCAGCCCACACAGCCAAGGCCTCACATACACACACACACACACAGACACTTACACACACACACACACACACACACACACATACACACACTTATACACACACACACACACACACACACACACACTTATACACACACACACACACACACACACACACACACACACACACTTATGCACACACACACACACACACACTTATACACACACACACACACACACACACTTATACACACACACACACACACACACACACACACTTCCTTCCCTAGCACACACACACACACACACACACACACACACACACACACACACAATCCCTCCCTTCCCCAACACACACACACACAATCCCTCCCTTCCCCAACACACACACACACACACAACTACCTGCTAGCTTATCCCCGGCGGCTTGTCCTGCCTGGCCGCGTGGGAGGGTAAGGCAAGGAGGGGTGCACGTGTAGGGGTCGGCGCATCAGCCTGTCTCTGGGTGTGGGGTGCGCCAGGCCGTGTCTTGCCTTAATCTTGTACCTTGGCACCGCTGGTAGACTGGACACAGGACATTCTTACACCATCCTGGAGACAGCCTAAAGCACGTAGATTGGTCTGTAAAGATTGGCAATTCAGAAACGAGGATCTGAGTGGTGTCCGTGTTATTAAGTTTAATGCAGACAGGTGTGTAAGGACTAAGACTTCAGAAAAGAGGAACTGAGTAATGTCTTAATTCTGAATTGTGTTTCTTACTTAAGCTTCATGCAGAGTAGTGTGTAAAGACTATCACTTCAGAAACGAGGAGCAGAAAGGTGTCTGTCTTCCTGTCCGTGTTTCTTATTTAAGCTTGTGATGTAACGCAAAGGTGGGTGCTGTGCGGGAACTTTATTAGGGCAGGATACTTAAAAGTGATTCCCTTATTTAGGTCAGCGCATCGAGCCACACTCTATATCGGTGCATCCACTTATCTTTTTCTAACGTCTTATTATACAGGACAGGACGCAGTGCTTATACTTCGGGACTCGAGAGCGGTTTTCAGGTGGACTGTGACTGAGTGAGTGAGTGACTAGATACTAACGTGGGGTGCGCCAAGTGGACGGACTCGCAAAGAAGAGAAGAGAAGAGAGAAAGAAAAAAGTGGTGTGCTTCTAACAGGTGTTGCCTGCCAGACTGGTGAATCCCAACACTTCATGAGAGGTGAGTTGCTTTTCATTTGCTTCGTGTTGATTAATCTCTCTCTCTCTCTCTCTCTCTCTCTCTCTCTCTCTCTCTCTCTCTCTCTCTCTCTCTCTCTCTCTCTCTCTCATCCCGTAATAGATTAACCCACTTACTAATTCCCGCATTTCTCTCTCTCGTTAATAGCTTAATTTCAGGTAATTAGCAACAATAAGAGAATGAGGAGGCACGGCGGGGACATAACTAGCAGCGGCGGAGTTAATTACCTTTGTGGTTTGTTAGTAAACTCGTCCCGGTGTCTGGTGGCGAGGAGCTCTTAGTGGCGCGTTAAGCATGGGAGGCCACGGACAGCGGCAAAAGTAACGAGACACCGCGGAGATTTATCACTTTATTGTTAATAGCGAAGGCAGGTGTTGGAGGAGGGAGGATGTGAGAGGTTGAGGGAGAGGCTGAATGAGACGGGGTTATAAGAGAGGCTGAGGGTTTGGACTGGGATGGTGTATAGGATAGACTGCAAGAGTTCAAGAGGGAGACTGAGAGAGTATGAGACAAGACTAAGGGAGAGAGGGTGAGGGTTAGGAGAGGGACGGACTGAGATAGACTGCAAGGATTCAAAATAGAGGTGGAAAGTTTTTTTTTCTCTGGGAAAATGTGCTTGTTCGTTTTCTTTTTTTTCTTTTTTTTTCTGGTTTGTTTATTGGTGCTAGTGTTGTGTGTGTGTGTGTGTGTGTGTGTGTGTGTGTGTGTGTGTGTGTGTGTGTGTGTTCTTTCTTCGTCGTCGTGTTATCTTCATCATCTCAGCCTTTATTTTCTTCGTTTCTTTCTTCTACCTGGTCTCTCTTCTACTTCTTCTTTTCTTCTTCCACCACCACCACCACCACCACCACCACCACCACCACCACCAGCTCCTCCTCCTCCTCCTCCTCCTCCTCCTCCTCCTCTGTTTACTTCTTACTGTTCTCGCAGTACTTGACATGCTGCTTCTCTTCTTTCGGTTTCTCCTCCTCCTCCTCCTCCTCCATTTAATTCTTAGTATTCTCTTACTTGGCATGCTACCTCTCCTCTTTCAGTTTCCCCTCCTCCTCCTCCTCCTCCTCCTCCTCCTCCTCCTCCTCCTCCTCTTCCATCCCTTCCTCCTCCTCCTCCGTTTACTTCTTACTGTTCTCTTACTTGATATGTTACTTCTCTTTTGGTTTCTCCTCCTCCTCCTCCTCCTCCTCCTCTTCCTCCTCCTCCTCCTCCTCCTCCATCTCAACACCTTTCTTATTGTACTCTCGTCGCTTTCTCTTGTCTGATGTACTACGTATTCGTTCCTCTTTTCTTTCGTGTGTGTGTGTGTGTGTGTGTGTGTGTGTGTGTGTGTGTGTGTGTGTGTGTGTGTGTGTGTGTGTGTGTGTGCGTAACATCGATTAGTTGTGCACGTATCCCAACACATCTATAAATATTTAACACACGCACACACAAACACACACACACACACACACACACACACACACACACACACACACACACACACACACACACACACACACACACACACACACACATGGGAGTGGGCAGGCTGACGTGATGTGGCTAAGAGAGAGAGAGAGAGAGAGAGAGAGAGAGAGAGAGAGAGAGAGAGAGAGAGAGAGAGAGAGAGAGAGACTTGAAATACAGAGTAAGAAGTAATCCAAGTTTCTCTCTCTCTCTCTCTCTCTCTCTCTCTCTCTCTCTCTCTCTCTCTCTCTCTCTCTCTCTCTCTCTCTCAGGCGTATGGTTGCTCCCTTCTCCCCTTTCCCCTTACTTTCTTCTCACGCGGAAAGGAGGAGAAAACGACCATTGTTCACCTGATTACCTTTAATTAACAAGTATGCTCTCATTGTTAGTATTCGCGCTGCATTAACTTTGACAGTGACAATGGTGGTAATAGTAATGATTATGATATCAGAAACAATAACTGTAATGAAGATGAGAGAAAGAAGAAAAAGGAGGAGGAGGAGGAGAAGGAGGCTAACGACAAAAAGAACAACAGCAGCAGCAACAGCAACAGCAACATTAACAATGATGATAATAAAAGTGATATTAATGATACTGATTGTTATTAGGTAGTAGTAGTAGCAGCAGCAGCATCAGCAGCAGCAGCAGCAGTAGTAGTAGTAGTAGTAGTAGTAGTAGTAGTAGTAGTTGTAGTTGTTGTTGTTGTTGTAGTAACAATAACAGTAATAAGAACCTTAATATTTATATACTTCAGGTAATATTACATATAAAGTGGACATCCAATACGGGAGGTGAAGAAAACACTCATCGAATAACCGAATCAAATAACAAAAATAATACCAGAAGCAAAAAGTAACACAAGAAAAAAAATCCTTTCAGGTTATTCCTTGCTTCACGAAAAAAAAAGAAGAAGAAAAGAAAGACTACGTGTGGATGGGACTCTCAACACTATTCTCTCCTGCTTCTTGGTCTTCCTTTGGTCTACTTTCACGAACCCCTGGGAACTTGGACACGTTTTCTAATCCTGCACGTCTTAAGGGGAAACTCGTTCGTTGAGACACCCTAAGAAAAAAAAAAAAAAGAGCAAAATTTGTCAATATAACCGCTGCCTGAGCTGCTTGTGTCCAGGTTAAAATACTTCCATGTCTTGGAGGGTAAAATCTTGTAAATTGTAAATGGTTTAGATATAAAGGTGAAATTAATCCACCTCGTGGTGTCTTAGGAAAAAAAAAAAAAAAAAGGAAGAGTGTAAGAAAAACTGATACTGGTAGCGCGTTGAATGGTTGAAATACGTGCATGCCTTGAACGGTAAAAAGCTGTGCACGGGGTTTAAATCAACATGCATTTGGTGTACTACGTGGTATTGTGTGAAGGAAAATTAATACTGGAGTAGAGATAATAATAATACTTGTAAGCTGTGGACAATGAACAGATCTTGCATATCGCATTCAGCTTTACAGATAATCAAATGATACACGAAAAAAAAAAAACATAAAAGAAAACAAATCCTGACAAGTTCTGGATGATAAAAAGAAGGAACAACTATTATTGCAGTTTCGAAATTAACATGCAATCATCGAACACCGTGTTACCATATACAAAAGTTTATAGTGTGTGTACATGTAAATATACCCATTATTATTCTAAGAGTCACCTGAAGTAAACAACATGAGAACGCAAGGGAGGACACGCGAAGCCATTAGGCCTACACGTGGCAGTCCCTGTATAATAAATAAATACCGATGTCCATCTATCATCTCTACTCATAAATCTGTCTGGTCTTTTCTTAAAGCTCACCATTCACTCCACAGTAACAATCTGATAACCGAGTCTATTCCAGTCATCAACCATTCTATCTGATGACCAATTTCCTCCTATCTCCTTTTCGAATACGACTTTATCAAGCTTGAGCCCGTTACTTCTTGTTCCCTCCTGATTTTTTTTAATAAGTGTCAGGGAAGGAGAGTGGCCAAGGGCACAAAGAACACGGAGGAGGGCGGGAGGGAAGAGACCCGCCCAACTTGCCACTCCCAAATGTCAAAGACTCAAAGAAGTTGGCCAGATTAATTTCAAAGGTGTTTTGGTACTTCTCAACTGAAACAGTTCACGTCGTAAGAGGAGGAATACAAAAGTGGTCAGATAGTTCCAGTATTTACCAGTGAAAGGAGATGAAAGAGTTAACTCTTGCGTTAATCAGGTGGACAGAATGGTGATTGATAATGAAAAGAAGAGAGAGAGAGAGAGAGAGAGAGAGAGAGAGAGAGAGGAGAGAGAGAGAGAGAGAGAGAGAGAGAGAGAGAGAGAGAGAGAGAGAGAGAGAGAGAGAGATAAAAAACAGGCAGAAAATTTTTAGTGTTTATTAGTGTGATGGGATAAAAGAGGGAAGATACTGGTCAACTCTTGCATTAGTGAGGTGGACAGAATAGTGATTGGTAGCGCAAAAAAACAGAATCAAACAAAGTTCCATAGTCTAAAAGTGAAAGGTATGAAAGAGTGATGATACTTGTTACTTGTTAGGTGGACAGAATAATGACTGATAGTAGGAAAAAAAATGACAAGTTGGCAGAGTACCAAAATTTACCAAGGAAAAGAATAAAAAGAGTGACAGTGCTGGTCAATTCTTGCATTGGTCAGGAGATATAAGGCGAAATAGCAGAATCGGACACAGTTCCAAAGTTTACCAGTGAAATGAATGGAGTGAAGATACTCGTTAACTTGCATTAGTGAGGTGGACACAATAATGATGCAAAAAAAAAAAAAAAATCAGGCAGAGTTCCAGAGTTTACCAATGAAAGGAATGAAAATATATCGGTGAACTCTTACGTTACAAACTCTAAGGATATTCTTGCATAAACCTTTCTTCCTATATCCATTTTGCTGCATGAATAGCTCCATCAAGTAGCGTGGTGTTGATTATAAGACTTTGTCGAGATACAGGGAATACTCATTATCAGTTAAATCTATTAATTCAGTGGTTGTCATTTCTCAAAATTCAGGCCAGTGTAAAAAAATAAATAAACCGTGATGAAATGAATAAAACATAAAAATAAAGAAATCCAAGGACAAAGATATGAATGAAAAGCGAAGACAATGGAAGGTAAGCTCTATTAATTTTTTCAACAACAAAACAATTTAACAGATCGTAGTACAGAAACAAAAAGTATTAAAAGTTATAAATTTGCTACGTGAAAACTTGTTCGAGAGAGAAACTGTGAAGAGTACTGGTGGAAATAAATATAATCATGTCTCGGTAAATGAAGTGAAAGCAAGAAAGGGAGAAAACGGAGAAAGTATCATTACTATTCTGTACTATTAAACGATTTCTCGAGTATATTACATAAAAATTTTGTTATGTAATCATGATACTCAGAGGAAACGAGAGAGAGAGAGAGAGAGAGAGAGAGAGAGAGAGAGAGAGAGAGAGAGAGAGAGAGAGAGAGAGAGAGAGAGATCCTAGACTCTCCTCCTTTTCCTCCATGTGCAGACCGTCTCTCTCTCTCTCTCTCTCTCTCTCTCTCTCTCTCTCTCTCTCTCTCTCTCTCTCTCTCTCTCTCTCTCTCGTCTTAAAGGATTTGCCGTAACTCAGAGCGCGATAATAGCGAGTAACGAGGGAAGAGGGAAGGAGGAGGAGGAGGAGGAGGAGGAGGAGGAGGAGGAGGAGGAGGAGGATGTGGAGGTGGAGGGGGAGGAGGAGGAGGAGGAATAAAAGGCTGCGTCATGGTGGGGGTATTTAAGAGATTGGATTGGAGGGAAGAATAAAGGAAAGGAAGATTGCTTTCTCTCTCTCTCTCTCTCTCTCTCTCTCTCTCTCTCTCTCTCTCTCTCTCTCTCTTTCTGGTAGTGTGGATGATAATACTCTTTTGATTACATTAGATTTATGGGTTACCTTACTGCCACCATAGCTCCTTTTGTATACACACACACACACACACACACACACACACACACAGTAAGAGGAAAAGAGTACATTTGAATTTGCCGTGTGTGTGTGTGTGTGTGTGTGTGTGTGTGTGTGTGTGTGTGTGTCTGCCGTGCATAATGTTGCTGACCATCCCGCAAAGAAAGAAAGAGAGAAAAAAAAAGAGCGAGAGAATCAAATCATCGCCTTGGGGCATGCTGGGTACGGGAGGGAATGTGTTTCATTTCTTCAAGGTGACACACGGCCCCTCCTCTCTCGCTCCCCTGCTTGTGTGTGTGTGTGTGTGTGTGTGTGTGTGTGTGTGTGTGTGTGTGTGTGTGTGTGTGTGTGTGTGTGTGTGTGTGTGTGTGTGTGTGTGTGTGTGTGTGTGTGTGTGTGTGTGTGTGTGTGTGTGTGTGTGTGTGTGCTCTGTGTTTCTCTGATTATCTTGTATACTTTCGTCTTGTCTGGCAATGTTTACGAGTGTAGTGTAATTAATTTCTCTCTGTCTCGGTTCTCTCTCTCTCTCTCTCTCTCTCTCTCTCTCTCTCTCTCTCTCTCTCTCTCTCTCTCTCTCTCTCTCTTCCTCTTCTCTTCTCTTTCTTGTTTTCCCTTTCTCTTTTCTCTCTTCCACCACCACCATCTCTACCATCATCACTTCCATCACCACCTCCTCCTCCTCCTCCTCCTCCTCCTCCCTCCTCCTCCTCCTTCTGATCCTGATCCTGATCCTGATCCTCTTCATTCCCCTTCTCCTCCTCCTCCACCACCTTCTCATTCTTATTCCCCTCCTGTGTCTCATTCTCCTTCAGATTTCCCCCCTCCTTCTTCTCCTTCTCCTTAATCTTATTCTTATTCTCCTCCTCCTCCTCTTCCTCCTTGTCGTTCTCCTTCAAATTTCCTCTACCACTGTATGATGCACGTGTTCTGGCGGGGCGCTGAGACTTGCGTAGCTTGAATTAAGAAGTTGTTGGTACAGATCCATAAGGCAGGGAAGGCTGGGCTAGCTAGAGTATTACCTCCCATAATGCTAATCTCTCCCGCCTGCCGCACGGGGACGAGTTGTCTGCCCAAATGCGGAATGGAGAGAGAATAATGTTCGGCATAACACGGAGGGAGATAAGAAGAGAACATCGTGGATTAGGCAGCGCACCAAATTTGAAGACATGCTGATTATAATTAGGAAAAGAAGTAATGTGGTGGAAGAAGGAGAGGAGGAGGAGAAGGAAGTACAGTGGTGGAAGAACAAGGATGAGGAGGAGAAGAAAAAGGAGAAGAAGAAGAAGAAGAAGAAGGAGAAAACTAAAAAAAAAAAACAGCAGTAATAGAACAAGAACAACGACAAAAGAAAAAAAACAAGAGAAGAAGAAAAGAGCAAGAAAAAAAGAAGAAAAAACAAAGTGAATGTAGAAATAATGATAATAGTAATAATAATAATAATAATAATAATAATAATAATAATAATAATAATAATAATAATAGTAACAATAATAATAATAATAATAATAATAATAATAATAATAATAATAAGAAGAAGAAGAAGAAGAAGAAGACGAAGGATAAGAAAAAAAAAAGAACATGGATAGGACACATCATGAACCTGACAGATGATATAATATAGACAAACTGGATGGCAACATAATGGCAACGTTTGTAGTGATGGTGAAGGAAGAGAGGATAGTCACGGAACAGTAGATGGAGGGATGGGCCTGGAAGTTTTGCTTGGGTACCCTGGGACAGAGGGGCAGGTGAGAGAGATGAGGCGTAGGTGGGGGAGGCGTGGTTGTGTGAGACCTTTATCATGTAGTAGTAGTAGTAGTAGTAGTAGTAGTAGTAGTAGTAGTAGTAGTAGCAGCAGCAGCAGTAGTAATAGTAATTGTTGTTGTTGTTGTTGATAGTCGTTATCGGGTGTCTTCTGGTACTACAACTCCCTCCTCCTCCTCCTCCTCCTCCTCCTCCTCCTCCTCCTCCTTCCTCCTCCTCCTCCTCCTCCTCCTCCTCTTCCTCCTCCTCCTCTTATGGTGTCCTCTCTGTACGTAATGCCAGTAATTAGTGTACTTAGTGTAGTGAAATTAAGCAGCCCAGCAAGGAATTATGGGTCTGTTGCTGCTTGTAATCCCTTTGTATGTAATCCTCCTCTTTATCCTCGACCACCACCACCACCACCACTACCACCACCATCGCCTTCTGCCCCATCCTCTCCTATTTTTCCTCCTCCTCCGCCGCCGCCACCCGACCCCGCGTGGCCAGAGGCTGTTGAACCTCCGGGCCGGAACCTGCCTCCCCCCACGTCCCCTATGCGCCCCCCACCACCATGCCACCCCCCACTCACCCTCATCTCTCTCTCTCTCTCTCTCTCTCTCTCTCTCTCTCTCTCTCTCTCTCTCTCTCTCTCTCTCTCTCTCTCTCTCTCTCTCTCTCCTGAATTATATTATCTTTTCCTTTCTTTTTTCCTTTTTCATCACCGTTTTTCCTTTTCTTCCTTTCTTCTAATATCCTTCTCCCTTCATCTCATTTTCTATCTAATTTTTCATTCCCCTCCCTCTTTCATCCTAGTTTGTTCTTTTCTCATTTCTTCTTCCGTTTATTACTCACTTGCATATATATAATAAGTCCTCTCTTTCCATTTCTCCCTCTTCTCTTCTTCCATTCCATTCCATCTCACTTTCATACACCCACTTATCCTCCAACTACCATTTTTCATTTCTCCATTCCTTGCATCTCCCTTTCTCCTCCTTCTCCCTTCATTTCACTTTCCTTTTTCATTTCCTTTCCTCTTTTCTTTCTGTCTTCCATGTTCTCTTTTCCCTTTTCTTCTTCTATCACCATCTTCCTCTCACTTCTTATTTACTCTGCTTATTTCTTCCTCCTTCTTTATTCTGTCACTCACTCGTATTTCTTATCGCCCCTTTCTACTTCTCCCTCTTCCCTAGTTCCATCCCATTCCATCTCCCTTTCATACACTGCGTATCCTTCAACCTTTTCCCTTTCCTCCATCCCTTGCATCTTCTTTTCTCCTCCCTCCCACTTCTTACCTCCTTTCCATTTCTCTCTCTTCCTTAGTTCCTTCCATTCCATCTCTCTTTTACACACCCACGTATCCTTCACCAACCTTTTCCTTTTCCTTCCTCCCTTGCATCTCCCTTTCTCCTTCTCTCCCGTCCTTCACGATGCACTTTCCACCTACTCGCTAATCCTCGGCAGTTCCACTTTGCCTTTCACTCCCTCATTCCAATGCCACTTGCCATTCTCCGCTGTCCTCTGCCCATCCATCACCCCCCTCTGTGAATCTGTGACGTGTCGTGGCTGGAACCGTATTGTGTGTCACTCCCTCTGCACTTGGAAGGTGTCACGCCCTGGTGGTTCGTTGATGTATTGATGTGTTGATTAATTTGGGTATTTGCTCGGTTTGTTAGTTTGGTTATTTATTTACTTGCTTGTTTATTTGGTTCGTTCGCTAGTTAGTTGGGGAACCAGTCAGTCAGTCAGTTAGCTAGTTATTTATTTATTTATTTATCAATTTATTTAGTTAATTGGTTAGTTTTGTTAGTCAATCAGTCAGTCAGTTAATGATTCATTAATTCATTTAATCAGTTATTCATTCATTCAGCCAGTTAGTGAGTGAGTGAATTAGTTAGTTCAGTTAGTAATGGTCTCTTGATTTGAATATTTACATTTTTTTGTAAAATAATTCGGAAACCTGGTCCAGAGAGAGAGAGAGAGAGAGAGAGAGAGAGAGAGAGAGAGAGAGAGAGAGAGATTAGTTCCATCTCTTACTCCAGTACAATATATGAAAAGAAAAAAAAAGTATAAATAAAACCAGCTCAGGTTGCGACAGTCACGCTACACAGAGGTGGTGGTGGTGGTGTTGTTGCTGCATCATCTCGCCACCCTACCTTGTCTTCGCGGTCACTCGCTCCGACAAAGCCTGCATGCAGGTAACCTCTGAGACGCGCCTCTTTCATCATCACAATAACACGGAGAGGAAAGGAAGTTTGAGGTAAATGGAAATAAGTTGTTGGGTATTATTTCTAAACGTTGGTAAACCAAGTTGTTCATATGTATTACCAGTAAGAGTAAGAAAGTAATGGATGTTAATCTAAGCTTTTGGTAAATCTTAAGAAACGTTTATCTTTCGTTATCAAAGTAACACGCGGAAAGGAAAGGAAATTTGTGGTAAATGGAAATATGTTGTCGTTCATATTTCCCGTAATAAATACTAAGAAAGGAAGAAGGATGTTTATTTAAGCTTTTGGTAAAACTTAGACGTTTATCTTTCAGCATCGAAATAACACAAAGAAATTATGGGGGTTTTTGATAAGTGGAAATAAGTTTCAGTTCATATTTTGTAACACAGTACTAAGAAAAGAAGGAAGCAGGACTTCACTTAAACTTCTGATGAAACTTGAAAGAAAGGAAGTTAGTGTGGAGTGGACGTGCAAATAGATTATAATTTGGCTTTCAATAACGTCATCAAGAAAAGAAGCTTATACTGGATGAAAAAAAAGGTAAACTATAATTTACACTCGTAACCTTCCCCCCCACAAAAAAAAGAGAAAAAAATAGTATGAAGAAGAAAAGAAAAAAAAAAACACTGACCTGAAGAAGAGCATGATTTACACTTTCAATAATATTCAAGAAGGAAGGAAGGGAGGAATGAGGAGAGGAAGGAAGTAAGTTCATGCCAACTGGAAAGACTGGAAACTGGAAATGCGGGATGGCCTCACGAAGGTGGCGTGTGGAGGGGAGTGTGGCGTGTGGAGTGTGCCGTCACGCTCGCGCCTCTCAGCAAACACAGGTGGCTCGGCGTGTTCTCCGCTGATGCTTAGGTGCAGGATGGAAATGTTCTTTATAGGTGCCTTTCTCTCTCTCTCTCTCTCTCTCTCTCTCTCTCTCTCTCTCTCTCTCTCTCTCTCTCTCGTTCAAGTTTTCCTTATTTTTTTTTCCTTTTTTGTTAACTTACGTAATCATTGTTGTGTGCACTTATGTGAAGAGTGTGAGAGAGAGAGAGAGAGAGAGAGAGAGAGAGAGAGAGAGAGAGAGAGAGAGAGAGAGAGAGAGAGAGAGAGAGAGAGAGAGAGAGAGAGAGAGAGAGAGGTATTAGTAGGATTGCTGGCCGCTCACTCCTGCAGGACCACACACACACACACACACACACACACACACACACACACACACACACACACACAAACAGGACGGCAGGATTACCAGTACAGGATTGGCGGGGTGCACGGCTACAACTCCCCGGCTTACACCCTGGTCCCTATTTCCCGTCAGGTGAGAATAGGGGTTGTAAAAGGGACGTAAAGATGTAAAAGGGGAACAAAAACTTAGATTGTCTCCTGGCCTGGGGTTCGAACCTGGGTGTGCTAGGGCCTTACAGTCTTGCACCATCGAGCCGCTCTCGTATGAAGACACCTTTCGTAATTTCAAGTGTTTTTATTTTATTTTATTTTATTATTTTTTCTATTTTTTGGGAGGACTGGCGTCTTAGGTGTGGATTATTTGTTTTTCGTTTTTTTTTTTTTTATGTACGTGGTCAGAACTTCTCTTACATGAAAAGGAAAGATAAATGAAAATTTAATTTAAGTAGAACGAAGCATCGTTTATGCATTTTGTTTATTTAAGAATTTATTTATTTGTTTATTTATTTACCTATTCATTTATTATTTTTTAATGCAAGTCAGGCGCCGGACAAGGGCAACAAATATGTGAAAAAAAGGGAAAAAAAGCCTCACTGATGGCGCCACTCCCTTACGAAGACAGTCTGAAGGCTACTCGAAAATTACATCATGGACTGTCTTGAAATCTAAAAGAGGAAAAGTAATACTGATACAAATATTGTTGCTAATTTAAATGCAAAATAATGTACTTGAAGTCTGTCCTCTGTTTCTCATAGACTTTATTTATTTACGTTTGTTTGTTTATTTATTTATTTATCTATTTACTGAAAGGAGATTAAGTTGTTGAAGTTAAATCTCTAATGCATCTTGTGTTTCCTTAATAAGAAGATCCAACATCATTTGTAAGTGACAGCTACATATATACCTCTCACCACTCTGGGCTACCATGAACACACACACACACACACACACACACACACACACACACACACACACACACACACACACACACACAAAAGAATCACGGCCTGTTTGTTTATTCGGAGCCTGCGCACTGATACGATCGCTCCTCCGCCTAATGAAGCTGGTGATGTCATGCATGTGGTCATCCCTCCGCACAGTTGTATTAGGGACGCCAGGACACACACGGGTATATGTAAGTATATGAAGGCTTGTGGCTCTTGCATTTTGATTACTCTCTGGTGTTTTGTGTTGTGTTTTCTATTTATTACGATTACTTTGTAGAGTTTTGTGTTGTTTCTCTATTTCTTATTTCTGGTGTTTTGTGTTGTGTTCTTATTTATCGTGATTACTTTGTTATATTTTTTTTTATTCAATATTTTACATTGTGGTGTTTTGTGTTGTTATTTGTTGAGTTGTTTGTATTATTTGGTTTATTTCTATTGATTTTTTATTTGTTATTTTGATTATTTTTAGGGGGGTGGATATTTAAGGCCTCCTTTACTTCTTTTTTTATTATTTTGATATAGTTTCTCTGTTAGACAGCTTCCTTCACAGAGACACCACCACCACCACCACAACAACAACAACAACAACAACAACAACAACAACAACAACAACAACAACAACAACAAACAACGAATACATTCACTACGAAGCAGAAGTGAATAAAGACTCGCAGAGGTACATCGTCCACCAGCAGTCTTTGGAAAACTCAATCCGTAACAAGAGCGGCTAATGTACTGGTGGATGGTGTCGTGCTCAAATTTAGGCAGGTGCGATAAGCTAAGTAACCTAAGAGAGCAAGTTACTGTGTGTGTGTGTGTGTGTGTGTGTGTGTGTGTGTGTGCAGGAGCAAGAGGAAGTTACTTTGCGAATATATGTATGAGCATGAACACAACAACAACAACAGTAACAGTAACAGTAACAGTAACTAACAGTAACAGCAACAGTAATATTAGCAGTAATATCAACAGTAACATCAACAGTAACAGCAAGAACAACAACAAGAACAAAAAGAAAATAAATAAGATGAAGAAAAAGAAAAGAAGAAAATTAAGATGAAGAAAAAAACAAAATGAAGATGAAGAGAAAAAGAAGACGAAGGCAAAGAAGAAGAAAAAGAATTCAACAGCAGTAGCAGCAACAACAACAACAACAACAACAACAACAACAACAACAACAGCAACAACAACAACAACAAGCAACACAACATCATCAACAACAACAACAACAACAACAACAACAACAACAAAAACAACATAATAACAAAACAACAACAAGCAACACAACAACAACCCCACAACCACAACACCATTACCACCACTCCCACCACCACCAACACTCCCACCCATCACCACCACGATCATCAAACCAAACCACTCCACCCACTCTCCTCACCCATCCGAGTCGCTTCGTTTGATCGCGAAGACCACCACCAAGGACAGACACAGGCAGGCTCCTCCACCCTTCCCCTGCAGGCACGGATCTGACGGTGGTCTGTGAATCCTGCTGGCGTATGTACAGCAACAGACGACAGGCGAGGAGAGACGGGAAGAGGAGGATGTGGTGGCGGCAGCGCTGTTTGAGATTGCGTTGAAGGAGATAAGCTAATGATGAAGTAGTGGTGATAGTTAACTATGAGACTGGTGCGTTGCTGATGATTAGGGGCATGGTGGTGATGGTTGAAGGAGACAATAATGGTGAAATGGTGGTAGTGGTGGTGATGGTGATGGTATAGCGAGTAAGAGACGGCTGCTGGTTAGGTAAGGTTAGGGGCGTGATGGTGATAGTGAAGGAGACTGGGTAATGGTGAAGTGGTGATGGTGGTGGTTAGCGAGGAAAAGGAGGCGAATATGTGGTGATAAAATAAACAGGTTGGGGGCGTGTGGTGGTGATAGCGAAAGACAGGATAATGCTGAAGTGGTGATGGCTGTAGTGGTGGTGGTGGTTGGCGAAGAAAGAAGGGGTATGTGGTGATGAAATGGATTAGTTGGCGGGGGCGTGTGGTTAAGCTGGTGGGGGCGGTGGCGGTGTGGTGGCTTGGTCAAGGTGACTGGTGGTGATGCTGGTGGTGGTGGTGAGCAGCTGGGGTTTCCCGGGGTGGGGTTTAAGTTGGCGGTGGTGGTAGTGGTGGTGGTGGTAAGGGGTCGGTCAGGTGGTAACAGTAGTGATGGTAGTGGTGGTGGTGGTATTTGAGGGAAGGTGAGGAGGGAGGGATAAGGTTTGGGTGTGTCAGGATGGATTTTATTATGTTCTTACCAGCACTGATGCGATTTTTTTTCTTCCCTTCACATATCATTAAAGAGTAAAGTTTTCCTCGTCGGTGTTCGGTGTTGCCTCGCAAGTTACTGCGTTTCTCGTTTTCTTTCTCGTATATTTGCCTACTTATCGTTTTCTTTACTATTCTGTTACTATTGTACTTTTATCATGCGTGGCGAAGTTCTTTTAAAAGATTTTTCCTTTCTTCTCTGTTCAATGTCATCTTAACAGTCCTACTATTACTATTACTTGTAACAGTTTCCATTTTATTGCGCACTTTCTCGTCCCTTACTGTAACTTATACTAATTCAGTTTTGTCTTCATGCTATTATTCTTTATTATCGTCTGTTTTTTTTTCTTTCGTTCTTTCTTTCTTCTTCTTCTTCTTCTTCTTCTTCTTCTTCTTCTTCTTCTTCTTCTTCTTCTTCTTCTTCTTTTTCTTATTATTATTATTATTGTTATTATTATTATTATTATTATTATTGTTATTATTATTATCATTATTATTATCATTATTATTATTATTATTATTATTATTATTATTATTATTATTATTATTATTATTTTATTTATGTATATTTATCTTATTCTATTTATTTATTAATTTTGACTAGTTATCATAATCTTTATACAATGCTATTTTTCCATCATTACTCTTACATTTCATAGCAGAATCAGTACTATTGTCATTACTTATTCCCGTCGTAATGGAGGAAGGAAATAAAATGCTTCTATGTAATGCGTGTATCACTTTTCTTTTCGCATCCATACATCCAACCAGTGCTGAAGAATACCATCTAACGTACGTAATATTATAAATAATGTGTATTCTAGTTTGCAGTTTTATACAGTAAAAATAAGCGAGGATAAAACTATAGGCTAGAATAATACACAAGGAAGGTCTTAATTAAATAGGACGTTACACACAATAGGGTATACTTGTAGATGTAATGTTATAAACACTATGTATGTATGAATAGGAACACTTAAGAATAGCAGGA
>NC_087151.1:12475000-12477500 GCF_035594125.1 Scylla paramamosain | reverse complement strand
TACTCTAAACTGAACTTGCTGACTTGCTCGACTGATTTACTGACTGTTTGACTGACTGACTGACAAACTGACGGACTGGAGGACTGGCTATTTGACTTACACATGATTCTTCTTCTTTTGCCTTGTCACTGCCTTATCATCTTCATCCGTGTGTGTGTGTGTGTGTGTGTGTGTGTGTGTGTGTGTGTGTGTGTGTGTGTGTGTGCACGCGCGCGCGCCTCAATAACATCCCCACATCATCATGACTATTTTGGTTCAGCAGGTGAGCGAGTGAGTGAGTCTGGTTCCTGCTGCTGCTGTTGCTCCTGCCCTAACCTGTCCTGGTGGTTGCATTCTGATCTATCTCCCCTGTCTTGTCTTGCCTCGTCATACCATCTGCATGTTTGTCATAGTCGTACACGTAATTGCGCAGCTGCTCTTCCTTGTGCTAATAAATCCACTGTCATCCATCCCACCCACGACAGGTCCGGCTGTGTGTGTGTGTGTGTGTGTGTGTGTGTGTGTGTGTGTGTGTGTGTGTGATTCTGCCAGTCTATTATATCTTTCTCTCTTTGGATCCTTCTCATTTCCGCGGACATCTCATGCGCTCTCTCTCTCTCTCTCTCTCTCTCTCTCTCTCTCTCTCTCTCTCTCTCTCTCTCTCTCTCTCTCTCTCTCTGCCTCTTTTATTATTTTTTTTATTTTTTTATTATTATTTTTTTTTAGTCACACCTCTTCCGTCCATCTACTCGCGGCCAGACTGAAATCCCTGCCATCCCTTCCATCCCCACCCTTCCCCACCCTTCCCCACCCTTCCCCTCCCATTCTCCACCCATCCCCATCCATCCCTATCCACCACGCTCTTCCCCGCCCTGGCCTGCCCCGCCCAACGCCAAACAGAGGCAAGAGAAGAGTGGTTTCAATACTCTCTCCCTTCCCTGGTTGACTTATATAAAAGGTCTGCCTGTGTCTGTCTGTCTGTGTATGTGGAGGGAAGAAGTGGAAGAACAGGCGTGGTGTGGAGTGTGTGTAGTCGGGTGTGTAGGGCGTGGAGGTGGAGCTGTATGTGGGTGGAAAGATACACTGCGAGATAAGAGGAGATTATGAAGATATAAAGGGAGGGAGGGAGGGAAATAAAAGGTGTGGTGGAGTGAGGCAGTTTTGGGGAAGGTTTTCGGAATGAGGTGTGTATAGAGGCGGAAGACAATGTTATGTATAGCCACGAGGGACGTCAAGTGTACTAGATGTATATACGCTAAGAGGTAAACATACGTATTATTAAAGGTGGGAAGGTGAAAAACAGAGAGGTGGGTCATGGAAATTATACAGCATTACATGGAAGTGCGTGTAAATACAGACCACACACACACACCCTACAGCCCAAATTAGGTGGTCTGCCTCCTCCAAGCCCCCACGGCCCGGGAGATCCAGCCAGCCAGCCAGCCATCCTGCCAGCCGCCGCGGACGAACACCAACGCCACGAAACTTATAGCTTTTCTTGGAAGGTTTTGGCGGCTGGCTTTTTTTTTTTTTACCGATGTTGCAAAGCGTGGCCTGTTTGTCTGTCTGTCCGTTCGTCTGTCTGTCTGTCCGGCTTTTTTTTCGAATTTTCATACTTGTTTAGTAGAATTTAAGAGTAACGAAACATAACTTTTTGCGATTGTTGGGAAGGTTTTAACAGTTGTTTGATATTTTCTTTATCTATCGCAAAGCGTGCTCTATCTATTTGTCTGTCTGTGTCTGTCTCTGTCTGTCTATTTCTTTGTTTGTCTATCTCACTCTGCCTACCAGTCTGCCTCTGTCTCTCTATCTCTCTGTCTCTCATTCTCGATTTTCCATACCAGTGAGGCAGAGTTTAGGAGTAAATCTCACTGGAAATCTAACTCTTGGCTGCCCTGGGAATGTCTCGCCGGGTTATTGGATCTTTATCATCTATATTATTGAGTTAACCTTCTCTGGCTATTCGTCTCCATTTTCCTCAGCAACGACGCGGAGTGTGGAGGATAAACCTATGACTGTCCAACGCGGAATGATCGGTAACCTTGGTGAAAAGTGGAGAGACTTTGAAAAATTCTGTGTATAAAAAGTTATCAGGAAAAACTATAATTCAGGGCTGATTTATATTTGACGTAAAAAAAAAAAAGAAAAGAGAAAGGTGGTGACGTTATCTCTCTCTCTCTCTCTCTCTCTCTCTCTCTCTCTCTCTCTCTCTCTCTCTCTCTCTCTCTCTACTTTCTACTTCACCGCGCCCTGTTCTCTGTTCTTCTCTCGCCCGTTGCCCCAGCCAGCCAGCCAACCCGCCCCTGCCACCAATCTTCCCCAACCAACCTAGTTAAGGCTTGACCCTCGACCCTTGTTGTTGTACCGAGGCTTGCAGCGGGGCGGGGCGGGGAGCGGCAGGCCAGCAGGGCAGGGAGGGAGGGAGGGAGGGAGGCAGCAGCAGTGGTCGAGGGGAGGTTATACAAACTGACCTGGTCTTTTGAGTAGGTAGGTTGGTAGGTATGTACGTAGCCACCTAACA
>NC_087151.1:12380000-12470000 GCF_035594125.1 Scylla paramamosain | reverse complement strand
ACACACACACACACACACACACACACACACACACACACACACACACACACACACACACACACACACACACACACACACACACATACACACACGTCATTCATGAGAGAGAGAGAGAGAGAGAGAGAGAGAGAGAGAGATCCTGCATAACCTGAGCCAGTCAATCCGTCTGCCACACGAGAGAGAGAGAGAGAGAGAGAGAGAGAGAGAGAGAGAGAGAGAGAGAGAGAGAGAGAGAGAGATATATATATATATATATATATATATATATATATATATATATATATATATATATATATATATATATATATATATATATATATATATATATATATATATATATATATATATATATATAATAGTAAAAAAGTACGTACGTAAAGACCTGTTTGGCGGGCGATTCTGCACGGTGGTGGGCGGTGTGTGTGTGTGTGTGTGTGTGTGTGTGTGTGTGTGTGTGTGTGTGTGTGTGTGTGTGTGTGCAGCGGCCAGGTGAATAGGGGTGGAGGTTGCAAGAAGACGAAGGAAGGTTTACACACACACACACACACACACTCTCTCTCTCTCTCTCTCTCTCTCTCTCTCTCTCTCTCTCTCTCTCTCTCTCTCTCTCTCTCTCTCTCTCTCTCTCTCTCTCTCTCTCTCTCTCTCTCTCTCTCTCTCTCTCTCTCTCTCTCTCTCTTGGTGGTGGTAGTAGTAGTCGTAGTAGTAGTAGTAGTAGTAGTAGTAGTAGTAATAGTAGTAGTAGTAGTAGTAGTAGTAGTAGTAGTAGTTGTTGTTGTTGTTGTTGTTGTTGTTGTTGTTGTTGTTGTTGTTGTTGTTGTTGTTGTTGTTGTTGTTGTTGTTGTTGTTGTTGTTGTTGTTGTTGTTGTTGTTGTTGTTGTTGTTGTTGTTGTTGTTGTTGTTGTTGTTGTTGTTGTTGTTGTTGTTGTTGTTGTTGTTGTTGTTGTTGTTGTTGTTGTTGTACCTGCAGACTTAGGAGGCCTCGACTGTGAGGCTACAGTGGTGGAGAGTGGCATAAGAGTAGATAGAGTAGAGGTAGAATGAATTTATAGTTAACAACTAATGTTTATATTATAGAGTATTAGATATGGTTGGATGCCACAGTCATTAGCGGGAGCTGGGGCTAATGACCTCCAAGTAATGGAGCCCTAATTGACACATCAATAAACATGGGGTGGAGGTATTATTAATATGTAGTAGTAGTAAAAAAAAAAAAAAAAAAAAAAAGTAGTAGTAGTAGTAGTAGTAGTAGTAGTAGTAGTAGTAGTAGTAGTAGTAGTAGTTGTTGTTGTTGTTGTTGTTGTTGTTGTTGTTGTTGTTGTTGTTGTTGTTGTTGTTGTTGTTGTTGTTGTTGTTGTTGTTGTTGTTGTTGTTGTTGTTGTTGTTGTTGTTGTTGTTGTTGTTGTTGTTGTTGTTGTTGTTGTTGTTGTTGTTGTTGTTGTTGTTGTTGTTGTTGTTGTTGTTGTTGTTGTTGTTGTTGTTGTTGTTGTTGTTGTTGTTGTTGTTGTTGTTGTCTTCCTCTTCCTCCTCTCTCTTATCCTCCTCCTCCTCCTCTCTCTTATCCTTTTCTTCTTCTTCCTCCTCCTTACCCCTTTCCTTCTCCTCTTTTGCCTCCTTCTCTTCTCCCTCCTCCTTCTTCTCTTCTCCCTCCTTCTTTTCCTCTTCTCCCTCCTTCTCTTCCTCCTCTGTCCTCTCCTCCTGTCCTCTCCTCCTCCTCCTGTTATCTCGTCCTCCTCCTCCTCCTTCTCCTCCTTCTCCTTCTCTTCCTCCTCCTCCTCCTTCTCTTCTCCTTCCTCCTCTTCTCTCTCCTCCTTCTCCTCCTCCTTTTCTTAACCCTGTTGTTACAGTTATCACAGTTACTACTTACAACCTAACAGTTGCTACTACACCAATTACTTTTGTTGTAGGTTATCCCTCACACACACACACACACACACACACACACACACACACACACACACAGACGAGGGCGTGTCAGCAACACTTACACGCCCTGTTTGTCAGCCGCTGCGGGAGGAGAGGTAAAGAGGAGGCGTTGCCGTGGGCGTGAGGGAGTGAGGGAGAAACTGTACTTGATAATGGGTCGTGATGTGCCGCCGGGGGAGGAGGAGGGAAGGGGAGGGAGAGAGGGGTAGGGGAGGTAAAGAGGGCATGGTGGTGGAGGGGAGGGGAGGGGCGAGAGAGGGGACGGAAGGGGATGGAAGTGGAGGGGAGGGAAGGGAAAGAGGGGGAGAAAATTAGATGGAAGCGGTAGAGAAGGAAGGCAAGTGAAGAGGAAGAGTTTTTTTTCTTTTATGAGAGAGAGAGAGAGAGAGAGAGAGAGAGAGAGAGAGAGAGAGAGAGAGAGAGAGAGAGAGAGAGAGAGAGAGAGACAGACAGACAGACAGACAGACAGACAGACAGACAGATACAGAGCTTTCCTTCTTATTTTTCCTAAACTGTCATAAAAGTGGAACAAAAAGTAATAACACGAGAAAGATATTACTGAAACACAGTTTTCTCCGTTTCACGTGTAGTGTTACGTCTGTTAAGTGAAATTTCAAGGCTTGGAATCGGTAAAAAGTAGGGCAGTTTTGAAATAGCTGGTAGATCTCTCTCTCTCTCTCTCTCTCTCTCTCTCTCTCTCTCTCTCTCTCTCTCTCTCTCTCTCTCTCTCTCTCTCTCTCTCTCTCTCTCTCTCTCTCTCTCTCTCTCTCTCTCTCTCTCTCTCTCTCTCTCTCTCTCTCTCTCTCTCTCTCTCAGTCTGCTATTAGTCCTACGAAAACTTATATTAATGTTTTTGTTAAATATTAATCCAATCTACGAGTATTTTTCTTAATGATTTAGTATATCCTATAACTTTTGTCCCCGTTTTAGGCTAATTTCAGGAAGAGAGAGAGAGAGAGAGAGAGAGAGAGAGAGAGAGAGAGAGAGAGAGAGAGAGAGAGAGAGAGAGAGAGACTTGAGCGTCCTAATTTTGCATGACTTTCGTTGGCACTCCATTGTTTCCCATCGCGTGGCTGCCTCGGAGGTCAAAGAACTTTAGACTGGCGGCACTGAAGGAAGCCGCAGCCTTGTGTAGCGGTGCAAATAAAATCATGTCAAATCAATTACTCATACGCAGAAGTTCAGTAGTGCCTCAGCAAGCGATAACTTCGTATAGTATTGCAAAGAGATTACAACAACGTGTGCCATTACAAATAAGATCATGTTTATTAAAAGCCACAGCCTCGTGTAGCACTGCGAATAAAATCAGGTCAAACCGGTTACTCAGACAGAACAGTAGTGTCTTAAGAAATCACAACCTCGTGTAACATTGCAAATAAGATAATCTCTTTATAAAATCTAACTTTATCAAGCTTGAACCTTTACTATTTCTTGTCCCGTCCTGATTACGTCAAACTCTCATACCTGGAAGTACAGCAGTGCCTTAGGAAGCGACAACCTCGTTTAGCATTGCAAATGAAGCCATGTATTGTTAGACAGAAGTTCAACAGAAGCAGCGCCTTAGGAAATCGTATGGTAAAGTTATAAAAAATATATGCTTGTAATTAAATGCGTGAAAACAAGTTGAGATAATAAAGAAAAATAATAAAATCATTGCATGGAATTATAAATGTTAATGTATTCATAAGAGGAAAAAATCATACCATAGAAGAATACACAAATTGATAAGGGAAAAAAGGAATTCAAGTTAATATTATTAGTTTGAAACATGTGTCGACGGACTGTGAGAACAACTGAGACAGGAAATAACAGAAAAAAACATTACTTGATTCCTCTCGACTAAAAAACAAAAATAAATAAATAAATAAATAAATAAAAATAAATAAATAAATAAATACATAAATAAACAAATAAATGAGTCAATACTAACAATAATAATAACTGGACTCGTTAAGCTAATTATATCCTTTCACCCCGATAGCCGTCTCTTCCCAACACTCAGATCACTGTAAAAAACCTTGCATGGACACAGAGACAAAGACAGAGAGAGAGAGTCAGAGGATATTCTCATCTTTCCTCCGCTACAGAGCTATTTAAGGAACTGTAGTACAAAACCAAGTGTCCAGAAAGTTGTAAATGACAGTGGAAAATGTCGTGTAGCAGTGGAGAGATTAACGTTACAATTCAAGCTGGAGTTTAATAAACTGCACTACAAAGAAATGTATTAAAATTCTATAATCGCGTTTCCTTTTTTTTTTTTCTCCAAATATTTGTCTTCGAGCCTGGGTTAAAAGAATAATAAGAAGAAATAAGAAGACAAATAAGAAGTGAAAAAAGAGACAAGGAGGAAAGAAAGAAAGAAAAAGAAAGAAACGGAAAACTTAAACTATATAAGGGGAGATGTGCAGAAATAGTACACACACACACACACACACACACACACACACACACACACACACACACACACACAACACACACACACACTCACTCACACAATAACTTTTTGGTTCGCTTTAATTTATTCATTTATTCAGAGACACAAATCACTGCGTCTCATTGGTGGTGGGTGGCGGTGCCTTATTGGTCTTTGCCGTAAATTGGCTTGTGTGTGGGGAGGGGGAGGGGGAGAAAGAGAACTAGTGAGAGGGAAGGGGAGAAGACACGGGGGGGGAAGGGACAAGGGAACCAGGGAGAGGGAAGAGGAGAGGGCGAGGTACATAAGGATATATAACGAGTTGGTAAGGGAAGGAAATGGAGGAATGGGAGGAAAGAAAATAAGAAAATTGTTACAAAGAAGTGTGGGAGAGGGAGAGAGGGGAGGAAGGGGAAGGAAAGGGAGAACGCAAGATATGGAAGGGTAGTGATTTGATGAGGGGAAGGAAAGGGAAAAGGGGAAATAAATGGTGTGCTGAATTAATCTCACTCGGAAATTGATTGATTGATTGATAGACTGATGAACTGATTACTTTCTCGTTGCAAAACCACAGCACAGAAGGAAAGAAGGAAGGAAGGAAAGAGGAAGGGAAGGAAGGAAGGAGGTCGGTGATTGCTTGTTTCCTTTATGTTCAATTACTGGTTTGTTTGGTAGCAGAAGCGGTAACGGCGTAAAGAGATTTTTTTTTCTTTTTATCTGCCTGTTTACCTGCATACCTACCCATCCATCTATCTGTCTATCTACCTATCTACCTATCTATCTATCCCGCATCTTTATTCTATCTACTACATAAACATTCATTCACGTAAACATTATTCACGTATTTCACCAACACCACAACCTTTCCTTCTCTGCGGTACCATAAGACACGTGAAGAAAAGCTTACGTATTTGCCATAGGAGGAGGCAACTCATTCCCTCCCCATGTAGGGCCAAACTGTAAGAAGCCACCCGTGCTTGCCTTAAAGAGAATCGAGAGCCAGGAAGGACGGGGCGTGGGACAAGTTAAGTCGTAAAGGAGGAAGAGAATACGAAGCCAAGCAAGGGAAAGAAAAAGAAAGAGAGCGAAAGGAAATGAAAGAGGCAGGGGTAAAGGTGAAGGAAAAGGAACAACACGAAAGGGGATAGAATAGTTAAGAAGAAATAAGAGGGATATAAGAAAATAGAAAGATGTAAGAGTGGAAATGGATTTGAGTGGGGGGAAGAAAGAGAAGGAAGAGATTAATTTACACAAGAAGCAAGTGGACAGTGGATAGGGAATGGAATAGAAGGAAAAAAAGGAGGGAAAGAAGAGTAAGCATAAGAAAAAATGAAACGTAAGAGAATTAATTGAAAATGAGAGAAAAGAGTTAAGAAGCGATAGGAGAAGAAAATGAAGTGGAAAGATAGAGGAGATGAATGAATATGATGATAGAAATATGAAGAAGGGAGAGAAAAAAAGAAAAAAAATATAAGAATGGGATAAATTAAGAGAAACAAAGAAGGTAAATGGAAAAAAAGGGGAAAGATGAAGATAGAGGGAAACATGAATAATAGAGATGAGGATCAGGAAGATAAAAAGAATGAGTAGAAGAAAGACAAAATTTATGAGAAGAGAGAGAGAAAAGCAGAAGAGAAAAGAGGAAGAAAAGTAGGAAAAGAGAAAAATATGCAAATAGACGAGTGAAGAGAAAAAAAAAGTGGAGCGGAAAGAGAGAAAAAGGAAGGCAGAGTTACAGAAGAATATTGATGAATGAGAGAAGAGATAAAGTAGAGGGAAACAAAATGAATTAAACACACACACACACACACACACACACACACACACACACACACACACACAGAGAGAGAGAGAGAGAGAGAGAGAGAGAGAGAGAGAGAGAGAGAGAGAGAGAGAGAGAGAGAGAGAGAGAGAGAGAGAGAGAGAGAGAGAGAGGAGGAGGATGGAAACGAAAAATGACAAATAAAAAAAGAAAGAAAAGAGAAAAAAGGATAAACATATTAGGAAAAAATAAAACAGATTGCAAAAGAGAAAAGGAGGATGAATACGAATGGAAGACGACTGATAAGAAATGTGTGAAAGAAGGAAAAAAGAAGAGGGAAGTGAAGAAAGAGGAAATACACTTATAAAAAGAGAAAAAAAAAAACTTTAAGCTGTAAACAAGAGACGACCAAGTAAAGGACTGGAATAGAGAAAAGGAGAATGGAAGAGAGAATAAGGGTGAACGAAATGAGTGAAAGGGCAGGAAAGGAAAGAGGATGACAAGGATGACTCGTGGTAACCTGTAACCCTGGTGACGCAGTGCTGCTTGTGTCACACCATCACACACCCTCCTTTTTTGCCGTCACACCTCATTCACCACCACCATCCCCTCCTCCTCCTCCTCCTCCTCCTCCTCCTCCTCCTCCTCCTCCTGTTCCCTCACATATCACTAGCACGTGTGTGTGTGTGTGTGTGTGTGTGTGTGTGTGTGTGTGTGTGTGTGTGTGTGTGTGTGCTCGTGCTCGTGCGTGCGCGTTAGTATGACTCACGGTAATCTTAGGAGCGTTTTTATGTTCATGTAATAAATAAGTAAATTCTTGTACGCCATATTAAGTAAGACGGAGAGAGAGAGAGAGAGAGAGAGAGAGAGAGAGAGAGAGAGAGAGAGAGAGAGAGAGAGAGAGAGAGAGAGAGAGAGAGAGAGTGGAGGGGAGAAGAGGAGAGGTGGAGGGATGCTCACATAATTAGAAAAAAAAAAAAAAGAAATAGAGAGAGAATTAAAAAAAAAAAAATTAGAAAATAACAAATGAAAAAAAAATGGATTCCTAATGAAATTGGTGGATTATCCCTCCCAACGTTTTATCCAAACCAACAGTAAAGCTCTATACTTGTGTAACTTCTGACACACACTGTAGAAAAGAAAGATGACGACGCAGAAAACCTTAAAAAAAAAAAAAAAAAAGAAAGAAAAAGGTGTAAAGGTGTAAGACGATGAATCCGAAGAAGGTAAGTGAAGAATAAGAGCAGACAATTGGAGTGAAATAAGGAAGGGAAAGGGAGGGATGGGATGGGATGGGGTGGAGTAGAGACAATGACTGGAGATACGTATGGAAGAGGAGCGAGGAGAGGGTGTGGTGCCAGGCAGGTGTTCACGCCCCGCTTGTGTTCATTGCTGCCACCACCACCACCACCACTATGTTAATGCAGTGAGCAGTGAGCATCCGCTGTGAGCACTACTAGGATATTGTGGGTGGCGCCAGAGAGAGAGAGAGAGAGAGAGAGAGAGAGAGAGAGAGAGAGAGAGAGAGAGAGAGAGAGAGAGAGACTTCGTGTGTGTATATATATTTTTGTCAACTTACGAGAAAAAAAAAAACATTGGGAAAAAAGGAAAAAGAAAATGTTACTTGAATATTCCCCGTGTCGTTGGGCTTACTGACGTGTCTCTCGTGTGTGTGTGTGTGTGTGTGTGTGTGTGTGTGTGTGTGTGTGTGCTGCCATGGAACACTCACGCCGAGGATCCAAGCGGGGCATCCTTAAAAACACGGTGAGTTTTCATCTTTCTTTTTTCTCTCTTTTCTTTCAGTTTCTATTTTTCCTCTCCTGTTTCTCTTCTCTACTTTCTTCGCGTTCACGTTCCTAGTCCTTCTTGTCGTTCTTGTCAGTACGTCGGTCACCTCTTCCACGCACCAATACACCACTCTGTTCTCGTTGTCGTCCTCATTCTTTCTCCTATACACGTGTTTCTTGTCCTCGTCCTCGTCCTTGTCCTTATTCCTGTCGTCGTCATCTTCCTCCTTATCTCTTTCTCTATTTATGTGATTGCTGGTATTATCGTTGTGCGTTCTACTGTGATGATACACACGAGCGTAAGAATTTAAAGGAGGCTGCAAGAAATCCATCAAGTGTACACGTGGCAACATCTTTTTATGATACATACTTTCCTATTTACACCTACCATCCCCGTCCATAGATTTGTCTAGTCTTCTTTTAAAGTTCCCTATGGACTGCATCATTAACTTGATTACTAAGTCCATCCCATTCGTCTACCACTCTTTTGGAAGGATTTCTGATGGTCATCATACATACGTGGCGCTTATGTTTGTTGGGGAGTGAGTGAGTTGTGAGTGAAATATCTAAAGCAGTCTTTGGATTGCTATGGAATTTACTTTCGTCTCCCATACCTCCTGTAACCCGAATATTACGTTATTGAGATTTTATTCATGGAAATACGTAAGTCAGAAACTGTTTTGAGAATGAAGTGAGAATGTGTGACTGGATGGGGATGATAGATGGACATGGAGAGGTATGCTTCACAGATGGACTGCCATGTGTAGACCTGATGGCTTCTTGCAGCTTCCCTTATGTTCTTAGGAGTGTCAGCTGGAGCATTTGCAACATAAACTTTCACATCATATCGGTGATCAAGGCTTCCAACTCTCCCGCATGCCACACTCAGTTGATCTATTCCATCCATTTCTTATGAGCACATTCTCTCCCCGTAATGGATAGCTGTGTGGTAGGTAAAAATGTGTGAGGTGGCAGCTGGTTATTGTAAAGAGGGCGGCCAAAAAATTGATAGAATGACGGTGGCCTTATACAGCGACATTTTTTTTTCGTGTGTGTGTGTGTGTGTGTGTGTGTGTGTGTGTGTGTGTGTATCCATTTCTGTCCATTGTCCATTGCATTATACTTTCCCTTGGTATCTCTGTCGGGTCTACGCAATCTGCCTGTAATAGTCCATTGCACCGTGTTTAGCAGCAGTGTTCCTCTGATAGCGCGAGGCTCTGAAGTGTTTCTTTTTCCCGCAGGGTTGTGTGGGGCTCGTTGCGGCTGAGGTGGATCTGTCAGGGCGGCACTTAGAGCAGCTCCCCACCTCCCTCTTCTCCAGCCTCCACCTCACCAGCATTAATCTCTCTCACAACCTCCTCGCCCCGACACCCTCCGCCGCCGCCGCCTCAGCCAGGAGGCGACACAGAGGTCACGGCAGAAAAAGAAGAGACCGCAGGCGTCGCTTGATACCTGCTGAATGCCGGGAGACGCCAGAGACCTGGGCTAGATCGAGACCTTCTGCCAACGACCATGACTGCAACAACCCAGCTGGCGGTGCTCGCGGAAGGGCTGGCGAGGAGGATGGACTGAGCGGCGACTCGGGCGTCCCCTCAGATCCAGTGGAAGAGGAGTCCCAGAGAAGTGACCCAGAGAGCGTGCCCCGCAAGACACCCGCGGTGCTGTGCAGCTTCGCAGACGAACTTCAGGAAAAGCTACGTCAGCGGAAAGTCTTGAGCGAAGGCTTCGCTGTCAAGGAGGCACAGCCCAGACCAGCCTACATCCAGCTGTTAGAGTCCTCGCACCTGCCACGAGACACAGGCTCCAGGAAGGATGCGTCTGCCAGACTTTGCGTCCCATCCCTGACGCCTCCCCCACCATACCCTCCTGCCACAAGCCAGCCCTTCCTTGACGAGGTGTCCAGCAGCAGCAGCAGCCGCACCACTGCCGCCACTAGAAACAGGAGTGAGGGGCTGGACAGCCACAAGGAGAAGGGGGAGCGGGGCAGCTATGAGGACAGCAGCTCATCCGGCGTTGACGAGAGTGACAACGCGTCCGAGGAAGGAGGGGAGGTGACGGCCGCAGGCGAGGTGTGGACGGCCCCTGCCAGGAATCTCGGCGCCCTCCACCAGCTGAGGCATTTCCAGCAGCTCCAGGTATGTGCCTTTACCTCTTCATCATCTTTGATACATGATGTGGCAATAATCTTAAGTAATAGTAAGTAATAACAGATAATTGTTAACCAAAGTTCGGGTATCGGTGTGTAATGACAGTAACCCAGCCACTGTTCCCCCGCCGGTGACACAGACGGTGGTGCTGGACAGGAACAAATTGCTGGAATTCCCCTCCTGTCTCCTGGGTCTGCCTCGCCTGGCTCGCCTCTCCCTGGCTCACAACCTGCTGTGTGTTCTCCCCCATGCTCTCCACTCTCTCGCCAGGTGCGTCACCCTCCCTCACTTTGAAGCTCAACAGGTGTTTTGCTGAGAACTCCAATACCCTGCCTCCTCCTCCTCCTCCCCCACACCTCAGCCATGCACGAACACTGCCCGAGGTCACTCATCGCGGTGTCTGTTACTGAGCGTGAGTCACCCACAGACCCTCCCCCACCCTGTCCTTACCACTGATACCCGCTACTGTGGACGAGTAACCTTTGTGAGTGGCGCTGTGACAACTTTTGTCCCTCCAGGTTGGTTGAGCTGAACGTGTCCTTCAACCATCTGGTGGAGCTGGGCGTGGGGGTGTGCCGCCTACCCGCGCTGACCCACCTGCGAGCCGCCCACAACAGGATAGAGGCGGCGCCCGAAGTGGCTGCCATGGAGGCCCTCCGCACCCTGGTGAGTGGCCGCCACGCCCCAGCCATCACACGCCTTGCCTACATTAATACATTACTAGGGTCTCTCTCTCTCTCTCTCTCTCTCTCTCTCTCTCTCTCTCTCTCTCTCTCTCTCTCTCTCTCTCTCTCTCTCTCTCTCTCTCTCTCTATATATATATATATATATATATATATATATATATATATATATATATATATATATATATATATATATATATATATATATATATATATATATATATATATATATATATATTCTTATCTATCTTCATCCACTTAGTTATCTACTTGTACCGATCGAATGATATATTGATCTGTTTGTTGAACTTTACGGATAGTTATTCATAACACACACACACACACACACACACACACACACACACACACACACAAGCGCGCGCACACACACACACACACACACACACACACACACACACACACACACAGGCGTGCCGCGTTAGCCAGCCCGCCCGAGTGTTGACCGGAAACTTTGGCCGCAGGACTTGTCTGAGAACCGGGTAGGGGTCGAGGCGGGTGTGAGGAGGGCGCAGACCAACCCCGCCGCCCTCGCCTCCCCCGCTGCCGAGGTGGACGACCCACAAGACGCCCCGCGCGACTCCCGCCCTCTCGCCCTCAACCTGCGCCTCAACAGCCTCACGGGGCCCGTCACCCTCGCCAGCATCCAGGTCAGTCTATATAGGCTCGTATTCAGAAACGCTTTGTTCCCACACCGCGACTATTTACAAAGGCCACAGAGACGGTTACTCTGTTTCTCACGTGTGTTTCTCTTGTTAATGATGTAGAAATCTTGTTGATCTGTCACTAGAATCTTATAAACACCCTTTAAAACCCATGCCACTTCAATTAGAGCCTTTTGAAAGCACTAAAGGAACAGTGAATGATTGTTTCAGAATATGGGCTGTGCAGGGAGTTCCTAAGGTTGCGTGTAGGAACCTTTTCCATTTCCTCAGGGGGCCAGAAGGGGGTGGGAGGGGGTGCTGCAAGAAAAGAGGAGGGGGGGGGATGCACAGGTGGCCTCTGGTGACCCCGGATGCTGCAGCAGTAGTGGGGATCCCTCGTGAGGCGTGTGCGGGTTGCCTGCTTCACGTCACCTGCAGAGGTAACATGGCAATGTACGTGTATGTATGGCGAGCAGTGCTATCAGAGTCCCTCGTCACCTTGTGTGTGTGTGTGTGTGTGTGTGTGTGTGTGTGTGTGTGTGTGTGTGTGTGTGTGTGTGTGTGTGTGTGTGTGTGTGTGGAAGGAAGGTTAGGTCCTCCCGATAGAGTTCCCACCTCTAAGTGCCAAGTGATGAGAGGAGAGGTGAGGCAACATGTTACCTTTCACCACCTATTACTCGTCTCCCGGAGCAGGTTTTGACTCGCTCGTCCACCCATCCATCCATCCATCCATCCTCCCCACCCTCCCCATCCTCCTTCCTCTCTTTCATCATCTCCTCTTCCTCATCTTCCTGTACCCTATTTTTTCTGTGACTTCTCCTTTGCTCATCCATATATACTCTTTCTTCTGCATATCCTCCTCTTCCTCCTTTCCCTCCTTGTTCTCATAGTCCTCTTCCACATACTTCTGTCCCCTTTTCTCTTGTATTTTATTCTTCTCGTCTTCCTTTGCTCATCCATACGTGTTTCTTCTTCTTTTCCTATGTCTCCTCCTCCTCCTCCTCCTCCTCCTCCTCCTCCTCCTCCTCCTCCCTTTTTATATCAGGTTTCCTTTTATCAACTTCAGGTCTATACGTTTATTCTTGTTTTCTTCTATCTCTTCCCCCACCTCCCTACTACTACTACTACTACTACTACTACTTGTGGTGATGAACGAAGATAGTAAAATTTACATATACGCACGCAAATATTACCATCTCTGAAAAAAAGAAAAAAAGAATGAGGCATTTCCTATCACGAAGCGTCAAGAGAGAGAGAGAGAGAGAGAGAGAGAGAGAGAGAGAGAGAGATGATCATGAGATATTTCCACGTGCCCGGGTGGTGGTTGTGATGGTGGTGACGGTGGCAATGGTGGTGGTCTGACGGTATCTTGCCAAAGGAACACACACACACACAAACACACACACACGTGGAGGTGACTGACTCCCGTGTTAGCTGCATAGACCAGTAAGTAGTAGTAGTAGTAGTAGTAGTAGTAGTAGTAGTAGTAGTAGTAGTAGTAGTTGTTGTTGTTGTTGTTGTTGTTGTTGTTGTAATAGTAGTAGTAGTAAATTAGGGAGACGGAGAGAGAGAGAGAGAGAGAGAGAGAGAGAGAGAGAGAGAGAGAGAGAGAGAGAGAGAGAGAGAGAGAGAAGAAAAAAAAAGGAGGGAGAAAAGAATAAGTAGCAGGTGATAGGAGTAATAAATAACAACGCATGAGAGAAAGGGAAAAAATAGACGGGAAAAAAGGGAGAGGAGGAAATAAAAGTGTGAGACATAAAAAAAGAGAAAAGAAGAGAAAAGAAGCGAAGAAAAGCGAAGAGAAGAGGTGTAAACGTAAATAGAAGCACCAGGAAGAGAGAAACGGGGAAATTGAAGAAACGAAAGCGGTAAGGAGTGAAGGGAAAAAGACGGGTTGAAATGGAGAAAGGAAGAAATGAGCATGACGAAAGAAAAGAGATGGAGGGGGAAGATGGAAATGCAAAGAGAGAGAAAGAAAAGAAAAATAGTGGAAAGGAGAGGCGTGGAATTATAAGGAGGGAAAGAGTGAAAGGAAGGAAGGTTAAGAATGAAGGAAATAAGATGAAAAGGTGAAAAGAGTAAGACACGCGGAAATAGTAATAATAATAATAATAATAATAATAATAATAATAATAATAATAATAATAATAATAATAATAATAAAACAAAAAAGAAGAGGGAAAAGGGACAGAGAAGGAAGAATGAATTTGAAAAAAAATAAAAGAGAGGGAAAGAAAAGTGAAAAGCTGGAAAGAATAATCAGGAAGAGAAAAAGAATGAAGGGAAACAAGGGAAAAAAAGAAAGAGAGAGAGAGAGAGAGAGAGAGAGAGAGAGAGAGAGAGAGAGAGAGAGAGAGAGAGAGAGAGAGTATACTTACCTAACGGGAGGAATGAAGGGGGCTGGGGGGAAAGGAGAGGAAGAGACGGAAAGGTTGACACGACACAGGCGTCTTGCCATCACTAAGAGAGACCCGCCCTTCCGTCTCTCTCTCTCTCTCTCTCTCTCTCTCTCTCTCTCTCTCTCTCTCTCTCTCTCCCCTGCATTCTTTTGACATTATCAGCATTAGTTTTCGTTTTCTTTATTTTTTTTCCGGGATAGTGACAGGATGCTTAGCTTGTAACGGGAGAGGAGGAGGAAGAGGGGAGAAGAAAATGAGAGAGAGAGAGAGAGAGAGAGAGAGAGAGAGAGAGAGAGAGAGAGAGCAAACCAGCGGCAGAAGCTCTCGAAAATGTCAATTTAATCACCGTTACCAATAATAACAAGCGATCCACGTCAGCTACTCGGGAGGGAGATGCTTGGGCGGCGGTGTGTGTGTGTGTGTGTGTGTGTGTGTGTGTGAGGTAATAATAGACAGCTGATCGAAATCTCTCCTATACCAAACCCAGTTACCGTTAACTCGTTCAATCCTTCCACAAAAGTAAATTCCCCCAATGAACATAACTCTCACACAAAATTTCCCGGCAAATAAATACTCTGAAAAAATATATATACTTTTTTGCAGGCTAGATTAGGTTTTTTTTTTTTTTCATAACGGGGAATAATTACGAGTTCAGTTTTCATGAAGGAATCTTTATTCGTGGGATGAGTTTTGCTTGGTTGAAAGAAACTGAGAAATTACGACTACCTACTAGGTTTTTGCTTTATATTAATGTGAGCTGCATAAATATAATCAGCTTAGATCAACATGTCTCATCCTTCCTATATTTGTGATTCCGATCATATGGATAAATGGTGGTGAAGGGGGATGTAAAAGTAACAAAAGTATAACCATAATAATAACAAAAACATCGCCATTATTTATTAACTGGCGGATTGAAGGCAACTCAGCAACCAGGGCACCCACCCACTCATCCACACACACACACACACACACACACATACCAGTATAGCTCTTCCATTAAACGCTACGGTCACAACAAGAACATAAACACGTAAGAAGATAAGACATAAACACGTAAGAAGATAAGAAGACAGTAAAAGGCTCAGTTGATTTACACATGGTAGTTTCCGAACACAGACAACTTGCCATCTGCCATCATAGAGACGCATATAAACCTCATATAAAGCAAGAAAAAATAGAGAAAGTGAGAGAGTCGTAAAAGACGTTATATAGATGGGCAGAGTAGTATCACACAATGCCAAAGATGTGTCCAGTTTTTCTCCTCTCTCTCTCTCTCTCTCTCTCTCTCTCTCTCAATGGATCGTGTCTGGTGGGATGTGTGTGTGTGTGTGTGTTGAGATGTTGATGTCACTATCAAAGCAGCAAGAATGTGTGTGTGTGTGTGTGTGTGTGTGTGTGTCCGAGCTGCATACCGGCACAGAGAGAGAGAGAGAGAGAGAGAGTGTGTGTAAAGAAGCAAGGAAAAAAAAAGTTAAATTCCTTCCAACTTCCTCACACTTTTGTCGTTACTACTATTACCAACAGGGGACACTGCGAACTGGGTCATACTTTCTCGTAATACGTTACCCTTCCTGCATTTGTTTTCTTCCTGCCACCTCCTCCCCCCTACTCATTCTCTCTCTCTCTCTCTCTCTCTCTCTCTCTCTCTCTCTCTCTCTCTCTCAGGACATGTGAGGCGGAAAATAGCGGGAGTGGTGGAAACAAAGTGCAAAAGTCACAGTCTGTTAGTGTTGAGGTGATGTTTGACGCGCGGGTCGCCTAGTGTTCCTTGTCACCTCTGCTCTCTCTCTCTCTCTCTCTCGTGTTATTATCTTATGTGTGCATTCTCAGATGTATGGTTCGAATCGAGTGTGAGAAAGTAAACTGAAATGCCATTAATGTATACTTCTGTGGCAATTGTGAATATGTGAAATGTAGTAGCTCAAGAAGTATCCTCGCTATGGGTTGTACTAGTAGGAGCTGTAATCGGAAAAGACAGGGCGTGTGACAGAGACGATTCAGAAGGTACAAAAATGAGAGGGAAAATGAATGCAGTACGAGGGAAAAAGAGTGAAACAGAAGTGGGTGCAGTGATCAGAAAAGACGGGGAGAATGACAAGATGATGTTGCAGAAGCTAGAAAGAGGAAAGAGGAAGAATGGATGCAGTATGAGGGAAAAGAACGAAACAGTAATAGGTACAGTGATCAGAAAAGACGGGGAGTGTGACAGGGAGATGATGGAGGAAGTATTGAGAGTTCTAAGGGTGAGAGATAAGGGCCGTCAGGTTCTCCTCCGCCTCACCTTGATTCCCCCTCGTGATGGTGCCAGCACAGCCCTCCAGCAGGAGCCACTCAAGCATAGAAGTGTAGTGCTTGACAAGGCTCACTTCCAGGTTTGTATACAGAAGTTTCTCGGATAATGTTATAGAGTATAAACACTAAGGGTCGTATTTGTAATGATATTCTGAAGTCAACATCTGTCTACCTTTCCATCTATCTATCTACGTACCTATCAGTCAGTCAGTTTATCTATTTATCTATCTATTCCTCTCTACCATCCTTTTGTTGCTTTCCTCACGTTGCCTTATCTCTATAATAATTACTCTCTTTCCTCTCCCATAGTTTGATATCGTGAGAAATGGCTGATTGATTTGAGTGAAAGTTTGACGTCATATTAACACGGGAAGGTATTGGAGAATGTCACGAGAAGTTTTGGTGCCGCAGCAGTGAAATCTTGTGGCGCTCATCTGGGAAATTAATTGAAAAAAATAAATAAATAAAAATAAAACAACAACAATAATAATAATAATAATAATAATAATAATAATAATAAATGAAAATAGATAAATGAATAAATAAAACAAAATAATAAATAAATAGTAAATAAATATATAAATATGTAATAAATTCAGTAGATTAGGGAATTTTTAGATGATAATTTGTCGTTTATTTTACTTGTATGCTAGCATCCAAACAAAAACAATGTTAATGGGTAGTATGCATATCTCATGGAATACTGCTGAACTTAGAATGCAGCTGAGTGTACTAGACGCAAATTTTTTGTGATGGATTATGTCAAGTGAACAATATCATGCAGTTTTTAGAAAGTGATAGTGATGTTGCCGCCTTTCCAGTTCAGATTATGAGATGAAGTACAGTATGAATTATTGAATAGTTTTCCCTAGCCGCTTCATTGAAAGGTGATACACATCCTGGAAGCCCCATACATGGAGGAGAGAGCATGAGTCACAGCAGCAACACAGTACATACGAAGGCCAAGCCTGAGGAGGCTCAGTTGCAATAATAAAATAAAGAGAAATTGTTTAAAGATGCTTTCAGAAACTTGAGTGGACTTCATAATTGCATCACATACTACATAACTTTCAAATCCCCTTGGTCCATTGCATGAACAGGTACAGACATCCCATTATGTATCCTATTAAAATGAAAATGACTTAACATTTCTCTTGAATTGTAAGGACATTGCATGAATATGAGACTGTATAACATATCTTTGCATGTATTTTTTTTTTTTTTTTTACTTTTTAAACAATATAATATTTAGTGTATTAATCTATCATTATGACTTTAGCATTTTATTTAAGTACCACATTTTAAATAAATCTGCTCATAACGACATCAGAGTAACTCATAAAAAAATAGGGCACAAACTGTTCCTTATGTAAAGGTCATACGAGTGTTCAGTTACTTATTAAAATTTTGAGTAATGTAATGTATTTTCTTATATGCCAGTATAGCTATATGAAGTACCTACATTGAAAATGAATGTTTCCTTGGCCATTTAGATGTGTTTGTTTTCCTGCAGAATGTGACAGAGCTGGATGTGAGTGACAATGGCATCACCAGCCTGGATGTGTCCTGCCTCTCAGCCCTCGCCTCCCTCACCTGCTGCAACAATGCCCTCACCTCCCTCACCCTGCATGCTGCCGCCCTTATCCACCTCTCTGCCACCAATAATCGTTAGTCTTCTTGCCTTTACTTTTTTTCATATTTTGATTTTTCAATTCTAGGTATGCCCTCTTTTGTCCTGTCTATGTGTCAGGCTTTGTGTGTATGCTTTTTTTATGGGAAATCCATTGTGTTTTGCTAGGCTTCAGTTTTCTTTTTATATGTATTTTACCTTCTTTGATCAGAGTGTTAATACATAGTGTATTCCTATATGTCTGTTTCAATTAACTGTTCTTGCTTCAAGGCTTGACAATGCTGGAGGTCCGTTACCATCCACGAGGACTTGTGAGGCTTAATCTTTCAAGGTGAGTCACACATCTGTAGTATTCTGATTTTGTATTCAAATAGGGACTAAGATGTAAAAAAATGCTTCTGAATGTGATTGCAAATACTGTAGTTCATAGTTTTCTTTTATATTAGCTTATTGTCACATTTCTGTCTCACTTAAGTATGCTTTAAATTTGAAATTGCGATTCTATTCCCTGAACAGGATTGCTGTATTCTAGTTTTCTGAGATGCCAGCTTGTGTGTTTGGAAAACTGTTGGTTGAATAAAAATACTGTGATCATAGTAATACAATGAATTCTCTTAGAGCTCTTAATGCATATTGTGTTTTCTCTTTTCTTCCAATCAAGAAACCAATTAGAGGCTGTCCCTCCATGGCTGGTGTCAAGCACAGAAGTAACTCTGGTAGATGTGAGTCACAATCAGATCTCGTCCCTCCCAGCCTTCCTCACCTCGGGCCACCTACGTCGCCTCCACACTCTGTCTGCTCACCACAACTGCCTCACTGCTTTCCCAGTGCCACAGCCTGATCTCATTTCTTGCCAAAATGCTTGCTGTGCCTCTACTCTGAACAAGATAACTTGGGGCACACACAGGTCCTGTCAGGAGGACAACAGCTATGGATTGTCTGGCAGTGCAGTTGAGGAGCCAAAGTGTTGCTCCCTGGAGGTGCTGTACCTCCACTGCAACAAAATACCTGCTCTTCCCTCTAATCTTTTCTCATGGCTGAACAGGTAATTCTTTTTGTTATTAAATTTTAGAAGAAACGTAGATAAAATTTTCATGAATACAATTGAATTTCCTCATAAAAGGCCAAAGATGACTATATTACTTGTCACTTATGAATAATATATTACTTATAATATGGTGTTATTTTTTTTCCCTCTAAAACAGACTTAGAGTGTTGAATGTGAGCAAAAATCAACTAAGTGTCCTGCCTGGCTTGGCAGAGGGCCAAGGAGTACAGGGGACTATATATACCCACCAGGACCATGTTGGCACCTCCAAGGTCACACTTTCCCTTCAGGAGTTGTATGCTGCTGCAAATAGACTCAGGGACCTCTCTCCTCTGCAGCACTGTAGAGCATTACGCATCCTTCATGCTCCTTACAACAGAATCACCAGTCTGCCAGATAAGTAAGTTATTTTTATTAATTTTGATTAGAAGAAATATGGTAATTTGCAGTCCATATCCATATTTCATAGTTATGTGCAACTTTTTAGGTAATGAAAACTCTCATGCAGAATTTTTTCCATACTACATCATTACTAATCAGTGTGTGTTTAATACAGTCAATCCCACCAATTTTTTGTCATTCTGAAATTATCATCCCATAATGTCACATACAGCCTTGTGACACAGTGACCCAAAGTAGTTTGTATTTAATTTTTTTTTAACTCTTCTACACAGCTATTCCCTGGTTGCTTGGCTTTTCAATCTGTCTTTTGGCCAAGCCCTTCTGAAATCCTGCCACCTCATTACATTATAACTATATTTATACCAGGCTAGTTGTTGAGCAAAAAGTAATGAAAGCATCAGAGGAGGAGAACTTCTTGTTAAAGAGTGTGTGTCCTCTCACAGGCTGGTGTGGTCCTGGGAACTGATGGAGGAGTTAGTTCTCTCCGCTAACCAGCTGTGCTCTGTGCCTGTGGGTGTGTCTCGTCTCTCCAGGCTGAGGGTCTTGAAGGTCCATTCCAATCCCCTACAAAGTTTGCCTCGCCTTGCTCATTTGTCAGCACTCAAGGTGAGCCTTCTTACCTTCCACTCAGCTGCATCTTATCTTACTGAAGTAGTTGTAGGAACTATAAAAACTACTGTACAAGTCTCATAAACAATAACTTGTGACTTTCAAACCTATCCAGGTTGTGGATGCTTCTCACTGCCAGCTGGGGCACATAGAGCTGGAGGAAGTGGTGTCTCCTGGGCTGGTGGCCCTGGATATATCAGGCAACACTGCTTTGTCTCTGGACCACCACCAGTTCACCAAGTGCAAGTAAGTATGATGAGAAGGACTTGGAAAGCAAAGCAACTCAGAGAGAAGTTGCACACAGCTTTGTAACTTGGCAAGCTGCTACTTGGTGATTTAAGCTGACTCTTGCAAACATGGAACCTGCCTTTCAAAAATAATGATGATGAAGACAGTGAGGATGGACTTGGATGCATTTTAAGCTCATATCACTTATAACTTTGAACAGATCACGAAGAGCTGTAAGCCTTGTGGATGTAACCAGCTGCTCAGGCCGGTCACTTCCTCTCACCAAGCCACCATCCATCACCCAGCACAGCCAGCAGAGGGGCGAGGGCCATCGAGGCAATAGTGAGAACAGGAATGCCTCTTCTACCTTGCCATGGTCTCTAGGATTTGCAGAGGCCATAGGCAGGGATTCCAGGTTAGCGTCATTCAATAGCTACTAATTCGCTATTAATAAGATGGGATAATTTTTACTATGACCTGTTCAGAATTACAGATGATATGTATACTTATAGTTCTGATAAGTAATTTTTAGTAGTTCCTAATATTAAATATTTTTCAGCCTAAATGTTGGTCAGCTGCGAGTGCCAGATGTTGGGGGGACTGGCAGTGTGGGTGTGGTGGCAGTGGCTGATGGGGGTGAGGAGATGGGTGGTGTTGGCACCCTCCTTGCAGCCCTTCCATCCCTGCTGCAAGAAGAGCTAGCATGCTCAAATAGTAATACCTATGTTCTAAAATATGCCCTTCTAACTGCTCTCAGGTAAGACTCATATTTTTTTCTGATTATTTTAAACCAACATTAATCAAGTAATACAGCAGTTAATGATGATTGTTATGAATGTATAACAACTCAAGTATTTATAGGGATAATTTGAGAAATAGTATGGACCATTAAGAAATATATATACGCTTGGAAAATTAAATGAGCATAACTTAAACTCCTCCTGGCCCCACAGACGGTTGAGAGGGCAGGGTGGCATGCTTCCCTCTGCTGTGTGTGCTGCTCACCTGGAGGCCAGTCCCAGCCTGCCAGGACAGTGGCCAGTACTCCGTCTGTGTTGCTATGGGCCAGTGTCTGCTGTGGTCACTACTGTTCATGGCCAGCCTATTGTTCTCACCACTTCTGCTTTGAGGACGTCTCTGGTGGGTCATTTAGAAATCCATCTCTTATATGCTTTTCTAACAATTGATGTTCCACAAGATTAGCTCCAAAATTTAGTAGGCATCTTTCACACATGGGTTTGCTCACTTTGCAATGATGGCCAGCTATGCCTCAAAGTGTTTAAGGAATTTGTCAAAAAATTCATACTACAGTAAAAACCTCAATTTAATGTGAATTGATGTAAAGTTATATTCTTAAAACTGTACCTAAAAGAAAGACCAAAAATAAGTTTAAAACAAATCATTTTTATTTTAAGTGAATTGAAGTTAGTGTGCATTGTTTTCCTTCCACAAGAACCTTCCCATTAAAACAATATTTTGATAGTGTGAAATAAATTTAGAGCAAATTCTTATGGACCCAAACTTTTAGTTAAATCAACATTCTACTGTACTTTGTATCACTACACTGCATCTTTCTTCATATAGTTTTTATAGCTTCTAGGTTCATTCAGGGCTACAAGCTATTAAAGGAGACAGAGGAAAGAAAGAGAGGGGAGATAGTAATTGGATATTAAAGAAGACAGAAGGAGGAAGAGGGGGGAGATAGTGCTTGGAAATTTTCTTGTTAGTTTTATTTTGAAATAGGTCTAAGTTCTCTAACAGACTTCAAGCCCGAAATGCCAACAGCACTGTATTTTTTCTGCTCTTCTAATAGGTTTACACTCTTGTAGGGGAAAATTGATCAAGTTATTGCTTGGTTTGATGTTGAGAGAATGCTGGGAAATGAGATGACAAAGATACATATATATATAGTGCAAAGGTGGAATAGATGCTGAGTGAATGGAAGATCTTCCTACTGTATGTATTAACTGTTTAGAAATTCTGACTGGAGAGTTCCTGTTTACTTATTTCCCTACATAGTAGCAGTAATAGTTGCTAGTAGCAGCAGCAACTTATTTCCCTACATAGTAGCAGTAATAGTTGCTAGTAGCAGCAGCAACAGCAGCAGTAGTAGTAGTAGTAGTAGTAGTAGTAGTATTTGTTGTTGTTATCTAAAAAAAGATGTCTTTTAGCCCTAACTTAGAGTCTGTATTGAAACTCCAGAACTCTCCTTACCTTTACACACAATTGCTAACATTACCATTAATCAAGATAAAGAATCTAACCATTGACATTGCAGGGGAGTGCTCCAGAGTGTGGTGAGGGAGTGAGGTGCAGTCTGTCTGAGCCTCCCACACTGCCAGACCCACACACTACTGAGCTACACCTTGGGCCTCACCATTCTGCCATTGCCATTGCTAGTGCCAGGTAGGGTCATCTGTATATTAGTTGAGATTTTTATACTTATACAATATTTACACACACACACACACATACACCATTAATCAAACTGGAGATATAATAGATAAGATACAATAGATCTATTATATCTCTGGATGGTTCTGGAGTTGTCGACCTATGAAGAGAGGTTAAGAATGTTGGAAATTCCTACCCTTGAAAACAGAAGAGAGAGAGAGAGGGGATTTAATAAACATCTATAGAATGATGAATGGTATGGAAAATGTGGACAAAGAAGGTTTTATAAGTTTAGACTCACAGAGTACAAGGGGACACAGTAAGAAGTTGAAGAAAGTTAACTGTAGAAGACACACTAAAAAGTATAGTTTTCCTCACAGAAGTGTGAACAAATGGAATGAACTCAGTGAAGACGTTGTCAGTGCTGTAACTGTCCGTGCATTTAAGACCAAACTGGATAGATAGAAACGGGATACTATGAGATTACTCCCCTCCTGTAAACCACAACTAGGTAAATACACACACACACACACACACACACACGAGGAAAATAATCACCACTGATATGTCCAAGATTAGAATACGCAGCAGTAATTTGGTCACCACATGGAAGAAAGCACATAAGAAAGTTGGAAGGAATACAGTGAGCAGCAGCAAAGATGATAACAGAATTGCAAGATTTGTCATACGAGGAGTGACTAGCTAGAATGCAACTCCCAACCTTGGAAAAGAGACGAGAGAGAGAGAGGTGACTTGATTGCATTGTGCAGATTGCTGAGTGGGATGGAAAAACTAGATAGGGAACATCTCTTTATAATGAATGAAAGAGAAACAAGAGGACATGGTAGAAAACTAAAAGTAGCCACCTGCAGAAGGGACATAAAGAAGTTTAGCTTCCCTCATAGAAGCATAAAGGCATGGAATGAACTGGAAGGGGAAGTGGTGAGTGCTACAAATATTCATGACTAAGGAAAAGTTACATAAAAACTGTTATGGAGACAGGGCAGTACGAGCTTAGCTCCTCTCCCGTATGTCACAACTAGGTAAATACACACACACACACACACTTGCTAACCATTACCAACAGCATTATTAGCCCCATCATTAACAGCAGCAGTGGCAGCATCTTAAATTCTGTTTTTCTCTGTACTAGGATGCATCTACATATGATTTGTTAATTTGCATTTTATTATTTTCACATGATCATGTAGGCAGACTGATGAAGACAATAATTCTGGAGTATATTTTGAGAAGATGGTAGATATTGCTTAGATGATGTGAACTTACCTAATTGGTAGAATTTTTGAAGGCAGATTCAGAAAAAAAACATGGACTGCAATACAAGAGGCTCATATATATATATATATATATATATATATATATATATATATATATATATATATATATATATATATATATATATATATATATATATATATATATATATATATATGTTTGTGCAGGGAAGCTGTTAGAGACTGCATCCTGATGGGCCACCATTACATGAAGAAGGGCAACACATGCAAACTTACATTAAGCCTTTCAGAATGATGATGATACATATACTTTATTAACAATTTATTGTGTGAAGATTCAAATTAAACTGCCATATGTTAGTTTCATATAGCAATATGCTCATGTTTCTAATGTAAATGTCTGTAATTAATTTTAGTTTGTGGGAGGTGATAGAGCCAGCAGAGGCCGCTGACATCTGTGGTCAAGTGAGTGAGCCAGGATCAGCTGCCAAGCACCTCCTGGACCTTGCTCAGGCCTACGGCTCCCGACAGGCCATCAGCGTGATTGTGGTGCAACTGAAGCCGCCTGCTGGCATATCACAGAACTCACCACTCAGCATCCATGAAGACAGTGCAATATCAAATAAGGTGCACAAGCATTCCAATGAAGTAAGTCTGTGTAAAGAATATCCTGAAAAAGCCCAGCATAAAGTGAAAGACATGACTGGCACATCAAGAAGAGTAAAATTTGGAAGTGTCAATCCTTTACAAGATACAAGGAACCAGTGCTACACACTCAACCCCAGAAAGGAGTCCAGAGAAAGTTTTTTATGTGGTGGGGTTAACCAAGTTGGAAAACCATGTGCAGAGGAAAATCATATGATCCAGAATATTGGAGACCTTGAGAGGTCTTCACCAAGTGGTCAGAGTCAAAGTGACTGTAGTGAGTATTGGCCAGACAATGACAAGGAGATAAGGACAACATTTAGGGAATTCAGCAATGAAAAATCCAAAGACATATTTCATCCAAGTACTGATCATTTTTATTCATATTCAAGCAGGAAAAGCAAAGATGGAAAGAAAGTGGATGTAGCATCTCAAATAATATCTTATGGCAGTAGTAAGGAAAAGAAAACAATGACATACTATCACTACCCTCGGCCTGAGCCAGGTGTTGTGCCATCTCATGGCCATCTGCCACAACACCTACTGAATGGGAGCCAGACTGAGCCACAGACAAGTGTGCTTGCTCCCCCAGCAGGCTTTGGGGATCCTGGGAGTGACTCAGAGGGCAGTGATAGTGGCCTTAGTGGAGTCAGTGGAGTACAGAACTATGCTGACCATCCTAGTAGACCTAATTTTGAGGATGGCATTGCAGACAACAGTCCTGAACAAGTAAGATATTATGAATTGCACTCCATAAACACTTACATATGATCTGGTCATGAATTTTAGGAGGAACAATGAATAGCACATGTGTAATTTTTAAGGCTTATAAGATGCACAATTTAAGCATGACCACTATGATTTTTTTACTCTGTTCCACATTGTAAGCATGGCCTTCTTTAATTTTACCGTTCCTGCACTACTGTATCTCTGATGAAGAATTTGCACTTTTTAAGAAACTACTGTAGTAGTTAAACTTTGTTGATCTTTATACTGTGTAGTATATATCTTTTATGTTGCAATAAACTTCTTCATGAAACTGTAAGTTATGGAGCAAAGAAAACCTTGAACTTCAGCGCTTCACTGCACTCATCCAAGCAACTTAATAGATAACCAGGTAGCTAGTTCCTTATTTTTCAGCACCTTGCAATTATCATCTTCCTTCACACTGGAGATCTTCAGTCTGCTGCCTGTTAAGAATTAGTCAACACTAAAAAGCCTTATATACGTTATCTGCCATCCAATGATTTATTTTTAATGAAGTCATGCATTTTCAGCTATCTTGAGATATATATATATATATATATATATATATATATATATATATATATATATATATATATATATATATATATATATATATATATATATATATATATATATATATTGTTTTTTTTTTTTTTTTCCCCATCATTATGCCATGGAAGGATGAGCGGCCTTGTCTACCTTAACACATGGTAATACCTCAGATAGGTAATGCCTCTAATGGGATAGGTCCATTCACTTCTCAGTGTTATGTAAAGTGGAGTTAAAGGCTTCTTGTTCTGTTAACCTTCCTTGAACTGCTTTTCTCCTGCCATGCTAACTGCACGTAATGTTGTATCAGTTGTTATATCTTGCTTTATTTTTCATACTGCCGGATGCATGGCTCTCTCTCCTCCTGTCGGCTCACTGCATAAGACTTTCTACACAACTTGCTTGTTTTCCTTATGCAAAAAACGTCTTGATAATCTTTTAATTTCCTTTACCGATTAAGTAGAATAGATTCCACCATTTTCTTTTAATATACAGAACATATATTTCTTAAGCTTCCATGGAAAGAATATCAGGAAATTCTGAAAAAAATAAAACAAGTCACTTTGAAATTTTTCAGTTAAGTATCAATTTACCCTACATGTGCTTGTATAAGATATAAGTAAATGAATTTTTGTTCCCTTTTCTTTTTCAGGTTACTGAGGAACAGTTTCGGAGTTGGGAATATCTCTTAGCTCGCAATGCAAAGCTGCTGTACATGAGGGAGCTAGACACACTCAAGAAGCCTGAGACACCGTCCATCAAGCCTACTGTCTCAGCACCTGATCTGATATTGGCTGCTGCTGCCGAGGTGGAGTCTCCAGGTCACTTCCAGCGCAATGTCATAAGAAAATCTCGCTTGGGAAGAGGCACTTTCCGTCTGATTCAGAATAAACTGAATGCCACAACCAGTAGATTTAACACTCTTCAAAAATTGAAAGTAACAGCACCCAGTATTGGCAACTTCCGTCGTTTTGGAAGCTTACAAAACCTTAAGTATTACCAGGAAAATCGGCCATCAGTATCTCAGCAGCCTGTAGTGGAATCTGATATTTCTGCTGAAATGCAAGAGAGGCATTCTCTGGACTCTTTAGAGCTAGAAACTCGGATGCACCACTATTGGCATACAGGAATTACCAATTTTTGAAGCAGGTATGTGAAAATAAAAAATAAGGAAGAAAAATAAATGAAAAATAATTACCAAACACTGTATTCTTCTGTTTCATTGTTGAACTTTGCCATTCTTATAATATCTTAATTTTTTTTGTGAATGAAAGGTTAGTTTTTGCACACAGTGGTGCAGTGGTTCAGGGACTTGTACACTCAGCTTTCAGCCAGAAATGGCTATAAAATCTTAGGACAGGTAGAAGCACTTTGGCCTTTGCCTCTTTTCATGATGTAGTCCTGCTTCACCTATCAGTGAATAGATTTTAAATATATGCCATGAAATTATAACTAGGCAATCCTGCCAAGAAGTTAACATGGTCCATAGCCAAAGGCTTCCCTAATCACCATCCTACTGTAAACCCATGTAAGTTTGTAGAAGAGAATACAGTAAAATCCCTCTCATCCAGCATTCGAGTATCTGGCAGCTTCAAGTATCCGGCACATTTTTCTCCGAGCCTTAAAATCAATAAAAAATCACTGTAGTCATAAAATCGATTAAAATTCCCACGTGAGGCATACTTTGTCCTCTCGCCACCAGAGCGCACTGCTTCTCGCCACCCGTGGCCCACTGCACTGTGTTTACTCAGTGACTCGGTCCCGCGTGTGCACTGTTTATCGCCTGACGCCTTCATCATGCCTAAAGTTGTAGAAAAGAGGAAGCGTGTTGTGCTTACACTTAAGCAGCTGATCAGATCAGCTGCTGATTAAGATCAGCTGATCTTTGTTATGGTAAGATGCGTGAGTGTAGGGTGGTGATTGTGGACATAATTTCACTTCTATTTAAGTATCCGGCAATATTCGAGTATCCGGCATGTCGGCGGTCCCGTTGATGACAGGTAAGAGGGATTTTATTGTATCTAGCTATGTAAAGGCAATGGATGACATCTTTGAGGAAAGCTACACAAGTTCAGCAAGATGTCACTAGAGAAGAAAGGTGTCAAACAAGATGACACGATTATGACACGATTTCTCTGGAACTTTTTTTGCATAAGAGGAAATTTTAATAACTTCAAATGTGAAAAGGTAAGAATTCAGATATTTATTAGCAGAATACTTAATTTATCATATAATTGTCCACAATGGATTTATGGTGAATTAATTACAATTTGAATCTGCTGAAGATGTGGTAGGGGTTATTAGCGCTCAGATGAAGGTGACTGCCCGTTGATGACAACCAGGACGAGTGTGCATTATCAGTTGGATCCTTGTGAGTGATTTTCCATTAGTGATGCAAAATCCTTATCAAACCAACACTAGAATCATGGAAACGAACGCCGTCAACTGAAAATCCTTAATGATATGTCCAAGCAATTCAGAGAAGCAGACTCACATTAACACAGTGCTGTTGGTCATTCAGACGTTCTTTACTGACTATACACTTAACATGTCACAATATAAAGGTAAGTGCTTGCTGTGATCGAGTCTAGATGCAAGTACGATCATAGGTTTGCCAGCAAGCAGCAATTTTAACACCAGTGATGCGCCAGTGAACAAGCTGAAGCAAGTACATAAAAGCAGATAATTACTTATACCATTATCGATGCTTCAAAGGAATATAAAAGCCAAGTTATAATACTATAAAGGTTAGTATATTACACACACACACCTCTCACACCACACTTCAGTACAACGTGAAAGCTCGATTCAAAGAATGAACAAGAGTACTCGGTCACAATGCCATGTCACCATTTAGTCTGAAACATAACCTGCCACCTGTACTTGTACTATACCAATGACACAGACCACAGATACATTATGAGTTGATCAAAGTAAAGGGGGACTTACTAAGTCTACAAAATAGTTCTCTCACCTTTTAGGATCCTTCGGAAAGCGAATATTCCACTTGGAATTATTTGAAAAGTACATTGCTGAGCATGATCGAATATCCATCTTGGCAACATAAATGCAGATAAAAAGCTGCGTAAATGGACAAAGCCGCTTGGCGGTGCTGCCTTCACTCAGCGACCAGGTCACCCTTTGTTCGCCCATTGGAGTGGACCCTCTTCTGCAGAGTATATTATACTATACTATACTATAGTATACAGAGACCTTGATATCATTAACTGTCGGGCTCAGTGGGGGAGATCTCTGACCGCACTTCCCCGCCCGTTTCCCTTGCCACGACCTTCCCATTTCATCGCTCACAGTTATTTATCCTTACATTGTGTCCTGGCAAGCTTAATAGTGAAGAAAAGTGTTGTGATAGCGTCTGTGCGAGAGGAACTCAATAAGTGTGAGAGTAATAGAAGGAGAGGAAGATCAGAAACCTCTGTTCATGAATGGCGAAGGTTGCACTAGAGTTTGGAAAGTTGGAACAGCATTTTTTTTTTTAGCCACTGTATACATTTTTTTTTACACTGTACTGTACTTGACTGTAGTTAAAATAATGTGGGATTTTTTCTTTTGTAAGAATTTAGATTATGAAAAAAAAAAAAAAGAAAATGAAACCTTGGAGGAAGAATCTTCCTCGAAGAATGACACACACACACACACACACACACACACACACACACACACACAACGTATCCCTTTGAATTTTCCATAGCTATTATATTGATATGTAACGTTTTCAGATTTATTACTGTTGGCACACCTGATGAAACACACACACACACACACACACACACACACACATTTGATTTAATTTTATATATTTGTTTGTAATTAATTAACTTATTCATTTATCTATTTGTGTGTGTCAGACCATTGTGGGGGTGTCGGCAGCATAAGAACACAAAGAATAAAAATAACATTAGGTTCGTGGTCCGTTCAGTTTCCCATGTCACGTCCACTTCACAAATGGCGGCGGTAACTTCAGGAATGGTGTTATGTTCCAGGATTTTGGCTCTCCATGGTGGACAAGCGGCAGTGATGGACGCGCCTACACTCAGGTAACTGTATGAGGTGAACTTGGGTGTGTGTGTGGATCATCAACAAGTGTTCACTGGCGAGGAAGGGGGCGAGTGGTAAGTTTGCTGGGTTGCACGATGAGTGGTAAGTTTGCTATGTTGCACGGGGAGCAAGACGGTTCGCAGCAAATGACACTTCGCCTCACGTACGCTTCAGAAGCGGGAATGACAGTTCGCAGCAAATGTTTGGGACAGTTCGCAGTACATTTCTCCAACTTTTACATTTCGATACGAATATGTATAAATATTAATTTAGATAATTACATTTGTTTCCATGTTAGCATAATAATGGTGATTCACATGTATTATGAGTGTTTTCCTGATTGATTCAGTTATAACTTTTTGTTAGTCTGTTCCCAGCCATGGCAACTAAAAGATATCGGAGAAAGAAGGCTACCGTTGACTACCCGTGCATTTCTTGCAGCATGGAAGTTGGAGAGAGGCAGCAAGCTCTGCTGTGCCCTAGGTGTAAGGACATATGTGAATGACTTTAACCCGACACTGACAGTTCACAATATTTATAAGACTGATAAGTATGTGCCCGATTACTAGCGAGAGGCATTCACAAGACTGAGATTAATGTCACACAATCTAAGAATTGAAACAGGCAGGTGGAGTCGAACGCCAACTGAGCAGAGAGTATGTTTGTGCGACGGTGGTCATGTTCAAACCGAAAAACATGTGTTGTTAGAGTGCACAATGACTGCTGATCTACGTAATAGTTATCAAATGCTCAGATTTGGCGATATAAATGACATAATGGAAGAGAATATCTATATACAGGAAGTGTGTAGCTATAATTTTGAAGTACTGAGTACATACGTATAATATGTAAGAATCACCTCTACATCAAATGCATGTTTGTTACTTTTCATGGACAAAAGTACTTGTACAATTATTTGTTCTTCGTTTATTTTGTAAAAGGATTCTTTTGTCAATAAACAACTAACTAACTAACTAAGCGTTGGCAACACAGGACATGTGGAAGTGGGGTGAGCCAGGCAGAATATAGACAGGCCATTAGAGAAGGAAGAGAGGTAGACTGGATGTGCATATTTTGTATGTCACCACTGCCTTCACCGTCTTCACCACTCGACCTGGCTGCTTCACCGTCTTCACCACTCGACCTGGCTGCTTCACCGTCTTCACCACTCGACCTACCTGCTTCACCGTCTTCACCACTCGACCTGGCTGCTTCACCGTCTTCACCACTCGACCTGGCTGCTTCACCGTCTTCACCACTCGACCTGGCTGCTTCACCGTCTTCACCACCCGTGCCTACATCACTTGTTTCTTCTCTGTATGATTCCTCTGATGACGATTTGCCCAACCTAAACCAAAGAGAGGTCCTCCATGAGTCTATCCTCTCTGATACAGCCCCAGTTGCAGCTGTGTCTCAGGAAGTTCCTGTAACCTACGCCAAGGGCAAGAGCAAGCGAGGGGCTTGCCAACTTATTTCATCAGACGGATATTCTTACAATAAAATGCGAACCAACAAAAATGGTAATGTCAAGTGGCAGTGTGTGGTGCGAAATAAACATATCAAATGCCACGCTCAGGTAACAGAATCAAAAGATTGTTTCACCTTTGGAGTGCAGCCCCATCTTCATGCTGCTAATCCATCTGCTCTTCTTAAAAACATGGTTGTAAGTGAAGGAAAAGAATCTTCTACAAGGAACCCATACAGCTCTGGAGTACAAATTGCTAAGGATTTGTTAAGAGAAAACCAAGTTCCCCAACTGCCAGCAACAGCAAGCTTAGCAAGATGTTTTAATAGATTCAGAGAGAAAACAAGACCCAAACACCCAACCACATTAGAAGATTTTAATATTGACACTGAGCATATTCCAAAGATTTTTGAAACATGGCAGGTGCAGCAGGATTCCAGAATACATTTAATGTGGTCCTCAGATCGTCAGAGAGAACTTTTAAAGACTGCCAAAACCTGGTATCTAGATGGTACCTTTAAGCTGGTAAAACAACCATTTGTGCAATTATATTCAATACATGCTTTTATTACAAACGGGACCCTCACCAAGCAAGTTCCACTTTTATTTATTTTAATGAGTGGTCGAAGATATGAAGATTATCAGTGTATATTTAAGACCATAAAATCCTTTTTTTTACAGCTGTCAGTTAAAGAATTCGTAATGGATTTTGAGGCAGCTGCATGGAAGGCAGTACGTCAAGAATTTCCAAACATCAGAATGCGAGGCTGTACCTTTCACTGGTCGCAAGCAGTGTGGCGGAAAGTGCAGCAACTTGGCCTACAAGTTGCATATCAGAAAGACCCACCCACCCACACGTACATAAGAAAGCTGTTTGCCCTCCCCATGTTACCAGCTGAGCATATTATACCCGTGTTTAATTATCTGAAAGATGGTGCAGTTACCAATCCCTTGGCAGACTTATTAGAATACATTTCCTCACAGTGGATTTTGAGTACCACTTTCCCCCCACAAACTTGGTCAGCATTCTTCCACACAACTAGAACTAATAATGACTGCGAGAGCTGGCACAGTGCTTTAAATAGAAGAGCAGGTAAATCTAAGCTACCACTCTATCTGCTAGCAGAACTACTGGCTGAGGAAGCAGCAACAGTCAGTGTGGAGGCACAATACATAAGTGAAGGCACACTGTCAAGGTACCAAAGAAAAAAATATAAACGCATGCATGGTAGATTATTTGATGCGTGGGAAGAATACATGAGAACCTCGACAAGGGACATAGAACTGGCAAAGATGCTTTTGCGCAAATGTGCGGGAATATACTGCCCATTCTAATGTGTGGACGGCATGAATACATGTATTTTATTCATTCTTTTCTTAATGTTTTTAATGTTTTTAATGTTTTAATGCTATTTTATTTTCCATGAACATAATAATATATACATGTATCCACCAGTAAAATACGGTATGGTTTAATAGTACGTAGTCTAGGACGGTTCACCTCAGTCCCGCTGGTTCATTGGGCGAGTTCGCAGTGGCGAGGCGAAGTGTCATTTGCTGCGAAACGTCTTGCTCCCGTTGCACGATGGCAGAGACCAAACAAAGCCAAATTGCTGACATGCTAACCTCGAAGCAGTTATCAGTATACCTGAAGTATTACTGGGCCGTATGGATAATATTGAAATAGCATAGTGTTTTCAACTGAGGGCTAGGTTAGGTCGGGTTTAGTTTCATTCGGTTCATTTGTTTCACTGCTGGTCCCTAGATCGTGTAAGTCACGTTTTGAAAAAGCGTCATATTATGCCAGGAAGTAAAATGTTTGTTTGGAAATTAGTAAGCTAAGGTTGTTTCCATAAACCCTGGCTGTGTGGCTGGGAAGTGTACGTACATCGATGTAGCAAGGCAGTGTACCAAACCGTTTATTTGTTATGCATCAGTAGTAGTCACGCGCGGCGTCACCAAGGCACAGCATGGCTGTGATGGTGATGTTATTCACCCTTTATAGGGTTCCTGGGGAAGAGTTCCTTATCTGCACGTATCAAATTTTGAAATAACTTTTACTAGGATTGGGTCTAAATACAGACAAAATATCCATGTACTTGGGTAAAATCCAAGTACAGGGATATTTTTTCAAGTATAATCACAGTCATTTTGCTATTGGTATTTAGTTTATGTGCATATAAATTACTCACCCTGTTTAGGAGTGCTGTGGGAATTGACCCACCCCATACATGTCAGCAGTACCCCATACATGGAAAAATAAGCCCCCTATATATATTTAGCAACTGGGAGGAAAATTATTGGCAGAGATGACACAGATCACCAAACTTTATGCAAAACTTTTAGCAAGAGAAGATGTATGAAATTTTCAGTTGGAAGTTTTAGTAAAGGACATTCCAAATACGTTTAGTGTAGAGGAGGGGAATAGTAAAGGACATTCCACATATGTTTAGTGTACAGGAGGGGAATAGTTGAATATCACTGAAAAATAGGGGATAGTTACATAAAAGGTTGTGTCAAGTGGATAGCTGGAAGTGAGTTGGCCGTTGGACAAATGATGTTAAGGAATGAAGGATGGAGTTGTCAAGCTTACGTAACATTGGATAGGACCAGAAGTCTGACTGTGAAGATCATCTGTGAATAAAAGGAATAGGATGGATGATAGGACAGAGACCTGTGGAACACTGCTGTTAATAGGTTTAGGAGAACAGTGAGTCTACCACTGTAGCAATTGAAATCCAGGAAGGGAAATGTGAGGTAAAGATGCAGAGAAATGGAAACTTTGGCTAGAAATCGAAGCCTTAAACCAGAGTCCATTCATAGCTTTGAATGTATCTAAAGACAGTATCAAAGGTTTCACCAAAATCCTTAAGAGAGGATGACCAAGACTCAGGAAGGAGACCTAGATCACTAGGGGAACATTCTTCACAAAATCCATACTGATGATCAGGGAGGTTGTGAGCATGTGGATGCTTCACAGTTTCTTTGTTGTGTAGTTAACATTGTCAATTTTGGTGTTGTCTTTATGTTGATGTGATGGAAGGATATGTTGATGTGGTGGAAGGAAAATCAGAGTCCACAAATGCAAAACAGCATCCTTCAATTTTCCTCCATAAGTCCTCCGTTTATTTAAATTTTCTCATGTTTCCATGCCTAATTATTTTTCCTTAAGGTACAATGTTAACATTTTTCTCTTTAATTCTATCATCCCTCTCTTCTTTATTTGGAAGTGTAGTGTTTATTGAGTTGACATACCTTGTAGGCAAGATAAGAAACAGATGAATCATGGGATGCATGGCTGATACAGATTGGTCATGATGGGCTTCCACAAGGAGGAAAATGTCACACTGGCCCTTGCTATTAAGTTCATAGTGAAACCATCCAAGAATAAGGTATATACTGTATTACATAAAAGAAAAAAAAATTATGTACCTTAGCAAGTACAGTGGTACCTCAGGATACATTTGCTTTGGAGTAAGTTCAATTTGGTATACGTCCTGTTTGGACACAAAAAAATTTGCTTGGTATACGACCTTTGTTTGGAATACGACATGCTAGAACTAGTATGAATCAAAACGAGTCACAACATAGTGCACTACCCTTGTTTTCCTCTCTCAAGACAAAGTCACGACTGCCCACAAACAGTGTTGCCAAGTTGGCAGGACTTTCCTTCCAAACAATAACATCTCCCTTCTCAGCATCATCTTACTAGGCACTTGACTCTTCTCAGCAAGGTAAAGTGAAGTTAAATTTTCATCTAAATGCTTTTGTATTTACCATATTTGACACCTTTTTACATAAATTTTTTTCTTGAATATGCTGCTGAAATGAGGTGCATCTTATATGCTCTTTCATCTTATATACCATTAAATACAGTATGTATTTTTAGCATTAAGCAGTGTTTAAATTTTATATAACCCCATCAATGTACTGTATAATATTCAAATAACTAAGATTTTTTTTTTCATGGGAATGGATTAATAATTTTCCCTTTATTTCTTATGGGAAAAATTTGTTTGGTATATATGTCCTGTTTGCTACAAGTCCAAGGATCTGGAATCGATTAAGGAGGTACCAAGGTACCACTGTACACTGAAATTTTGGCCAGTAATTTTTCTCCTTTTTGCTAAGGGATGGCTCCATGATATCAGGTGGCTTTTTATTTTTTATTTTATTTTATTATTTTGTTCCTATATATATATAAATCTTTAAGTGTTGTTCATTAATTAAAAGTGGACAAAATTTCTTAATGGGTGGTCCTGTGATCTTCAGGAGTTTTCAGTCCTTGAATTCAGTTAATTGCTTTGGTTTTCTAAACTGTTGTGTGATATAGTGAATTTTTTTTTATTTATTATTTTTTCAGGCCAGTCATGTATCAAAATTTGAGTTTTTGGGGTAAAAAAATTGATAACTTGTATTGAGCTCAGAACTTACAAAAAGAGTAAAAATATCTCATAGGTGATTTCTTATGATTCTCTCTCCCTCCCTCCATAACTTCATTTGAATTAGTTATTTTTCTTAGTACTTGCCTTTGTACATCAGAAAAGCATTTAAGTTATGTAAGTTTTTTCTGTTTAAGGATCCATCCTATGATACCACAAGAGTTTTTAGGACCAAATTTTTGACTGAGGAAGTATATAAAAAATGAGAAATGACTAAGACTGTCTATGATTATGATAGATGCAGTGAATCATCCTCACTAGAGGAAGACTTCCAGTGAAGTGGAAGGGGAGAAAGAATGAGGGGGATAGAAAGTACATGGAGGGAATATGTTACTGTAGTAAAGCATATGTACCTCACGTCATTATTCCTCAGTATTTATAAGTGAAATGTTCAATAGTTTTCTATTTGCATGAAAACGTGTAATATGTGCAAGTATGAGTATTCAATGCTATATTAAGCACCAAAGCCGATGCTCACTTGTTAGTAGAGTGTGGTTAACCCACTGATCGCCTGCAGGCATCACTCACGGCCAAGTCGCGCTCAGACAAAGACGGGTAGGATGGTGACCAAGATAAATACTTTAATTTTGTAGTAAAAACTGATTGTCATAGTGCCAAGTTGATTGCATGTATTGCTAATGAATATTGTAATATGTTGAAAGTGTTTAATATCAGTGTATAATGTTATTTTGTAAGAAATTGAGACCGAGAACTTGTTTGCAGTTCTTACCTACCTCATCAATAAACAAGAGAGAGAGAGAACTGCCTTACCTCGATCCTACGATGCTGGGTGTGATCAGTAAAACAGATCACCTGAGAGCCAATTGATGCCCAGCTGGTGCAGCTTCAGTAAGAACTCGACCTACAAGCAAGAAATTGGGTCCGTGTGAAACCTCGTCCTGAGTCACAGGATGAGGGGACGCTGACGTAAGCCTATAGGTTGAGCTCTGAGGCCCCAGGGTTAGCTCTATCCTTGACAACAACCACTCCCTTCTACCCACTGTGCCTCGCCACCATTTTGTAGAACCCATGGTCACAGGCAAGAAAGTATAATATTATGTATGTGCACTGAACTGAGTAGCCTAAGTGAAAATTACCCATAATTAGCTAGTATTAGAGTGGTAATTTTAATTGCTCTTTCAGTGTCTCAGTACTGACACAATTAAGTTGTTAGATATGTCTGATACTGAGGAAATTAATGCCGTAGATGGCCTTAGGGAAGGTGAGGGTGAGCAAGTGGACAAGGGTCAAGCTTGTAATGAAGTTAGTGTCAGGGAGTGAGTGCTGACCGACAAAGGAAGAGAATATCAAGTCAGTGTAACCAAGGGAAGAGCAGAGTCCTGTAAGCGTAAATGGAGCAGTGTTACCAGTAAAATTAAGAAAGGACTAAAAATTGTAATTAGCCCCTTTGAATTAGAGCCCATGTCAAGTGAAGTAATAGAGGCATTTCATCAGTATTATGTGGAATACACAAAACTGGTGCAACTAGAGCCAGAAAAGTCAGAGGAGCTAAATGAAGAGCTGGAACACAATCAACGAGTTCACCATGAAATATTAGAAAGTATAGAATGTAAAAGAAAAGAGTTAAAGAATGACAAAGGATCAATTTGTTCTAGCAAACGGTCTAGGCATTCTAGAGTCTCATCTACTTCATCACGTTCATCAGCACAAAGAAAGCAAGAAGCAGCAGCAAAGGTAGCCAGACTTAGAAAGGAAATGGAATATCATGATAGCTAACCTAACTTCTGCCTCTGCTAAACTAAGATAAAAGCAGAGGCAGAAGTTATGTTAGCTAAGACAAAAGCAGAGGCAGAAGCAATGTTCTCAAAGAAAAGGAAAGAGAGATTTAGCAGTCGCTAGTGCAGAACTTAATGCTCTTAGCTTAGTTGAAGAAGTAAAAATGCTTCCAGGTAATGATGAAAGTGTAGAGAAGCAAAGTTATCTTCAACAATACATAGAGTCACAAAATGAAATGAAAGCATAAGCAATTGCAAATCAACAAAGTCACAATGCCATGCCTCACAAATATGTTACATTCCATGACCCACAGGAACCTCCTCCTTGCAATAGAGATAATGAATTGATGACAAATGAAGTAGATGGACAAATATTTAGTGAACCTCAGGCAACAAATCTCAACCCTACAGCTCAAAGTCTTGTACCAAGTTCTCATAGACACTAATAATGTCAACATGCCTTATAATGTGAGACAGAATCATCAATACTTTTCCCATCCTGGGGGAACCTTTGCAATCAACATACCTGATCCCAAGTGGAGCCTCCCTCCAATAGAACCTAACACTTTTGATGGAGAACCCATGGAATTTCCAAGTTGGTTGAAAAACTTTGAAACTTATGCAGAATCTAAAACTTCTATTAGTAGAGAGAGACTTGCCTACTTAGACAGGTATACAACTGATGAGGCAAAGGATGCCATTAAAATGTTAATGCACTTAACTCCGATGCTGACTATGTGCAAGCAAAGAAAATTCTTAGGGACAGATTTGGAAACAAAAGCATCATAGCTGATACTTACACAAAAAAGTTAATGAATTGGCTACCAATCTCTCCGCATAATGGTCCAGCATTAACAGCATTCTCAGATTTTTTGAAGTGCTGTTTAGCTGCAAACACTTCTCATTTGTCATTTCTGAATGACCCTACAGAGCAGAGAAAGGTGCTAGCAAAACTCCCTGAACATATTGTTCATGACTGGAGAAAGCAAGTAATGATATATCTTATGTAATAACAATAATAACAACACTCCTAGTAGTGATGAAGAGCACCACCCACCCTTTGAAATGTTATGTGAATCTGTCCAGAAAGAAGCAAAAGGAGCAAGCAATCCCTTTGTTTCCTGGAATTCAGGAAGTAAGGAAGTAAATGACTGGATCAAAACTCACACAAAGGCAACCAATTGGAAACCAAAGGAATCAAACATCATGACAAAGAATAGAGGGAGTAGAACTTTCATGGCAAAATCAATTGAGGAAAAACCAATGTTGTCATTCCAAAGTAAATGTACAAGCCAACAAACAGCATCCCAAGGACCTGGAAAGGAAAGGATGATTCTGTCACTACTGTACAAAGGATCATGATTTAGATGATTGCAAGGAATTTGCCAAACTTGATAGTAATACTAGGTACAAATTTGCTAAAGAAAAATGGTTATGTACAGGGTGTCTAAAAATGGGTCACAAAGAAAAGGATTGTAGAAGAAGGAAAGTTTGTAAAGTATGTCATTGATACCATCCCACAGCTCTTCACAATGATGATATGACAAGAACTGAGAACCAAAGGGTGCCAGCACAAACAACTCAGCCCAAAGAGGATAAACCCACAGTAGTAGCAAATAAGGTCAAAGTTACAGAATCAGTGACACATGACATGCACACCATGATAGTTCCTGTATGGTTGCATAATGTTAGTAATGAAGAGAGTAAAGTTTTAGTGTATGCCCTGCTGGATGAGCAGTCTGATGCTTCATTCATCAAGGAAAGCATTCTGAATAAATTGGGAGTTAGCGGACCATCAGTGTCACTTAATATCCACACAATAAGTGGAAAACAAATCACTGATTCTATCAAAATTCATGGACTTAAAGTAAGAGGTTATAATGAAGAAGTGGAAATATCAATCCCTTCAGCATATTCAACAGAAAACATTTCAGCTGGACGGAGTCAGATACCAAGGCCCGAGACTGCTTTTGACTGGCCCCACTTAAAGGCAATCTCTGACAAACTAATGAAATATGACCCAAACGTTGACATAGGACTCCTCATTGGTCTTGATTGTGCAGAAGCCATTATGGCAGAAGAGCAAATAGCAGGTGATAGCAAGAAGCATCCCTATGCTCCTAGGACAGAGCTAGGTTGGGGGATCATTGGTAGAATTTCACCCCATTCAAGTCCATTGGAGGATGCAGTGGTAGTCTACAGAACAGTGACACAAAAAGTAGAAATCAATGAAGAAAAGAGGGTTAATTTCTTAGTGGTTCCTACTAAAACCAAAGAGATGGCTAATCCTTCTCAAGTGAGAGATATGTTTGAACTTGACTTCAGTGATAGAAAGTCAGCTGACACTCCATTATCATATGAAGATAAAAGGTTTATGAGTAAGATGAAAGGAGGAGTACATCAGCTGAAGGATGGCCATTATGAGTTGCCCCTTCCTCGCAAAGATGATAACGTCAAGTTTCCAAACAACAAACTATTAGCCGAGCAGAGACTCAATAAGTTAAGAGCTAAACTTGGGAAGGATAATCAACACAAAGGTGATTACAAAGTGTTCATGGATGATATGATTACAAAAGGTTATGCAGAGGTAGTACCAACAAAGGATTTAGTTAGGAATGATGGTAAGGTCTGGTACATTCCACATCATGGAGTCTATCATCCGAGAAAGCCAAAGAAGTTGAGAGTTGTCTTTGACTGTAGTGCAAACTACAGGAACCAGTCATTAAACAGTCACCTGTTACAAGGCCTAGACCTTACCAACAAACTTATTGGAGTGTTGTGTAAGTTTAGGCAAGAAAGCATTGCACTTGTATGTGATATAGAAGCAATGTACCATCAAGTGAAGGTCAACCCAGAACACAGAGACATGTTAAGATTCCTTTGGTGGGAAAATGGTGACCTTAATAATGAGATAGCTGAATACAGGATGACAGCTCACCTGTTTGGAGCTACATCATCTCCAAGTGTAGCCAACTTTGCACTTAAGAAAGCTGCAGATGACTAGGGGTGTGGATCTGATGCAGCCAAGTTTGTAAGAAACAACTTTTATGTTGATGGTTTGAAGTCAGTAGCTACAATGGATAAAGCTGTCACTCTTATTCAGCAGAGCAAAGAATTATGTTACAAGGGAGGTTTTAACCTTCATAAGTTCTTGTCAAACAACAAAGATGTATTAGCTGCAATTTCTCCTTATGAGAGAGCAGATGGAATTAAAAGTTTGGATTTTAGTAAGAATGAAGACACACTGCCTATAGAAAGAACTTTGGGAGTTGAGTGGTGCATAGAATCTGACACATTTCAATTCAGAATAAAGCTGAAAGACAAGCCACTCACCAGGAGAGGCATTCTCTCAACAGTGAGCTCTACATATAATCCATTAGGTCTAGTGTCACCTCTCATACTGACTGGAAAGCAAATTTTACAAGAATTACGTAAGAATGCAGTTCAGTGGGATAATGAGGTGCCAGATTATGTCAAACCTAAATGGATAAAGTATCTCCTGATCATGATGGCCTAGTAAGAAAGGTTAAGGTCCTGGTGTCAGACTGTAATCTCGACAACCAGGGAAGACACACACAGGCAAACAGGACCATCATAGAGAGGCCAGTACATAGTCTAGTATTGCTGTTAGAAGGTAATGCATAATAATAGACTGGAGCATCCCCGCCAAGGAGCCAGTGTAACAAAACATATGTGCTAATCCTAGTTTTAAGGTACATACTAATGTTAATTTAAGGTAAATTGTTACACAGTTTAGGGGAGCCATGTTACTGTAAGTAAAGTGTATGTACCTCATGTCATTATTCCTCAGCATTTTTAAGTGAAATGTTCAATAGTTTTCATCAATAGCTTTTTCAGTTCAATAGCATGAAAACGTGTAATATGTGTAAGTATCAGTATTCAATGCTATATTAAGCACCGAAGCCGATGCTCACTTGTTCGTAGAGTGTGGTTAACCCATTGGTCGCCTGCGGGCATCACTCACGGCCAAGTCGCGCTCAAAGACGGGCAGGATGGTGACCGAGGTAAATACTTTAATTTTGTAGTAAAAACTGATTGTCATAGTGCCAAGTTAATTGCACGTATTGTTAATGAATATTGTAATATGTTGAAAGTGTTTAATATCAGTGTATAATGTTATTTTGTAAGAAATTGAGACCCAGAACTTGTTCGCATTTCTTACGGTCATGCCTACCTCATCAATAAACATCAGAGAGAACTGCCTTTCCTCGACCCTACGATGATGGTTGTGATCAGTAAAACAGATCACCTGAGAGCCAATTGATGCCCAGCCGGTGCGGCTACACTTATGACATTTTACTTGGATTATATATCAATGGCAATGATAAATTTTGAGAAAAATGGCATGAATAAAGTAATATTTTATTCTAGATTCCAAAATAAGCCCAGACACTTTTCTCATATTATTTACAGTAAAGTGCATATTGATGGAATTATTTGGTCTGATACAAGCTTAAGGTGTTACAATCCTGCTTACCTCAATATTTTTCTATTGCTCAGTGGTCGTGGCTGTGTTCCCTTGTGAAGCAACAGAAGGAACCACAACAAACTGACCCACAGTGGATACAGTCTCCTGATAACTGAAAAGTTTTCTCCCAGTGATTTTAAGTAAGCCATCTTCTCTCTTTTCATCTATCTGCCAGACTAATATTCCCATGAATGAGATTATCCAAGACAAAAGCTACACATACACTCACTTTCACAACTGCATCCACGAACACTCCTATTTTCTATAGTAATTCTTGTATTTCTCTTCCTTGAATTTTCTGTTGTCTTGCTGATTCTTACCATCTAACACAGTATGGTTGAAGATGAGTAAGGAGAGAATTCACCAAAACAGGACTAACCTTTCATTCGTAGCCTCTTGTCGAGTCCTCAAGAGTTCAGCCATCATCTGCTGCTGCTGAAGCTGCAGATCCATCGGTGAATTGAGCTGGTCCTGCCGTGACTTGACCGGGACAGCAAGAAAAGCAGCCTGAGCTTCCTGTTGCTGCTGCATCAACAGCATGCTTTGTGGACTATCTGGGAAAAAATAATCCTTAAAATAAAGAGGAAATAGTCATGGTTACATATCAATTGTATGTTGGTATTTTCTGATTTTAGCGCTTTATTATTCTGCATATGCAAAATAAATAAAACAGAACATGTGAGTAGGGGATACAAACATAGTAAAGTTGTCACTTCCAGAAAGGTGAGTTGCCAAGACCAGGCGGATTCGCAGCGTCAGGAGACCGACTTCATCACCATCACGCCCTTAGCAGCGCGCCTCGCGACACTCGCAAGATCTACGCTTCGGATCCTTTCGTGCTGGTGTCCCTTAAGAAGCAGGCCAAACCTAAGCACATGGCCATAGCTAAGCCCTTACCTGGTGTGTGTGTGTGTGTTTGTGTTTATGAATCGCAACGAACCGCACAACGAACCATCTCACACACAATAGGATATTTTTTTTTAAAGGATTGCGATTCTTTCAATGTCTTCGTAAGATTCTTATAATTAAGATTTGTAATTATTTTTTTAATTAGTTTTTTCTCTTCCGTATTTTTTTTTCATATTGTTCGATTTGATTAACTTTTTTTGTTTGTTAACTGCTTTTCATTCTGTTATCTTACTGTTTTTATACTTTCCCTTGTCTTTTATTATCTTCACTATCTTTTCCTCTTGCTTAATTTTCCCCACTTTTCACTTTTGTTGTCTTTTCGATAACTAAATAAAACAATTGAAATTAAAAATTATACCGTTTGGAAAAAGATTCGACTACAGCAAGACCCGCCACACCGAGGAGCAGAAGCGGGTAGCTCGGTGCAGGACCACTTACCTTAGACAATCCTGACGACGAACCAAACCCACCCTGGACAATCCTGACGACGAACCAAACACCCTGGGCAATCCTGACGACAAACCAAACACACCCTGGACAATCCTGACGACGAACCAAACCCACCCTGGACAATCCTGACGACGAACCAAACACCCTGGACAATCCTGACGACGAACCAAACCCACCCTGGACAATCCTGACGACGAACCAAACCCACCCTGGACAATCCTGACGACGAACCAAACCCACCCTGGACAATCCTGACGACGAACCAAACCCACCCTGGACAATCCTGACGACGAACCAAACCCACCCTGGACAATCCTGACGACGAACCAAACCCACCCTGGACAATCCTGACGACGAACCAAACCTACCCTGGACAATCCTGACGACGAACCAAACACACCCTGGACAATCCTGACGACGAACCAAACCCACCCTGGACAATCCTGACGAAGCAAACCTACCCTGGACAATCCTGACGACGAACCAAACCTATCCTGGACAAACTTAACGACGAATCAAACCTACCCTGGACAAATCTGACGATGACCAAACCTACCCTGGCCAAACTTGATGACGACCGAACCTACCCTGAAGAAATCTCACCTGGTCACACATGACTACCAACAAATGCCTCGTGGCCAGGAAAGAAAATGTCTTCTCTTTCCTTAATTTCGCTGATCTTTCCATCCTGTAAAATCTTCATACATTCAAATACTTTTTCACACTTTTATACAACTGTAACTAATTACAAACTGTATCCAGCTTCCCTTCATGCTACTTTCAGACTTTTCAACACAGTATGCATACTTTTCCCATCATCTTCATTTTTTTTTCTATACGCTTGCCTGCTATTCTCCTATGCTCCTTACAGACACTTTTATACTCTCATTCATTCAAATCCAACTCTCTTACATTCTTCTCTTCAGTTTGTGTCTTGTTTCTATACTGATTCGATGTTTTGGATGGACCTTCTTCATATGGTTCCACTGTATGCTTCTGCTTAATCTATCCATTTCTATCTTGCATAATTTTCACACAATAGATCAGATTCTTTTTACGTCCTTCCTCTCTTTCTCCCAAGCATTTACATTTCCAAACATCCTCCACACATCCCAAAATACACACTAGTCAGCTACACGACCTCGACAACCCAAAACGCCCGCATCTCTATCAAACGCATCACGAAAAAACTAAATGAAATATCCAGCTACTTACTACCTGCTGGTCGGCGCGGTATTAATGGGGCAATGGGAAGGGTGGCTCAGGGAAGCCCTCCATCCTCAGGATCAGGTAATTATAGGAGAGCCAACCGCAGGGAGATGATGCAGAAAACGAGCAAGGGAAGAACGATTTTGGCGCTTTCTAACTTTGTAATACTTTTAGATTTGATTTTTTAGAATTTTGATACTGAGAGAGAGAGAGAGAGAGAGAGAGAGAGAGAGAGAGAGAGAGAGAGAGAGAGAGAGAGAAACTACTGGGGAAAATGGAGGAGGAATGGGTTTGAAAGTGGGAAGACCACTAAAAAAAAAAAAAATTAGGGCATTATGGTAAAACTAGAAAAGTGAACGATGAGAGAGGGAAATGAAAGTGGATCTCTAAATATTTTTCTTACAGGTGACTCGGGTTACTTCCAACTTGTCATGTATTACAAGACAGAAGCCATGACCTAAAACCCATTTATACCAGAAAATCCCTCATCCCTCCCTTGCATATACAAGTACCGATGTACAAACTATACACATTACACAAACACTTGTACAGTATATGGAAGTTTGCAAACTTGTATTTAAGGGACTTACTCTGTGGAAGTATAAGAGAAGCTTGAAACGGAACTTGAGCGGAGAATAACCCTGTAGGGAGTGTATGTAGTCCTGAGGCGTTTTCCCAGCCTCATGCCTGGCAGAAGAGAAAAGGAGAATACAAGGATCACACTCCTACTTTTGGGATCCACTCTTCCTCCTAGCTCTATCAGGGCAAAACTAAGTCCCACACCCACATCTTACCTTTGTCGGGACAACATTAAAGGCTGTCCAAACTATCTGGCAGAGCCAGTTGAACTTTTGTGGTTCCTTTAGTGGTGTTGCTGGATGGAACCGTTTCTGGCAGGTTCCAGACTATAGAACACAACCCAGCAAGCTGAAGCTTTTTTAGGACAAGTTTTATTAGTCATGTATGTGGTGTTTCCCTCATCGCTGGGTAAGTGGTCAGGTTCGCGACTTAACATATAACTACTAACTTGTTCTGAAACGCTTCGAGTTTTCATTAAGGACTATTTGCCAAAGCTATCGAATAGTTTTGGTTTTTCATAAGAGTATTTTCCCCATTGCTATTGCAGATTCCCTTTCTAACCAATCACTAAAAAAACTATGGTGCCAAGATGTTTGAAAGCAAGAATGTCAACACTGAGGGAGACACGCCCTCCCTCTTTTCCTTCGTCTCAGGGAGCTAAGTTAATGAGAGAAGAACGTGGTGTCTATTAGTACTTTGCATCCATTGTTTCATTATGTACTCTTCGATTGACTGCAACCATCTACCATGACTACGACTTTACTGGATTCCTTCATTATAAATAATGCTTTATGATGTGGGATGGATGCGAGCAGATACCACAGCTCAAAAGTATATAATATTCTTTCCCAGATCGCTTAAACTCCTCACAGCTTCCATCACTACCTCACTGATTGGCTGGCTTGTGTCGTTGATTGGATGTAATGAAGGGTACTCACACGGGCGTTGTCCACAGGTGCAGGTAATTAATGCGATTAACTGCATAAAATGTGGTTTGCTGCATAACGAGGTAATTAACAAACGTACGGCAATTACAGCAGAGAAATGACAAGCAGGGAGAGACTAAGAGGGATAGAGAGAGCATTAACAATACTAATAACGTCAGGTCAACGTTCTGTACGTACAAATAAAAAAAAAGTTCCAGCAACCTCTTCTAACAAACACACAATCTGAACAATGACCCCTCTGTCTCTTTAGTTACTATATACGAACGCAGGATATTCGTTACCTTACTGCAATACTCATAGGGAACTTTACCCGAGCATAATTGAATTGCAGTCTCAGCTCCTACTGGTGGAGTGTAACGGCAAACTGATCTGGTATAACAAGTCAGGGGACAGGCCATGGCAGTCATGAGCTTACTTCATTAAATGTACTGTACAACCCATAGCTTCTGCATACCCTTGAATCGTCAAATGTATACTTACTTATATGGCGTGGGTGGCGAGGGTGGAAAGTGGAAGCACCTGCCTTCTCGCGGCGACACGGAGGTGGAGACGGTCACGTATGCTAGCAAGGGTTGAATGGATCCTTCCCGTGTAGACTTGACCGATGGCTTCTGCTGAAGTGTCTCTGTACTGGGTCTTGAGGGCACTGAGAATGAAGCCAACCAGGTTCTTCCCTTAATCGTTCATGTGCGTTCGGAACTCATCTGAGTAGCGGAGGTGTTTCGAAGGTCTATTCGCTTTCCTCTGAGTTCTAGTGGGCGTGACTCACAAACAAAGAAGGGTATAAGTAAAGGGGTATATCTGGGAGAGTAGGGAATGATAATTACTGTTTATTAAGAGTGAATGAAGAACAAGAACAAGAACAATAAAAATAAGGTGAAAAAGGTGTTGTTGGAATGGGATGTAGAGAAAAAACAAACAAGGCGTTGGGGTGATCGTTGTTGTGTGAAAATTAAAGAAGTAAAAAGAGGATGATGGATAGGGGGAAGTGTGTAACGTGAAGACTAACAAGGTGTTGTTAAGATAGTTACAACAACAACAACAACAACAAGCACAACGACGACGACTGCGACAACAACAAGAACAGTTACTACTACTATTACTACAACAACAACAACAGCAACTACTACTACTAGTACTACTACTGCTACTACTACGTACACTACTACGTATACTACTACTACTACTGGTACTATTCATATCACCGCCACTACCATCACCAACGATACGAAGATAGGTAGATTATTTAGGTCTGATTCGGATGCAGTCGCCTTGCAGACACACTTGGGATGAACAAATGGACAGATAGATGGCAAATGCAATTCAATATCAGCGAATGTAAAGTACTCTTAGCGCAGGTAGGAAATGTGATTCACCCTTCACCCTTCTATGCGGCAAACAAACAAATATTACGCGGAAAAAAAATTTATACGATGACAATACAGGCACAGAACAGTTAACAAATATGATAAAAAAAATAAATAAAATAAATAAATAAATAAATAAATAAATGAAATTTCAAATCCCTTCAGGGTGAGTGGTGAGTCGTTCCTTGCGAAAGCGAAGTACGTAGTTCAACTGTAATGACGCCCCATTACTCCCATCGATCAAGGCAATGTTAATGGAAGAGCTTGCATGCAGCAGTCTACGTACTTAGTCTGTGGAAAATGTACCACGCTAAGGCCTGCGCCCCTCTTAGCATACTGCCGGGCGGGATTGGGTGGCTTAATTGAAGGCAGGTTGTGGACATGACCTTCAGAACAGCAGACAACAAATACATGAATAATGCAGACAAAGATGAGGAATAAATCCCCCCCCATCTCTCTCTCTCTCTCTCTCTCTCTCTCTCTCTCTCTCTCTCTCTCTCTCTCTCTCTCTCTCTCTCTCTCTCTCTCTCTCTCTCTTCCACTTTTCCCTCCTTCTGCACTGTGACCCAGTTTTCTCAATAAACTGATAGATTGAAAGTGAGATATAAAGTGTGCTGACAAATCACTAATAATAATAAGAATAAGAATAAAAATAAGAATAATGACCTTTTCTTCAGTAGTCTCCTTTAGAAAGCCTTGTATTCTGTCTCTTTTCCAATTAGACCTCTCATTATCAATTCGCTTCATTTGCAATCCTTCTACCAGTACATCAAATCGGCCTCCCTCATATTCTTCCAACCACACTCACAACCATAAAATGTTTGCCCACACTTCCTCTTTTCTTTTGATGTGGCCAAAACCAATGTGTAGCTTGGACATAGCTGTACACACTAGTTTTATGCTCCGTGCATGGTGCGTGTGTTATCAACCACAGTCTTGAGGATCACGTGCTTGTCTAGTGATCCCCAGCTATACCCTCTCAAAAGTGTGTGTGTGTGTGTGTGTGCGTAATGTAGCCACCCTTAAGTGCATCGCTGCTTATCACGCACCCACATAGCACACGTGTGAACGGCGCAGTAATGAGGTCTAAAGCATCGAAACACCCACAGTGAGCATTAAATGTAGATCGAACACTAAGGACTTACTGAAAGCTTGCTTGTGAAACCTCTCGTGCATTCTTCGATTATTTTTACTGACTTTAAAAGTAATGAGGCCCTTTTTCAAAAGCAATATATTCTAAGTTACACACCTCCACAGTCACTTCACAGAGTTCAGTTTTTCACATTTGAATTATTCCTTGAAAAGCGTGGCAATGATGAGAGCCACAATTCTTCAGAAAGAACCACCTGGGAGTAGTCTTTGGTACTACGTGTGAAGCGTTTCGACGTCTTATCTCTACTCCTTTGAACAGGCTTTAGTGAAACTTTTAGTAATGGTTTCCAAGGATATTTTCGTGGTTTTTGTGATAGGTTAGTGGGAAAAAAAGATGTCTTTCAGAACTCGGCTGGGAATTGAAAAAAAAAATAAATATTATATATATATATATATATATATATATATATATATATATATATATATATATATATATATATATATATATATATATATATATATATATATATATATATATATATATATATATATATATATATTGGAATTGGAAAAAAAAAAAAAAAAAAAAATATATATATATATATATATATATATATATATATATATATATATATATATATATATATATATATATATATATATATATATATATATATATATATATATTATGAGAGACCCAGAGCTTTTCAAAATACGGCCGCTGTCTCTCACCAGATGTTCACCCTACGGATCACTATTTTCTTTCATGACTCTCTCTCTCTCTCTCTCTCTCTCTCTCTCTCTCTCTCTCTCTCTCTCTCTCTCTCTCTCTCTAACAGCTTAACAAAGAATTTACACTACCATAAAAAAAAAAGTGAGAACCCGAACGGAATGTTCAAGAGTACGCATGTACAAACCTAATTGTTTCTCTTTTCTCTCACTGAGCGTCCACGGCATCTCAGTAGATGTTATCTATTATAAATTAGTTTTATCTTATTTTTAATAAGAACAAGAACAAGAACAAGTAGTAATAGTAGTAGTAGAACAACAACAACAACAACACATACACACACACAAGCTGACAGTATATCAAATCACAACAACTACCCATTCGGCATTCACGCTCCCGTGCAAGTATGCGGCTGACAAAACACCTGACCCACTGATAAATCTGAGAGAAAATTCTTACACCCGACCTCAGGAGTCACGGGTCACCACCACCACCCCACATACAAACCAAAACCATTAGCACCAACACATGCAGCCACAACCTTTACACATCACGCCACTACTTCACCACCACTCCATTCATCATCAGTAACGCTCACTCTTCCTTCTGCTCCTCCTACCTTTCAATTAATACACATTTCAACACGATCACTAAAATCTCCCCAACCAAAAGCACTCAACGGATTTCCTTGAATGTCTGACACACACACACACATACACACACACACACACACACACACACACACACACACACACACACACACAGAGAGAGAGACAGAGAGAGAGAGAGAGAGAGAGAGAGAGAGAGAGAGAGAGAGAGAGAGAGAGAGAGAGAGAGAGAGAGAGAGAGAGAGAGAGAGAGAGATCTAACTTTCAACCTCTCCGTGGAAAACAGACTTGCTAATTATGGGAAAGGGTTGGCAGAGTGAAGGGAAAGAACAGGAAGGAATGTGTGAGGGAGTGTGAATTAACTTTAACATTAAAAGCCTCAAAACCCAAAAAGGCTGAAAGAAGAAGAGTAGGTATCAGCATCAGTACGGTCCAAGAAAGGCAGGACAGAGATATTAAGGGAAAGAATGTAACAAACACTTCTCCATTTTCTTCTTAACAACCTGAGATGAAGACAGGCAGAGGGCATGTGATGAAGACAATGAGGAAAATGCGAGTTATTTTATTAACGCCTCTTCCTCGCTTTACCACGCTGCCAAATGAACTGAGAGATATACGTACAGCAAATGTATAGAATATATGTGTAAGAACAGACAAGAAGACAGAAAACGAGAAATATTAGTCACGAAAGCAATTGATTTAAACTTGCCTGAAACAATAAGAATAAAAAAAAAGTAAAATAAAAAGTCTTAGAATTGGCAATAAAGGCACAAAATCAAAAACATTGCAGTCATGAAAGCAATTGATTCAATCTTACCTGAACTCAAAAAAAAAAAAAAAAAGTGAAAATAAGCAGACAATGGACGTCACATTTAAACAAACCCCTACTCATTGTGTGTATTGTTTTGGTGCTTTCATGTAATTCTGGTGTCCTGAGTAATACTTTCATAATCAGCTTGCCTTTTTGATTGACAATGCTAACCAGAAAAAGGACGTCCTCTAAACTACGATGCCTCTTTCCAAGTACATTTTTAAAAGGCTCTAGTCTAATGAAAGTTATTGAGGTTTTCAAATATGTCTCTGTTATTCTAGTGATAAGGATTATAACACATTAGTAACAGGGAAAGCACTCATGAGGACCCGACTAAATCATCCCTGTGGCCTGTGAAAAATTGTCCTTATATGTGAGGTCAGAGCGTTTCCTAATTATAAAATGGTTCAGAAAAATATTGACCGCAGAGGGAGGTTGAGTCGCTTGGTTTAGAATGTTATACCGTAACTTTCATAAAATTTACGTTAGTATCAGAAATCCCGAGAATCGTGGGAGGTGTTGAGTCGCTTCGTTAAGAATGCAATACCATAACAATCACATCATTTGTGCTAGTGTCAAATATCGCGAGAATCAAAGAAACTGTGATGTATCCATGTATCTTCTCTCCGGAAAAGAAAAGAAAAAAAAAGCTGACAAATTCTTGTGATTTCATTCTTAATGGCAGGGATCAGATCGTAGCACTGCGTATTGCAAAAAGTTTACAATAAATGCAAAGGTAAAACAGACCCAACAGAGATAAAAAGAGTTACAGAGCAAAAAGGTTACAATAAATGCAAAGGTAAAACAGACCCAACTGGACCTAACGAGACTTTCTGTGTCACTATATACGCACTACCACTATAGATTCTATGAGTCAAAGGCAAAAGGACTGCAAGGTTAAAGGAAAGAACACCGTGCAGTAAGGAGAAACAGTCATGGAATGTGACACTAAAGAAAATGTATTAATGGAGGAGGAAGAAGAAGGAGGGGAGATAAAAATGTTTGTGGTAGTGGTAGTAACAGTAGTAGTGGTGGTAGTGGTTGTAGTGATGGTGGTGGTAATGGTAGTGTACACAAGTGGTAATGTGGAGAGTGCTTCTCAATCATTGCCTTCCTGACAGTGGTGCGCGACGGTAGCAGCGCGACAGCAGACTGACTTGGTACGACGTCACAGTTGGACAGGTTCAGTCAAGCAATGTTCCTGTGTAGTAGTAGTAGTAGTAGTAGTAGTAGTAGTAATAGTAGTAGTAGTAGTAGTAGTAGTAGACGAAGGCAACTTGAAATTTGGGTTTTTCCTATAATTATGAATTCATTCACACACTTTTAAACACATAACCATCAATCTTTTCTCCCGTTTTGTCCTTCCAGCGACCAATGGACGACGTGTGGGCGGTGTGGGGAGCGGTATGGCTGACTTTGATAGCGGATGGTAGGTATACATATTATGCACATACTTAAAAAAAATATATAATAACAGAAATAATAATAATAATGATAATAATAATAATAATAATAATAATAATAATAATAATAATAATAATAAAAATAATAAATAAAGTGTATATGTGTGTATATATATATATATATATATATATATATATATATATATATATATATATATATATATATATATATATATATATATATATATATATATATATATATATATATATATATATATATATATATATATATATATATATATATACACTCACGCCCAGCCACTGTCACTTCTCGGAAGATGTAGGAAGGCCACTTTCTTAAACGCCTCAGCATCTTATAATAACTATTTTTAACAGGCTGTCATAGTTATTGTAGTTCCAAGGACTTTGTCTATAATTCCAGTGATAATTTAAAAAGCATTCTGCATCAGCCATATGAAAGACATTGATAAGACTATTCGATGCCAGTGACCTTTGAAATCAGTTTTCATGAGAAACAAAACCGTTTCAGAATGCGGAATCAGAGCGGGTAGATTTTCAAGACTTTCCCAAAAGAAACGTATGGTGGTGGATGAGGAGACTATAGTGGCGGGGAAAGGACACACTACTGTTTTTCGTTGCAGTGGACAGCTACTTTTACTGAGAATAAGCAGCACCACACCAGTAAAGCCGGTACTCTGAAACGTTTTGCTATCTCACTACAATTGTTTTCAAAAGTCACAGAGATGAGATGCCGAGTTCTCACGAGTGTCTCTTCCGTTAATAATTTAGAAATTTCTGTAATTTATCACTAGAACCGTATAAAAAACACTCCTAAAAACCAGTATAATTTCGACAAGAAACTTTTAAATTTAGTGGCGTGACGCAGAAATGTTTCAGAATAGGTGTTTTCTCCCTTCCCTCGTACAGGAGCAAGCCGACCACCTCCGCCAGCCAATGGGTTCTGCTTCGTGGCGGCACGCTCTGGCACTGACAGGACAGTCTTCCAAAGTTTGACTGAGATCAAACCAAATTCGCCTTGGCATTGCAAGTACTACTGCTGGCAGCAGGGCCACACCCACGCCTCTGTCGAATACGGGTAAGATGCACGTGGTTAGTTTTAAATTTCACTTTTTGATGCATCGACACCAGTGAATGCAGGATTTTTTTTTTTTTTCTTCTCATGGAATATTATTTTTCTTCAGATATTTAGTCAAATGTAAAGGATGCGGCCGCGGTTATGAATACGGTAGTCATCTCTCTCTCTCTCTCTCACTATATTAAAAACGTGAGGAAACAAGGAGTCTGCGAGAGGCCAGATGACCCACAGAAGGCAGCTCCTAAGCACCTAAAACTCACCATAAATTATCCAACCACCCATCAAAACTACATCATTATATCTGGAGCCTGCGCACTTACCATGCTCTTGTTACCATTTGTTTCACTAATTTGAAACCGTAATTACGCACTTTTTTTTCATATCCTTACATATGATTTTGTCTAGCATTTGTGCAAACACCCCAAAAACACACACAAATAAATAAATAAATAAATAAATAAATAAAATACCACAAATACTCCTAAAAACACACGAAAACTCTCTCTCTCTCTCTCTCTCTCTCTCTCTCCCAGATAAAACGAAGTTAGCAAAATCCCCTACATGTCTAGACTTTCTGCAATCAGCGCGGGCAAATAAGTCTTCACATATGAGTCCACTTTCATACTGCAATACACTTTCTTTTCTTTTTCTAGACAGTATTGTGGCTGCGCATCGTTAACGGACTTTGAAATCCTGGTGGACAACCCATCCGCCGAGTGTACGAGTGTGTGCCTGGACAACGCCTGTATGATCTGTGGAGGCTTATATGTGGCTAACTTTTACACTGTGGAAGGTGTGTAAGTGTGTGTGTGTGTGTGTGTGTGTGTGTGTGTTACTGGCCCTTTACGATTATATAATGGTCTTATTTAACACCTGTAAACCCCTCTCTCTCTCTCTCTCTCTCTCTCTCTCTCTCTCTCTCTCTCTCTTGTATTTTGTAATAGTTCTTCAATACCTTTGCCTAAAAAGCTATTTTGTTTCATAAAGACTAACAGCGTATATCTTGAAAACCCTGCACTAATATCAATCATGTACTAACTCTCTCTCTCTCTCTCTCTCTCTCTCTCTCTCTCTCTCTCTCTCTCTCTCTCTCTCTCTCTCTCTCTCTCTCTCTCTCTCTCTCTCTCTCTCTCTCTCTCAGATATAGTACCATACCCTCCAGACGACGTATGCACTCCAGCAACAACAACTGGAGTCACCACTGCGGCAACAACCTTGCCACCCACGACCCTCCTTAGTCTCCTACCTACCACTATTCCTAGTACCCTGCCAGCAGCCACCACCACCCTCCCTGGCACTACCACAAACCTTGTATCCACCACACAACTCATCACCACCACTGCGACCACCGACCTCAGTAACCCAACATCTGCTATACCAACTACCACCACTGATGTCCCTACCAACCCTAGCGATGTCCCGAGCACCACCACTGCCCTCAGCACCACCACTGGGATCTCCACCGTCACCCCCGTCACTGATGTCACTACAATCACTGACGTCCTAAGCTCCACCACTTATGTCCCCACCAGTAGTCTTGCTCCTGGCACCAGTACGCCTACAAGTATCACCCCCACTGCTGCACCTACAGACTTCACAACCAGCACGTCTCCTACCACCCTCACCCCCAGCGCCTCCACAATCACCAGTACCACCGGGAACGATAATGGTAATGGCAATGGTAATAACGGTAACGGTGGGAATAAGAGCAACGGGAGTGACAGCACATCCTCCACAACTGATGGAAACGAAACACTGGCCACAACAGGTATGTACATATGCATGCTTTCCACGTCGCTCTGTGCCAGTCCTGTGACAATAAAAAAAAAACACTGATATACATAATGTGCTATCAAAAACAAAATCTGCTTAATCAGAATTATAAGTTCGAGTGAAAATTAATAAATGGAATGGATATATATATAAATGAATAACAAACTCTAGTTCAGGTTGAATTATATATATATATATATATATATATATATATATATATATATATATATATATATATATATATATATATATATATATATATATATATAATTTTTTTTTTTAATTATGCGCGTCTGTGTGCCTCCCTCCCTCCCCCCACTCTCTCTCTCTCTCTCTCTCTCTCTCTCTCTCTCTCTCTGCATGTGAACGGAATACTGAGTGATGAGTATGAGCAGTGTGTGTGTGTGTGTGTGTGTGTGTGATGAACTAGCCTGAATGACTGGTGATGAAGCAAAGCAGTGTGTATCCTGTGTTCTAATGTGGAGACTTGTGCAAGTACAAAACTGTAACTGTGTAACATTATACGGTTGCTACATAGGTATTTTCATGATAATACTACTGTAATAGTGGTAGTATTATTATTAGCAGTAGTAGCATGATTATAACATTATTTTATTCAATCTTCATGTAAATTCAAGTATTCTGCATTAAATCGTATAATCAACTGACTTGTTTCACTTTTCAACGCCTAAATACTACACACACACACACACACACACACACACTATGTATAATATTCTTATGTAACTCGCTTGTTTATCACACTTGGGGCAGTGACCACTGTCTTGCAGCAACCACTGAAGACAAGGACACCCTTTTTATTCTAGGAAGAATGTTTAGGCGTTGGCTGAGATCCGTTAGCTACCATGCCACATCACACAAGTTCTCTTTAATATATCAGTTCGTTTTACTTTTTATTGGAATTCAAGTATTAGGTGTGGTTTATTTAGCTTATCAAACCATTCAGTACTACAAATGGTTCGGGTTTAAAGATAATAGGACACTAACTCAGCATTACCTAACCAAACATAAATGATGTGTAGCAGTACCTAACCTAACTTAGATGGCATGCCTACTTCTGCTGCTGCCGAATGGTGTCAGCTGAAGACGTCTGTGCGTTGCCGTGGCTGGGAGTGAATGCATTATAATTATGTCTGGCAGTAAAAATGTGGCTGCGCGCGCACTTAATCAATTGAAAGACCTACAACACTGTACCTACTACACTGGCAGCAGGGAGGCCGCACCGCCGTGGGATATGTTTACAGTCACAAGGGAACACCAACGTCTCCATAAAGTAAACATTACAAACATATCCATTTAAGATGTCTGAAATGTTACATCATTATTATTATTATTATTATTTTTTTTTTTTTACTTTTATCAGCACATCATCTTAAATATATATATATATATATATATATATATATATATATATATATATATATATATATATATATATATATATATATATATATATATATATATATATATATATATATATATATATATATATATATATATAAGTGTATTGTTTCCAAGACTATACAAAGGGAAGGGGAAGGGGGAATGTGATAATACGGCTATAAGCCCTTGTGAGAAATGAAGAAGACACCTATAGGAAAACCAGCTGTGAAGATTCATATAAATTCAAAGACCTTGTTTACAGTCACAACATGATTATGAATCTTAATGCTGATGATTCACTTCCAAATTTAATCTAATATATAAGTATCTGTAGAATAGACACACCTTAATGCTCCTTAAGACAGCAACTGTGAAGATTTGGCTGGGGTGCACACAAGAGAGGGAATTAATGGTTTTACCATAACAATAGTGATTGGCTTGATGTGTTCTGCTCATTGGCTTGTGCAGCAGTGTATTTATGTAATGGAGTAAAGGAGAGATCTTGAGTATTCTCTTCGTTATAGACTCAGAATAATGAGAACGTGTCAGTGTAAAGAATATTTGCTTCACATGTTAACAAATTCGATTTTGATTATATGAAATATCTCATACCTTATACTATTGGTCTGCCAAAACATCAAACTTTTTTTTAATCCCAATACAGTTCCTGTGTCATGCTTTGATCTGTTGTACAAGTACAGGACATGTATGTATTCACATAAAAGACATTACATACACCATTCATTTAATCATATTAATTGAGGAATATTTTCCAATCATACATGTGCATTTTATAATTATAATCATGCCACCATCTTTGAATCATTACATATAAGCATACATACATCTGATCATCATCATAATCACCATGAATGCAGATAAGCATATAATTACTGTTATCAGTACATACTGTAATCATACAGCAGAGCCCCACCATTTGTGAGTTCACAGTTGTATTTGCCATAATATAAAATATAGGTACAAAATATGAATCTCATGGAATTCCCATAAATACTGTTTTCTTTCCCATGAGTCTTGTTCGAACAAATGGTGACAGTTGTGCTGGGTGCTGTGCTTGGGTGGCTGCTGGCACTGTGCTCTCACTGTTACTGCTCTGTGGAGTTTTTCACTAATTTGGAAGATGAAATATTGAATGACCATAGCCATTCTTCCTTTCCTTAATTTTTTTACTCTCATATTGTGGTATTCTTGCATGTTACAGTGGTCTTTAATGAAAGTACAACCTTAGCAAACAGATGACTTAATGGTAGTACCAAAGCTATGTGAATATCCCTGTAGCTTAAATGTCAAGGAAAAAACATGGCTTCTTAGATATTTTAATTTTTGCTAATTATATGAAGCCAAGATTAAAGGTACCTTTATTGAGTTGTGCCAAATATGTGTGAATTTTACATACTTCTGAAGGGACACCTGATACTTGCAAATGGTAGAGTTCAACTGTATTACTGAATAGGCATCTACAATGTGCCACTTCCTTACTACCAGGAACATCAAGGCAATGTCATTGTTATATGATATGTGGTCACAGTAGTGACCTCCACCCCATGGCTTCTGAACCTGTGGCAAGCTGTTCATCTGTCAACAAGCCATCTCAAACACAGCCTACAGGCTTATCCTAGTCACCTCAGCTCTCAGGTGCTCCTGAAGGTCTTCATCTATCAACTTTGTAGGTCTGAAATAAAAATGTCATACACTGCTCATCTCCTTGAGATCTGTGCCTTATTGCATTCAAACAAATTGCACATTGGCCCAAAAATTGCACTCTCTCTCTCTCTCTCTCTCTCTCTCTCTCTCTCTCTCTCTCTCTCTCTCTCTCTCTCTCTCTCTCCCCATTTGGTTTTCATAAGCCCATTATGTTATTAGGAGTTCTCTGTGCTGTAGTCTTTAGCAGCTTCTCTGCCCAGTAAAATCCTGAGTTCACTTAGTAAAATTTTGTCCCATATATTTTATAGCTCATTATTTTCACCCTTTTTCATCTAATTCTGCATCCCTTAAACATACCCAAACTACATTAATCCATCTCTCTCATTATGTCACTAATGTATCTATTCCATTGACCATTCTCATCTCAATTAATTAAAACCTGTGTATATCCTCCTTCACTGCTTAAGTTTAACAACTAAAAAGTCTTGCACTTTTCACATGAATTGTATTTAAGTACCCTGCAGGTCACAGAGAGAGTCCCTCAGTGTCAGTAAAGCTAACTTTTATCAAACAAAGTCTCCTGTGTGTCTCTTGATGTGTCGGTGAAGGTGACTCTCTCTGAAAAATGCGGCACCACATCTATCACACTTGTAGGGCCGCTCAGCTTGGTGCCGCCGCTCATGTGACTCCAGTGTTGGGTGATCAGAGAAAGTCAAGCCACATTTCTCACACTTATAAGGTCTTTCCACCATATGTTTCTGGCGGTGGGTCTTCAGGTGACCTTCTGTGTTGAATCCAGCACCACACAGATCACACTTGTAAGGTTTTTCAATTATGATTTTCTTTCGCAGCATAAACTGACCACTGGCTTGCTGCTGCTTGGCAAGTATATGGAAAGGATTATTTTCACCTACATTGTGTTTGGTATGCATGTGGGCCTTCAGATCAGAGCTATGAAACAACACCGTGCCACACACATCACATCGAAACATTCCTTCCTCTGCCTCAAGTTTTCTTTTACCTGTAACCATGTCAGGTGCCATCTCAGGCTGGGTGGCCATGGGGGGCATGATTCCCTCCACTGACACAGGGTGGTTCATGTCATTCACTGGGAAATGTGTTGGCTGTGCAATGGTGGTGGTAGTGCCAGCTGAACACGTGGCCACAACATTGACAGTTGAAGAGTTTACCGTGTTCACCAAGTTCGGGAGACTAAATATTGTGGGAAGACTCTGTACGCTCTGCTGAGGATAAATGTTTGTCACATTCACAACCAAGGAGGAGTTTTGTGAGTTTTCCCCTATCCTATGTTTCCTCTTATGCCACACCAGCATACTATTCTGCAGGAATTGTGCACCACACTCATCACACTTAAATGGCAGCTCTCCAGTGTGACTCTTCTTGTGCCACTCCAGGGTGCTGTTGTAGGAGAACTTGGCACCACAGTCATCGCACTTGTAAGGTTTCCTCCGTGAGTGGAGTCTGAGGTGCTGCTTCAGGGTCTCTTGGTTGTCAAAAGTTGCATCACAGAACTCACACTTGATGCTGTGTTCCCAAAGCAAATTCACATTCATGATGGCTGCCCAAGTTGTTTAGTATAATTTTTTTCAGACAATATCCATATGCACTGCATCTGTTTCTTTATCTAATCATCTTTCACTTGTTGAAAAGCAGGGCCACACTCTCTCCAGAAGATATCCACATGCACTTTATATTTCTTTATCCAGCCATTAAACCTGAAATAAAATAATTAAGATCATTACATTTCCAGTTGTCCTCAATAAGTATATATTTATACATTAAGCATGAATGTTCTCCTTTCTTAAATCCACCTGAAAACCATGAGAAAATTAAGAAATAAGTTTTGTTGAAATTCTATCGACTTTTATAACAAGTATAATCTAAAAAATAAGTTGCTTTCAAATTAGACTACTGTAGTATAATTTACATCTCTACCCACACGTCATTGTCACCACAAATGTCATGCATGTTTGAGATATTATTGCGTCCACCATCTCTCTCTTAACTATTATCGTGTATTCTATATTAATTTGTGCAAAAGACCCGCAGCAATGTAATGGACAGCGGCAACAAGCTTACGAACTTTCCTGTCAATGTATGTTCTTTACTTCTCAGCCTGACAGTATGAGGGACGCAGTGTGCAGACGAAAGTTTGTTTGCGTCGCTTTGCCTCCGAGGTGCTGGGTGAGTTAGAGGCGGAGGGGTGGAAAGTGTCCCGTGAATCCGTTCCCCTCCTTGATTTTTTTTTTTTTTTTTTATGTAAGAGAGCATCGACCTAGAACAACAACAAAAAAAAAAATATTTATATATAAAATGTCCATTGGACATTTTTTATGGAGCACAGTCCACAAACTATCATCCAAAATTTGAAAATATTTTGAAGCCTACCTCTTGATAATTTTTTTTTTCTTATTACCTTGTGATGATTTCGGTTAATCGGCCTCAGCTACAAAAACCGTACTATATACTTCATTTTTATCTATTTATTCATTTATTTATTTCCTTATTTCTTTATTTATATTTGTTTATTTATTTTTATTTATTTATTTATTTATTATTTTTTTTTTTATGGTACGAGGTAGTGAGGTCAGCGTATGAAGGCAGAGGTGTGTCAATCTTTCTTAGGAAGACTAACATATCTCTCGACACTGTTAAAAGCTGTTGAACAACTTTGGATCTGCCCTGATGAAGCTACTGACCCTGAACGTTTTTAATACCTGGCAGTTAGTTTATGGGCCTTCAGTATAACAGACTCTTCCTTGTGTCTTTATTGGGGTCAAATTGATAAAGACGTTTGGGTAAGCCCTCCAGAATTCGCAAGGTTTTTATAATTTGGGTACGTACACCTTTCCCTTCTCTTCTCTCTAGAAAAGCTTAGGTGCTTCAGGCGTTCCTAATAATTTTTATCTGCCAACGATGTGATTTTACTGGTGAAGGTTCTCTGCGCTCCTTCAATTTCTCTTATTTCTGCAGTAGATGTTGGACTATAACTGGCAGCAGTTTTGTAATTTTAATAACACCAAGCTCTTCCAGAAAGACATGAGACATTCCTCTTCTCTAAAGGTTGAAAGTCGAATCCTGCCAGATAGTCATATCTTACAGATTTTGTGATGTTATGTATATACAGGCTGAACCTGCCATTGTTATTGTCACCCACAGATCACAGAGGTTGCTCTTTTTACTGATGATACCTTAGATGCCGCCGTATTGTTGTAAAAAAGTAAATAAAAGTACCTTCATTGATTATATCACGACTTAAAAAAAGATAATAATGTTTCACCTAGAAATAAACAGTGTCCGGAAATTTAATCAGTAGGCTAGTATTATTTTCATCCCCTGTACGCGTGCCCTACATCCGGTGGAAGATTATAATATGATCAAACCATTATGGAATAAACTATTTTTTTGTAACATTTGTAGTTTCCTCAAATAAAGGAAATTGTTGCATATGAAAAAAAAAAAAAAAATGGATAATCCTTTTAACTGCACTCTTTGGAGACTGGTACCTCTCTTATTTTTTGGTGGGAGAGAGGTTATGGAAATAACCTTAACCTACTAATTTCCAGACTCTGATGGTTTATTTCTCAACAGAATATGACGCATTTTTCAAATTATGATGTATGCAATAAAGGGATCAGTAGTGATCTCCAGATGAAAACACAATGTTATTTCAATATGATTTTTTTTTTTTTTTCATTCTCGTTTGTTGCCCTCGGCCAGAGTCCTTAGAGAGAGAGAGAGAGAGAGAGAGAGAGAGGGAGAGAGAGAGCAGCAGAGGTGACTCCGTAAGAGAGACGCAAACATTCCCACGTGTGGATGGGAGAGGAGGGGAGTGGTTAAGGTGGCAATGGGAATATCGGAGGCTCCTGCTCATTCCACCCTTTGCTCTTCGTGTGTATCGCAGTAACAACGTCCGGGGAAGGAATATACACTGCTTCCCATTATTGAAAGTAAGTGGTGTACTCGGAGATACAAGAAAACCTTTCAAAATGTAGTGTGTTCATGACAGTATTTTTCAGTGGCATATATTTATTTACCTAAACGTTAGTTTTGTTTTTTTCTCTTTGTCCCATGATATATCAACTTACCTGACAAGCTTTACGTTTCAAAGTTACGTATTTTTAGAGTACGAGAAACCCCACTTGGTAGAGGTGTAACTGTCACCAATTGTCCTTTCCAAATGTAATGAAATGGGTTCCAAAACCAGATGTAACGCCTTAACTCCTAGTCAGCGTTTGAGCTATACAAGACAGTAAAAAAAAAAATAACGAAAGACTGCATTGAGACTGCATATAGATGCTCCCCGAGATCATCCCTTGTATTTCACAACACAGACTCAATGGTGTATGCATGCACAAAAGGCCTAAGAGTGCCCACTGACATGTTCAGTCAGTCATTTCACACGTCTTACAGCAGTAGGTTGGTGTTCTCTGCTTCCTGTAAATGTCAATAATGTTAATGACTACTTACAAATCTACATTACTTATTAAGTACAGGTAATGGCTAGATACTTTTTTTTTTTCCTTAATTTGCATGCTAAACATATAGAGACAGTTCCATATTGCAGTAGAATCTAAATATAGATAATTTCAAAACCCTATATAATGTGCTGCAACAAAATTTATGGTGCTGTCCTATAGCCAGCAGCATCTTTATATAGACAGTTTTAAAACTTGACACCATATAGTGAAGGCTGCCACTGTCTAAAGGTCAGTAACCTTCCATGATGGATGAAGATCAGTCACCTTAGTTATCATAGGAGTGGACCATGCTAGTGAGATGCTCTGCCTTGCAGCATCATGGAAACACTGAGAAACTGATCTCAAGGTGAGATAAATTGGCCATGAGAGGCTCTTGCTGAGGATTGAACCTCAGTCAGGACACTCACAGAAATGCAAGTCAAGCTGAAATGACTGCTAAGGCTCAGGTGAATTTCAGTTGGCCTTGAATGTCTAGGCACTATGCTAGGATAATGTTAAAATAATTTTAAGTCAAAATTTATGTATTTCCTACAAAGCCACATACTTCTAAATACCCATGTATCTCAGATATCTACTTAAGAAATATCTTTGGATTCCATGATCTTCTCTCTCAGATAACCCAAATATCTTTTATCCTCACATTCTTAAATTTAGAGAATGTATATTCAGTGTTTGTTACATTGTTGCTTTATTTTCAGGAGGGAAGATTGCCTCCTCTGAAGTTGTAATAATAATCCAGAATGAAAATGGCTACCCCTTTCTCCAAGGAGTACAAAGCAGTGACAAGCCTCCATGTCTCTGATGGGGACTACTGCCTTGAGCTTGCCCATGCCAATGAATGGAGGACCCTGGCTGTGTCTTCCTCTGATAAGCTGGTGTCATTAATGGAAACAGAAACTTTGACAAAGACACTGACCTTGGAGCCACACTTGGAAACCATCACTGGCATCAAGTTCTCCCGGAGTGACAGTAACATTTTATGGACTAGCAGTGTTGACGGCTCCATCAAAATGTGGGACCTGCAATCCGGCCAGTGTGAGAAGGAACTTCAGGGAAAAACTGAGACTTCTCTAGTGTCTAAACCCATAAGCTGTTTTGATATTTCTAACAATGAAAGAATCCTTTGTGGAGGTACAGAACTGGTGGAACAGGGTGCTTTCATACTGTTTTGGGACATTCGTGGAAAGGAGGTTCTCGGGAGCTATTTTGAGTCTGCTACGGATGACATCTCGCAAGTTGTTTTCAACCCACATCAGGAGGATATTCTTGCTGCAGCCTCTACTGATGGATTAATCAATATATTTGACATATCACAAAACTCTGAGAGTGATGCTCTCACTTATAGTTTGAATACAGAGGTAGTTGTGTCAAAATTATGTTGGCAAAGTCATGGGAGTAAGTTTGAGAGGCTGGCAGCAACCACAGATGTGGAGACTTTCCAGTACTGGGACATTCGAGAAGCTGCACCACTGCATAGCTTCACCAGAGAGGAAATAGCAGGTGCCATGAAGTGCCAGACACCAGATGAAAGCTATATTGTGTCTGCAATGGCATTTAATCATAGTGATGATCCAGTTATCTTAGCTGGGTTCCACACTGAGTCAGAGGGTGACTCACTGCGAAGTTTAAGGCTTGACCTTTCTTCTGGGCAATTGAGACCACATGGGAATTTTGTGGCCCGACAACCACTGCTCATGACACGCACATCCTTGTACCAGCCACAGACAGACACTTTCTTCACTGGAGGGGAGTGTGGGGTGGTCAGGCTGTGGTGCCCTGAACTGCAGGCAACCACAGTGAAAGAACATTTGACTAAAAAGACGAAGAAACACAGAAGTAAACCTTACTAGCCTTAGTGTGAATGTTTGTTATGGTGTCTATTTTTTCATGAATGTTGATTTTACATATCCAAAAATATTAAAGGACCTTCAAGTTCATAAAAATATTCATATTTGATCATTATTATAACATCTTGTTGCCTGATACAAATAAACTATTCTATGTATTTTCACATATTATCTTGCCTTACTGTCAATAGTGAAAAGAATTAAAAAAAAAACTGTGCCACATTGTATTTAGATTTGAATTAGGAGTACATAATCAATATATAAATAATAAATGCAAATCCAAGGTCCTTCATTAGGAGGCACCATCCTAGCTGTGATAGATTAGGGAAACTGGACTTAAAAACTGGAAAAAAAAAAAAAAGCCTTAACCAAGGAACTCGAAGATTTTTCAGTCACCCACCTTGTCAGGGTGCGAATGCCATTCCCTGCTAAATAATGTATCGTGGAAAACACTGACTTGCTGGAGCTATATTGTGCTGGAGCAGTTAAAGAAGTATCACATGAAGTATGGTTGTGTCAGCACTGCATGCTATGAACTGTTATGACTGTTGTCCAGAATGGCTAAAGTTATTAAATTCCTCTAAATATCTACATGAAAAGTCCATCTTTCTCTGACCTTGAAGACCCTGTCCAAGAAACAACAATTTAATGGAAAAGAAAACAATCCTGAATCAATAGATTTCACTTTAATTTCACTAAATTTTTTTCAAAGTACAAAGTCTTTTGTTGTATGCTTTCATTAACAAACTGGATACATGTACAAGCTACTTGTCTGTGAAAAATATTCCCCTGTTAGAAAGCCTGCAAATAGTTATCAAACTCAGTTTCTGTGGCATAAATAGATGTGGAGGAGGAACAGTCACAGGCCCTTTGGAAAAGCAAAGGGCCATCCATGACTGTGACAGGAGCCACATTTACATGCAGATATATGTTTGATGCGAAGCAGTTGGTCATGTGAGATACCCGTGCATACATACTCTTCTCAAGACAAAATAACAAGGTGAGTTGTGATACCAGTCTCTCCAGTATAGTACTAGTGCTCATTATGGCTAATGGTTATGCAGATTAAATTCATAGCTCAACCATGTCCCTTTCCACACTGTGATCATCAATCAAATATATTGTTATCCACACAATCAGTAATAAAATCATGCACTGGAAAAAAATGGGAAGATATATTCACATATAAAACTTATCACATGCACCAGAATTTCGGGTGGCTTTTCTTCATTCGAGCATACAATAGTAAGGAACAATGAAGCTTGCAATGTCTGCATGAAAGTGACATACACTGCAGTCACAGTGTACAGGTAGGGACACAAAATGACACCTGCTGGTGCCAGCAGCCATAAGGGTATAATTCCTTGTGAGAAGGTTAGACAAAATACTATGACTTAAGCTTATTTCAGTATTTAGCACAAGAATATTTATTAAAACTCAAAATCAGTTTAAGAAATTTTAACTAATGATAAGCAGGGACTTCCTAATGAAAATTCTGCTTGTTGCAACATGAACCTTGTACAATAGACAACATACACTTTAAACATGATGCCATGGCTATGTTTTCCAGTGCTAAACACATGCTTCAACACAGCTGTAATGTATGTAGACTTCCTATTAGGCAATGCCTACACCACAAGAAACTGACAATGGCCATTGACCACAAGCTTGAATCTCTCAAGACTGTGGGATTAGTCAGTGCTGCAAGTAAACAGAATACGGAGGAAATCATGTTTGTGTGATGTAGACATCTGAAGATGGTGTTTGTGATAAATTTTGTATTGCAAGTATTCTAAAGCTGGGTGGTGTCCTGGGTAGACATATAATGGTGTAAATTATGTCTGTCTACCTTGTCTATATTCTAAGAAGATTACTGAATGAGTGCCAAGACAACATTCACATATCATCTACACAAGGAAAAAAATATTTTCATGTTTTCTTAATAAAAACAAAATGAAAATATGTACAAAATGAAAATATGTACATTTATCATGAGAATCTATACCAATTATCTTGCATGTGAATTTAGTATGTTATACTAAATTAATAGGGACAATTTTGCAATAAGATGAAATGTTATACAAAGGGTTGTGTCATATTCTCAAAACTAATGGGTCTGCTAATACTAGCACAGATTTTATATTTACTCAACCACAATCTCAAAGATACAAAATATCAGTCAAACTGACTTGCAAGTCTTGATCTCCAACTACAGATAGCAGCTAGAGTTATAACAGATTCTACCACTTTTAGAATTAGGTAGAATTTCTGTACAGCACCAAGCAAAGAAAAGGCAAGTGAGACAAGTAATGTACAACTTGTACACTGCTGAAATGAGCTCCTATCTGTAGAAGAGGAATGCATGCAATCAACAAACTAATTTCAACCCTCCAGCCAGAAAAGACTGCATACATGTGAGGATGCAAGTAATGAAACTATTCATGAGCATGGTGATTGGTACATAAAAGACTACAGTAGTAACTGATAATGCAAATCAATGAAAATAAAATGTTGCAGATGAGATGAATGTGTGATCCATGCACACAAGTGCTTTATGTATTTCAACTGGTATTAATGCAAGGAAGCTAAAGCAAATACCAATAGCTTCAAGGAACTGCATATTTGTGATGGGAAAATAACTGTTTATGGAAGGCAGAAAACAGAAATCTTACATATGATTATGAAGGGAGCTAGGTATGTAATATATAAAAATGGCATTGAGAAATAAGTAGTATTACAAGGAAAGTATCAATATTAGGGTGACTTGATTATTCATTATTTCTTGCTGCTAAAGAATTTGATTGTGCATGCCTGTGCAAGAACAGCCCTGGTGGATGGTGGCCTCCATACCATTTCACAGGCAAGTGGAAGAGCATGCCTACTCCTGACACAACAGGGTGTAATGGTGCAACTTTTGAGATATATTAGTGATTATATTGTATTTCTGTTCTATGTATTGCTATGCTTAATCTCCTGCAGTGTTGTAAGGTGGTCCATGAGACTGTCCCTTCCTACCAGGGACAACAGGGATAAGAGTGTGAATGTGTGGGATTGCTGCCCTGGTATATAGGTAGATAGATGGATATATTGAACCAAATTACATTGAGACTAGAATGTCAGGGATGCTCATAGTTCTGTCATCTTCAATAAGACTGCAACTATTCTATTCATAGTATAAGTTGGGGTCGGAGTTAGTCGGTCAATCCTAAGTTATCAAGTTCCCCAAAGTTTACAGAAATATACCCACAAAGGAATAAATCCATCATGCTCTGCACAGCCTTCCTTTCTCCATGCCATACTTCATAAACTCCTGATGTTCCTTCCTTGTATATTCTATGTAGTCCTCTCATTTTTCTATCATTCCTTTTTCTCATGTATCCCTACCTGGTCCCCCTATTTCATGGCAAGTCCTCCTTTACCACACTCATAAATACTTCACTAGTCATTTAACCTTCTGCCATTCTATCCAGGTGGTTGAGCCACCTTTTAATTGTCTGCATCTATAATAATCTACAACACAATGTCATGAGGAGAATATCAATGGAATAAATAAATGGTAATGAAGTATTAAGCATGTTATATATGCCAAGCTAACATAAGCATGTCAGGAATGAGAGAGAGAGAGAGAGGAGAGAGAGAGAGAGAGAGAGAGAGAGAGAGAGAGAGAGAGAGAGAGAGAGAGAGAGAGAGAGAGAGAGAGAGAGAGAGAGAGAGAGAGAGAGAGAGAGAGAGAGAGAGAGAGAGAGAGAGAGAGAGGTGGGGGGAATGTTTCAGTATATGATGATAAATGTGTATTTTATGACAAGGATGATCAATTTGAAAATAATCTGTGTAGTGCTGCTGAACATTACAGTATTAGTTCATTAAAAATATAGTCCAAGAAAATACTTAAAAATAATAACAGACAGACACCATCAACAAATAATCCTTAAATAATCATTTCAAACAACAAAATCTTACAGCTTCAATTATGTCAAAAGCAAGAGAGAGAAAAAAAAAGTTTGATACCTATGTCCTCGAAATAAACATACACAGAATAAAGCCGAATGCAGCTTCATTTCCCAAGCTCCTACAAGCTTTAATAATGTGCATTGCATGAAACCTGCAGTAGGAAATCTATAACTTCAATATTTTTAAAGACAAAATGTAAAATGCATTATGAGTCACACAGGATCATTGTTTCCTTTACCCAGCTATCACAATAAAACACCTATGCTATTCCCTATGAAGGACTAGGTGAAGTCTTTAAAATACATCATTGATGACTTACAACCATACAGTGCTTGATAAATTAACCTCTTGTACTGCCAACAGCATTCAGTTGGTATGCCACAGTCTAGTTAGAAAAGCCTAAAGTACCAATGTGTGTGTGTGTGTGTGTGTGTGTGTGTGTGTGTGTGTGTGTGTGTGTGTGTGTGTGTGTGTGTGTGTGTGTGTGTGTGTGTGTGTGTGTGTGTGTGTACTTCCTAATGGGCATCTTCCCTCAGTGTACACAGTAGGACAAGGTACACCTGAACCATCATTAGGCCCGGGATACGTTGATGGATGAACCAGTAATATTTGTAACCAAGAACAGGAAGTACAACAAATATCACAGAATGAGCTCCTCTTCAGCACCATTCCTTCCTTCATTATCTCTGACTCTTCTGCCGGAAATTTTCTAACTCCAGAATGCTGCGGCTTAGCCTGCGGAATGTTGGGAAGAGAATATAAGGAAACTGCTGGCATGTTTAATAAATACTATTTATAAAAACAACTCACAGCTTTGGTCTACGCAAAGTGTGATAGTTGCAGTTGTGGAGCATGTAAGTATCAATACAATGTTCCCTGTGTATTTGTGATTTTGCATATTTGGGGATTTTTACGAAGTGTCCTCACCGGCTCAGTCTTTCAGCCCAAAGAGCCTTTTTTTTTTTATGTAGGATGGACACTGGCCAAGGGCAACAAAAATCCAATTAAAAAAAATGCCCACTGAAATGCCAGTCCCTTAAAAGGGTCCAAAGTGGTAGTAAAAAAATTGATGAATAAGTGTCTTGAAACCTCCCTCTTCAAGGAATTCAAGTCATGGGAAGGTGGAAATACAGAAGCAGGCAGGGAGTTCCAGAGTTTACCAGAGAAAGGGATGAATGATTGAGGATACTGGTTAACTCTTGCGTTAGAGAGGTGGACAGAATAGGAGTGAGAGAAAGAAAAGTCTTGTACAGTGAAGCCACAGGAGGAGGGAAGGCATGCAGTTAGCAAGATCAGAAGAGCAGTTAGCATGAAAATAGTAGTAGAAGACAGCTAGAGATGCTACGTTGCGGTGATGAGAGAAAGGCTGAAGACAGTCAGTTAGAGAAGAGGAGTTGATGAGACAAAAAGCTTTTGATTCCACCCTGTCTAGAAGAGCAGTATGAATGGAACCCCCCCCCAGACATGTGAAACATACTCCATACATGGACGGATAAGGCCCTTGTACAGAGTTAGCAGCTGGGGGGGTGAGAAAAACTGGTGGAGACATCTCAGAATGCCTAACTTCATAAAAGCTGTTTTAGCTAGAGATGAGATGTGAAGTTTCTAGTTCAGATTATAAGTAAAGGATAGACTGAGGATGTTCAGTGTAGAAGAGGGGGACAGTTGAGTGTCATTGAAGAAGAGAGGATAGTTGTCTGGAAAGTTGTGTAGAGCTGATAGATGGAGGAATTGAGTTTTTGAGGCATTGAACAATACCAAGTTTGCTCTGCCCGAATCAGAAATTTTAGAAAGATCAGAAGTCAAGCGTTTTGTGGCTTCCCTGCGTGAAATGTTTACCTCCTGAAGTGTTGGATGTCTATGAAAAGATGTGGAAAAATGCAGGGTGGTACCATCAGTGTAGGATTGGATAGGACAAGAAGTTTGGTTTAGAAGATCATTAATGAATAATAAAAAGAGAGTGGGGGACAGGACAGAACCCTGAGGAACACCACTGTTAATAGATTTAGGAGAAGAACAGTGACCGTCTACCACAGCAGCAATAGAATGGTCAGAAAGGAAACTTGAGATGAAGTTACAGAGAGAAGGATAGAAGCCATAAGAGGGTAGTTTGGAAATCAAAGCTTTGTGCCAGACTCTATCAAAAGCTTTTGATAAGTCCAAGGCAACAGCAAAAATTTCACCAAAATCTCTAAAAGAGATTTCAATTATTGTTAATTACAGTAAACCCTCGATATAATGAACACATATGGTGGAAAGGTGCAATCACTAAAGGCAAAAAATTCATTATATCCAGAGCAAAGAAAGAGAGATGTAGCTGGGTGACAACAAATGACCTCGACAATGCTCTCTCTCTCTCCCTCTCTCAAATAAGTTAACAGAGAGAGAGAGAGAGAGAGAGAGAGAGAGAGAGAGAGAGAGAGAGAGAGAGAGAGAGAGAGAGAGAGAGAGAGAGAGAGAGAGAGAGAGAGAGAGAGAGAGAGAGAGAGAGAGAGAGAGAGAGAGAGAGAGAGAGAGAGAGAGAGAGAGAGAGAGAGAGAGAGGGGGGGGGGGGGGAGGCAGCAGCCTTTAAGGGGGCATTATATCCAAAATTTGCATATTAGTTTAGTGCCACTTCATTTTACAGAGTACTGTATTTTCAAAATTAAAATATTATGTACTGTACGTATAATAATTATTTTTACTGTGTTAAAGTGAATTTAAAATGCGTTTAGTAAGTGTGAGACATATATTTTATGGCTTAAACTATAGACATTGGTATTACTGAGCCCTGTGGAGGTGATTACCCATATTTGTGAATTTTCACTATTCACATGAGGCTCTGGAATGTAACACCCCATGAATAGCAGGGAACACTGTATTCTCTTTGTCTTTGTCTCTGGACTTTACAGCCTAAACTAAGCTTGCACCTTGCCTAGTCAAACTCTTTCAGCTCTGTCTGTCAACATCTACCTTTCCTTCTTGCTGGAAGTTTGCCTACATTCAATCTGTTCCTAAAAAGGGTGACCGCTCTAATCCCTCAAACTACCGTCCTATTGCTTCAATTTCCTGCTTATCTAAAGTTTTTGAATCTATCCTCAACAGGAAGATTCTTAAACATCTATCACTTCACAACCTTCTATCTGATCGCCAGTATGGGTTCCGTCAAGGCCGCTCTACTGGTGATCTTCTGGCTTTCCTTACTGAGTCTTGGTCATCCTCTTTTAGAGACTTTGGTGAAACTTTTGCTGTTGCCTTGGAACATATCAAAAGCCTTTGATAGAGTCTGGCACAAAGCTTTGATTTCCAAACTACCCTCCTACGGTTTCTATCCTTCTCTCTGTAACTTCATCTCAAGTTTCCTTTCTGACCGTTCTATTGCTGCTGTGGTAGACGGTCACTGTTCTTCTCCTAAATCTATTAACAGTGGTGTTCCTCAGGGTTCTGTCCTGTCACCCACTCTCTTCTTATTATTCATTAATGATCTTCTAAACCAAACTTCTTGTCCTATCCACTCCTATGCTGATGATACCCACCCTGCACTTTTCTCCACGTCTTTTCATAGACGTCCAACCCTTCAGGAGGTAAACATATCACGCAGGGAAGCCACAGAACGCCTGACTTCTGATCTTTCTAAAATTTTCTGATTGGGGCAGAGCAAACTTGGTATTGTTCAATGCCTCAAAAACTCAATTCCTCCATCTATCAACTCGACACAATCTTCCAGACAACTATCCCCTCTTCTTCAATGACACTCAACTATCCCCCTCTTCTACACTGAACATCCTTGGTCTGTCCTTTACTTATAATCTGAACTGGAAACTTCACATCTCATCTCTAGCTAAAACAGCTTCTATGAAGTTAGGTGTTCTGAGACGTCTCCGCCAGTTTTTCTCACCCCCCCAGCTGCTAACTCTGTACAAGGGCCTTATCCGTCCATGTATGGAGTATGCTTCACATGTCTGGGGGGGTTCCACTCATACTGCTGTTCTAGACAGGGTGGAATCAAAAGCTTTTCGTCTCATCAACTCCTCTCCTCTAACTGACTGTCTTCAGCCTCTTCTCTCACCGCCGCAATGTTGCATCTCTAGCTGTCTTCTACCGCTATTTTCATGCTAACTGCTCTTCTGATCTTGCTAACTGCATGCCTCCCCCTCCTTCCGCGGCCTCGCTGCACAAGACTTTCATCTTTCTCTCACTCCTATTTCTGTTCACCTCGCTAACGCAAGAGTTAACCAGTATTCTCAATCATTCATCCCTTTCTCTGGTAAAACTCTGGAATTCCTTGCCTGCTTCTGTATTTCCACCTTCCTATGACTTGAATTCCTTCAAGAGGGAGGTTTCAAGACACTTATCCACCAATTTTTTTACCACTGCTTTGACCCTTTTAGGGACTGGCATTTCAGTGGGCATTTTTTTTTATTAGATTTTTGTTGCCCTTGGCCAGTATCCTTCCTACATAAAAAAAAAAAAAAAAAAAAAAAAAAAAAAAGCTACAGATCTGTTAATTAGGAAATTAATAGATATCTATAACACCCATTTTACAACATTTTATGACAAGAGCAAATGGACTGGAGATCTGCTCTTTGATTTTATTCATAATATAAGGCAGAGTGAAATTTCTAAGCTAGCCCACTTTTAAGAGTGAATATCAATCTGAATATACAGTTACAAGACTACACCACAATGTTGCCCTGCAGTTTATTTCATAACACATGAACAATGAATAATAAGAATATAAGCCTTACCTTCCAAATGCATTGAATAAAGCTACAACTTCCTCTCTAGACAGTTGGAAGTTGGTCTGTTTCACAGCTGACAGGTTGAGCTGCTGGTCTATTGGGTGATCAAAGTTGCCTGAGAACAAGATCTTCAATGCTGTCCCTAAGCCAGTGATCTGAAAATATAAAATAAATAAATGAAAATAAATGATAAATAAAATAAATAGAAAAATAATTAAGTAAATCTGAAAAAAATACATTAAAATCCTAAAAAAAATTATCTACAGTATTTCTTTTACACAAATCAGTCAGATTCATAGCTGCACTTGTATAATGAAGAAGTCTGAAAATACTACATCCCACTAATAACCTTAATCCCATTATCAACACATAAGAATTTAAATTTAAATCTGGAAACAGAAGAGAAAACTGAATAAGACTTAAAGATAATATTGAATTCTTTTGCATCTTCCACACATCAACTACAACCCCTTAGTACCTGGAGTTTGCCCCAGAGACGACACTTGTCACACCCCACACAGTCCATGATTCTGCTGATGTTACGGAAGTGCTCTCGGAATTCCTCCTTGAGCTTGGCCGCTTGGTGTCCCCCGGTGAACATTGAGTGCTCGTTGAAGTGGTCAGGGAAACTCCTGAATGTAAACAGGAATTAGATGACATGTCACCCACACATGTTCAGATGCTGGTGATCTAAAGTGCTGGCAGGGGATGTTTGCCTATACTGTGTGCTCTATTCATGATGATTCCCAGTGCAAATGTGATCCACAGTTGTAATATTTGCTTTCATATGCTGCATTTTTATTGGCAACAAAGTATCTATATATTTATCATTCTTTGTTAGTTTGATTACCTAACAAGAGAAATTCACTGACATCAAGGTGGTAATGGTGAAAGGACCCGAGACTGCAGTGGGTACACACTATGCATTATTATTACCAGTATTAAAAGGATCATGATAACTATGACAATAGTGATTACAATGATAATGATGGCAATGTAAGAATTCACTTACTTCACAATGGAGAGCAGGTCTGTGACAGCCCTTTTGACATCTCTGTCATCTTCTTCATTGCCAGTGTAGAATTCTTGACTTTCTAAATATGGTGCTGCTTTGGCTAGAGCTCTCAGCTCTTTTGGTGAAGAGGATAAGAAGGAATATATAATGTCAGGCTTGAAACTTATTCCTCAGTGCTTTTTTACATAATCAAAAGTGAGAGGGAAAAATAAAAAATAAAAAGCCATATCAGCATTTGTTCAAAGGACAATTCAAATTATAACTCTGACCCTCATCCCTCCATAAGGATGATCAACCATACTACTTAGCACCAAAAATGCATATATAACTGAGTCTGTGTTCTAAAGATGAGAGAGAGAGAGAGAGAGAGAGAGAGAGAGAGAGAGAGAGAGAGAGAGAGAGAGAGAGAGAGAGAGAGAGAGAGAGAGAGAGAGAGAGAGAGAGAGAGAGAGAGAGAGAGAGAGAGAGATGAGGACTCACCAAGTAAATACAGGAAGTAGAGGTTCTTGAGACGCTTAGGTCCCTCACCACCTGTCAGCTCTGGGTCAAACCTGCGCTGGAACTCCCCAACATTGTGGCCCCAGATGCCTTCAGCTGATACATCAAACCCATTCTGGTCTGATAGTGGAAGGAGAGTACAGAATTAAAGAAAAGAAGACTGAGAAGATCCCAGCAGCATAACCCTAATGAACCAAAATAAACCTTGCACCTGGTCTGATGTGCTGATTAAATCTCAATGAGGCTGTTTCCATTCATGCACTCACAACTGCCATCTATTCATCATATCATGCATAGCTACACTTCCTTGCTCCATCAACATTCTTGCAACAATCACTCTCTTCCCACAGTGATTATCTTCCCTCTAGCCTCACACCTTCCACATTAGATCCAATCACCTTCACTAATCTCTCTTCTTTAAGCCTCTCCATATATATTAAAGCCATCATAACACTCCATGCTTTGCTCAATCAGCTCTCTCATAATCTTACAATGCCACTTATAAAAGAAAAGTTTGAAGGCACACCTGAGAGGAGGTAGCGAGCAGACAAGTGAATGTTGATGCTGCTGTGAAGACCAGAAACAGCTCGGTAAAATGCACGTTTCTCCAGGCACATGTCTGAAAGATGGTAATATTAGTAGTGATATTCACAAACTTTGTCAATTCTGTTTTTCTTTCTTTTTTTTTTTTTTGGTGTCTTATCACCTCAAAATGAATCTTTATATCATCTAGGAAAGTCAGTTATAATTTGACATATATCAGGTTTTTTTTTACATAAGCAAAGGAGCTATTCATATCTCTACACTTCGTCATGATGTATTTAAGCATTAATATAGAGATAAACTTAATTATAACTTAATCATACATGCACTTCCTTATGGCAATTAAGCAATATTTCAGAAATAAATCAAAGCATTTCATTATAATTCTCTACTGCTTACCTATCACCTGCAACTGAGCCACAGCCAGTGACAAAGTAGATCACTAGTGCACACTAAAATAGTTATTACTGTCTAGACAGAATTTCTGAGCAAAATATGAAAATCACAATAATCACAAGCTCAGAAGCTATTGGTGATTGCATAATGAGATGTTGTTGAATTATGTAGGCAAAGCACAAGATACACATAAGGAAATGACTATAATACAGATGCTTAAAATACAAGCCAGTCATCTAGACCTTTGTAAGATTGTCTTGCTAATTCTTACATGGCACTCAACTGAGAAACCTTAACCCCTGTTTAGTATCTAGCAAGAAACAGTATGTACTGTCAATTCTAAGTGTAAAACTTAGAATTAATCATCTGGCTAATTTATGAAGCTGGTTATCAAACTGTGGCTTATCTCACAACAGTATTGGCATGTATATACATTTGAATATCTAAATGAATATCAAGTGAAACAATGTTAAGTTCATATAGACAGGTCCTTCACAGCATCTCAGTTTGGAATATTTACAACCACAGCTACCACACTTATAATAGATCAGGCTTGTCCTCCACAACACCAATGTTACAAACAAACATATGGGGTTATTTGTGCAACACTTAATTAAAAAATTAAGGACATCAAAACAAATGATGAGTACTTCAAATGCTTGAAAGTTGATATTTAGTAGAAAAATCATGCAATACACTAAATATAGCAGAGGAACTTGTTTATATTTTTAGAATAATAATTTATATGCAAAAGCTTTATCATGCAAGATTCAGTTGTTGTGAACTGGTTCAAATAATTGTGAATTTAAAGTAGAGAATCATATTTTCAGCAAAAAGGTTTTCATGGCAATGCACTGCTAGCCAATGAATCAAATTTAGCAAAGCCAGAAGAAATTTCTCATACAGAACCAATTATTACAAAGCCTGATTTGTACTGAAGGATTCCTCCACCCAAGCGAACCGCCACCTACTGGATACAAGACTTACCCTGCAGGAACTCATCAGCTGTGCTTATGAAAAAGGGGAGGGGGAGGAAAAATTATGGGTAAGTAAATATTTCATGAAGCACAAGCAGCATACCTAGAATTAGGAAGCAACATTGCTAATAATGACTAAGAAAAAAAGTAAAGCCAACCATGTATCATAAAATTAGGTTTACTGTAGGTATATAAAAAAATCTGAAGAGCATCACTGCATGATTGAAATGGCAGCCTTCCTCATAGCAGCACAGTAATACTCAAGAGCTTGGAAAGTGATCTCAATAATCTTTCTCAATAAATCAACAACATGCCTCCAGCCCATACAACCAGGCTCATCATTACTACTTACCTCCAATGTTGCTGAAGTCAGCATATGGTCCCAGGTTCCTGGATGGCCTGTAAATACATCACTTTGCTGAGACATACAGGTAATTTATGTATTTGTCATCTAGTATATAGTGGGTGATATCACAGAATTTTCACAAAGGCAGTGAAGTGTTTACAGCTGTTTAGCATTTCTCCAGCATCTTTTGAAATAGCTGTCTTCTGCCTACTGTTTCTAAAATTGTGTATGGTAAATCTTGCTTAGTGTGCAGATCAATCATCATCTATGGTCATAATTGTATTACACTTTGCATATACAACTGGCAATAAAGAAAAGAGAGAATAATATAGCCAAAATATCTTCCATAGAGAGAGAGAGAGAGAGAGAGAGAGAGAGAGAGAGAGAGAGAGAGAGAGAGAGAGAGAGAGAGAGAGAGAGAGAGAGAGAGAGAGAGAGAGAGAGAGAGAGAGAGAGAGAGAGAGAGAGAGAGAGAGAGAGAGAGAGAGAGAGAGAGAGAGAGAGAGAGAGAGATTTAGGGCAAAAACAATCACTCAATCACTCACTTGAAACAATTTTCCTGGTAGATGGACCTCCAGATGCGGTGGGCAGATGGACCAGTATAGCCTGTGTAGCGCTCCGGGTTCAGCAGTAGGTCCACATACTCACTGCCTTCCGAGTCGTCGTCATCAATGTAGCAGAAGCTGTCATGGGCTGCCCATTTCTCAAAGTCATCCAGGGATTCCTTGCTGCAAACCAAAGAATGTGACAGCATAAATGACTGTGGCAGGAAGGAGAAATATTGCTTTTATATTGTTCTGAAGAGTGGGAGAGACATTGTTATCCTTTGTAATCAAAATATGTATAAGCACATGTTTATCATGGAGCAGTCATATTCCCTTCCCATTGCATCTCCTTCCCTGATCAACTTCCTCTGCATGTATTCCATTTCATTCATCTGTCGCTCTGATGTCTCATTCCCTCCTACACTCCCTTCAAGAGTGGCCCTCAAGAGTGGCCATGGCAGAGAACTACCACTTCTCCCTGTCCAAACACTCCCTACTAGTTTGTGTAAGTATTCTACCTCCACTATCACCTCTTTCATCACACATATTCCTTTGCTTTATTCTCCCACCTTCCAAGTGATCTTCCTTTCCTATTAGGGGCTTTAATTCAACCACATACTTCTATATAAACTTTTTACCATTTATCCTTTAAAAAATGACTGAGTTATCTCAGCGTGTACATCTTGTATATTCCTCTCTAGACATATTTTCCTGTAAACATTTTCCCAAGGATATCTGATAACACCACATAATGATACTGAAGCACTGACCACAGCAAACAGTTTATGTTAGCCTAGATTAATGACTCAATAAACAAAGGATAAGGGGAAATATCAGGAGAGGAAAAAAAGGTTAACTGGTCAGATAGGAATATGTTTGGAGAAGAGTTCAAGAATATGTTTTGAGGGGCAAAGGTCAAGAGAGGAAAATGATATACACTTACTTTACAAATGGGTTACGCTTGCTAAAATTAATGGTTTAATAAACAATGAGGGAGGGAAAATGTCTAGGTAAAAAATATCCAAAGGGTTAGTAGTTAGAGGAGAAGGCAAGAAAATAATCTACAATGATTTTTTAACTGTCTGTGGCCACCCCATGTGGGACTACTGGTCTGGTATATAGATAGATTTCTTCCTGACCTGAGTGTTGTGTTAAGGAAGCCTAAGTCATTCTCATCATCACAGCCTCCACTGCCAAGAGATTTCACCTCCTTCTGGGACTTGTTGATATCTGGATCTACAGCTCTTCCCTTGAGACCTTCAGGAACCTGCAGAATTCAGATCATTGAGGTGCAGGCATTTCAAGGCTATTGAATGAGATATTACTGCACACACCAAACTCTTACATGCTTTTTTGTACATTTTACCATTTAGTTTCAACTCTTTCTTCCTAACAGTGCCACCAGTATCATATCTTCCAAGCAAAGATAGCAGTAGGTATCTTCATTACTGTTGAAGTGTTTGCAGCTAAGTTAGCTTTACATCCTCGATGGTTTATGTTGCTTGGTGTACCAATTCAACTCACACATCACTGACTTAGTGAGTATAGCCCTAAAACTTATCACTGAAATAGAGGATGAAGAGACTGACTGCAAAGACATGGGAAAGCACAAGTAGACAAATGACATAAATCTTGAACAAAAACATTATTTGCAAACAGGACATTTCCCAAAAGCTGTTTCAAGTGCAGGTGCAAACAAAAACAAAAGGTGCTTTCTGAATAACTTGTGACGAGGAACTCTTCCTTCTTTTTTCCATCTCGGGGTCACATACTCTGTGCTGACTCCACTGTGAGTAGCAAAGGTGCTGTCATGCGTGTGCCAAGTTCTGACGGTACTGTCTGATAAGTTCCAAGATATACTTGAGGACTTAATGGTGCAGTGCGGTTTTCCTATATCACTAAATCCACTCTTTTACTTTATCTACATCTGCATTCTGAAAAGCCTGATGTCAATTCCAACACACCCTTTCATTTTTTCAATTATGGTACAATATATGTACAGTTAAAGTACTATTTTGATAATAATTTTCAGTCACCAATTCAGAATTAAGTGTGATTTGTTGACACCTACAAGATCTCTTTTTTGGACACAGAGCCTTGAACTTCACACTCACAAGACAGCACCTCATCTCATGCAGATTCTGAATATCTTAAAAGGATCACAAACAAAAAAAAAAAATAAATAAATAAATAAATAAAAAAAATACAACAAAATGGGAGGCTGCAGCACTCAGCACAGCATAACCTTCTCACATGACTTTGCACCTTCAACAAAGTTTTCTATCAGTCTTGAAAGGTTATTGGACGAGGTTTGAGGGATTTCGCACTTCTCAGATGATGAAATGTCTTCTTGCTAAAAGATAAATGCAGTAAGACAAGTATATAAATTAATCTGACAAATTAAAAACCTTCATAAAATTCAAACAAACCCAAAATGAGGTAATCTTAAAAGCAAATTAACAAAAATAAATGATAGTGAATAAATAAATAATATAAATTAACTGAGTAGAAAATAACCACCACCTATTAAAATTAACCGAATAGAAAATAACCACCACCTATTAAGATTTTTTGAGGCAGAGTATCACCTGGCAGGGCAGCCCCTTCACCAACAAATATTTGACATTTAGGGGACAGAGAACAGAGCAAAGGAAACAGTAAGCTGAATCAATGCAAGGGAAACACTACTGATTCCAAATAATGTGGTATTTTCAGTAAACTTTTCTTAATATCAAGGATACACCACATCTGTTTCTGAAGGCACATGCTTATCCCTTAAAGTGTAGCCTTCACCTGATGACAGTAGTCATGTTCCAACCATCACTAAATTTGTTACTTTATAATGGGTCATCATTATACAGCTTCATTTGCTATGGTTCACTTGTTTGTCATCTTTTATGATGTAGTATTGCCCATTTTCAGTCCCACAAAATTATACTTTACATATACCCATGAAATTACCAACTTCTGAACACAAATTATATAAAATAATAAAATAAAAGTTCAATATCAGATTGATATGGAAAAGCATTTTAAAAGCATAAAATGGAAATAAAAATGTTTAGGTGGATTTACGGAGGAAAAAAAAAAAAAAAGAATGACAAACATCTACTGAAGGGACAAGACAAGGCCATGCATACTCACATCAGTGCATGGCTGAACACTGCAGTAACGGATGGCACACCGGCCATCATCCTCCCAGAATGGACACTTCTTGTTCAGGTTTACCTGCAGATACATGGGAAAAATGGATTAGTGATCAAAATATGAATAAATGACAAGGAATTGATTATCTGACTGCATTCATATGTCACAAGGTCATATGATGCTGCACAGCTTGAATTGGAAAGGTGCACTCAGTAGGAATCCTGTACACACTTTTAAAGAGAAGTACATGATATGAAAGAAATGAAAGAAATAGATCAGTGATCTTAAAGAAGGGTGGACAAGATTCTTATTAATAATGATGATGACAGTGATACCTGCCTTCTCTGAGTGCCTTACCTTCCAATACCTGAAGAAGACTTGCTGCAGGAGACTGTTGAGTCGTGGGTATATCTTCAGATTGTTGAAACTGTCTATCGTCTCCACTGAACATGAACAGTCATCAATAGCACCTTTCAGCTGAGGGTGAAAGCATCATCATAGCAACACAATTCTGCACATTGAGGCAGTCATGTTTCCCCTCTGGACTCCCCCAAATGCACTATCAACAAAGTGTCACTCTTGGTCTTGTGACAGTGAAGAGCATTCTGAAACAATCTCTCCTATAACAATAACTTTCTAACTCATTAACTGGATGACACAGCAGTGATCTTTTTAATGTATTCATCTACACATTACTTCATATCATCAATATTAGTGTAACAACCAGTATTCCCGGTGTAGGTGTTATCTAAGGCAGCCTCATTTAGTTACCAGCAGTAAAGGTGAAAAGCTATACCAAAGAGTTGCCACACTGTAAAATCTTTACTGAGTCAGCCAAGTAAGTGTTATGGGGTAAATAAACAGTATCAACTAGATAAACATACAAAACCAAAAGTGAGCCACGTGTTTGCCGTTTACCATAGACTGACAGGGTGCAAAGTTAAGTGGCTGGCAGGCGAGTAATGTACACCTGCTGATTACCTTTTAAGTATCTTTTCTGCAGGTATGAGAAAAATGCAAAGAAACAGCAGTTAAATACCACTATATGAAGTATGAGATTTTGTGCATTTATCCATGCCTTAAATATAACGGTGTCATATTTTCCATAAGCAACACTGAAAAAAAAAATCTGCTGGTCACTTTGCAGTCACCCATACATAACGATCTAGGAAAATAAATGTACTAGCTTATTTTCATGTCTAATATAATCCTACTTTTCATATGCCATTTTGCTTAAAAGTTCTTAAATTTACAAGGATGCAAATCCCAGAGTAGGAAAATGTGTGATCACTGACATTCACGCTATTTGTTATTTCCGTCACCATATGTCACACACATGACGCAGTACACTAGCTCACCCACCTGGCAGAAACACCTCTCCCCGGCTGCCGTGTCTGTCTTGGTGCTAACTTTGCCGCTACCGAAGAAGCTTGCCCAACACGGCTGCAGCAATACGCCCACCACAACCACCGCCGCCACCAGCACCACCCTCCCGGCACCTGTCATCCTCCTTGTATAGACAGACAGACAGAAAAATAAATACTTCACCACATGAACGTATATAAAACGTCACAATTCTTGACCACATTTACATTGAAGTACACACAGTGACCAGATAAACTGAAATAATACATAAATCAACATTATACGTTATGAAACATCTTTCTAGACACCTTTTTGGCAATTCCTCTATTTTCTTCTTTTTCTTAAATTTCAGTCTATTCTGTCCAGCTTGTGAGAAAGATGATGGTATATACGAGGAGTGGACACCGGCCAGAGTAATCCTGGCCCTGGTGTAGGACTGAAGAATGGTATGTCCGTAGTGTCTGAACGGCTGTTCACCTCTGCTAACCCTCCGCCACCCTCACTCGCTCACTCACTGCCTTGCGTCATCAGCTGATCCGCCGCGCCACACACCACTTGTAAACACTACTACGAAAAATAAAGTAGTTACAATCAACTTTAACCCTCCCATTCTAATTCCATAAGTTGTTAAGGGGATAGTGCACCACTGCGTATAAACATTTGCTGGATTCTGCTGCTGTGTTAAGACTTATTTGTGTTTTAAAAGGCGTGTGTGAGTAGCTCAGCGGCGGAGTACCAGACAAGACCTTTATCTGACGTGGCCGCCGCTGCTCTAGAGCCCCGCGAAATTCAGTTGCATCATCCTTATTTAACACCTACATGCGTCACTAGTAATGTTTTTGACTATTGTTCTTGATGGAGCTGTCAATGTACACTTGTTGAACAGGTCTCCTGTGTCTCTCTCACTAACAGGCAACAGATAATATATATATATATATATATATATATATATATATATATATATATATATATATATATATATATATATATATATATATATATATATATATATATATATATATATATATATATATATATATATATATATATATATATATATATATATATATATATATATATATATATATATATATATATATATATATATATATATATATATATATATATATACATATATAATTTTTTCTTTCTTTTTAATCCAGTCTTCTACTAGCTCACTTCCACCTATCGACTTTATCGGAAATGTGTTAAGTATGTGGTAGGCACATTTTTTTTTCCAGGTGTGAACCCTATTGGAAGTAACTCTTTCATAAACTTACACATAGCCATTATTTCTGAGCTTTTACGAAGTACATTTCTCCATAATGAAAGCTTACATATTGTTCACTATTGTTTTAAGTGTTGATAATATGCTCTAAAAGAATTACCTCTTCATTTATCAGAGAGAGAGAGAGAGAGAGAGAGAGAGAGAGAGAGAGAGAGAGAGAGAGAGAGAATCTATCCCCATCGGTGAGCGTGGGTTTGAGTTGACGTGTATGTCGCGCTGTGTACGTGTGGCTGTGCACGTTAAATCAGTCCATGCTTTCGTCATATTATATTATCATCAGTGAGGGAGGAAAAAAAAATGCATGGTGGAAGTGTGTGTGTGTGTGTGTGTGTGTGTGTGTGTGTGTGTCACGTCCACCGGTAACTTATCTACTGCCGGAAGGATGGACGGGTAAACATCCGGTTTGGATGTATGTGAGCTTACGTATGGAGAGAGAGAGAGAGAGAGAGAGAGAGAGAGAGAGAGAGAGAGAGAGAGAGAGAGAGAGAGAATGCACGTGACATTTTACACGTAGTAATAATGAGGGAGGAGGCACATCCCATTCTCCTTTCTTCCTCCCTCTTCTCTCTTCCTTTCACCACCCTCCCCTTCTCTCCTCTCCCTTGATTTTTCCTCCTCCTCTTCCTCCTCCTTCTCCTCCTTCATTAGGGGACGCATGCATGGGAGGAGGAGAGGGGGAATGTTGATGGTACATACCTATATAGTCACTCACATGTGCATATCATTCGTGCATCTGCTTCCAGCCCGTTAATTAAGGCAAATTGTATGTAAGAGAGAGGGAGAGAGAGAGAGAGAGAGAGAGAGAGAGAGAGAGAGAGAGAGAGAGAGAGAGAGAGAGAGAGAGAGTTGACTTTACCTGCCAATAAAATGTTTTTCCTTACCTTTCTAACCTCATTTTCTCACTTTCCTTTTCTCCGTTCTTTACTCTCCCACTTCCTATTCTTCCTCCTTCCTTCTTCCTCCATATCCTTTGTCCTTCACTCTGTTTACTCGTCATAGATCTTACCTCCTCTTCTCTCTCTCTCTCTCTCTCTCTCTCTCTCTCTCTCTCTCTCTCTCTCTCTCTCTCTCTCTCTCTCTCTCTCTCTCTCTCTCTCTCTCTCTCTCATAACATCTCCAGCTGCACACGCACACACAGGGACAGAAAAAAAAAATCAACTCTAACATGACTGGAAACTCAGTCGTGATAACAGATAACAGATAAGAACGCTGAGGTTAATATACACGTTTTGTTGAACATGAGACAACTGAAGGCGCCGGTGGAGGTGACATACGGAATTACTATATATATATATATATATATATATATATATATATATATATATATATATATATATATATATATATATATATATATATATATATATATATATATATATATATATATATATATATATAAAGTGGAACGGTTAAGAGAGAGGGAAAAGAATAAAGAGAATCAGGTCACCAGTCTTATGAAAGAAAACGAGAGGGTAAAGACAGGTCTGTTTAGTAAAAAAAATGTTAACAAAGGGATCACATTAGGTGCAAGGTGACTTGTTGAAATACATCAGTGGCTCTCTGGTATATACAGTGCAGTGACCTTGTGGCCTATGTAGAAAGATTGTGAGTTTGATTCTTGTTGAACCATACTCTGAAACACTTCTGGCCGCACCTTCACTACATTCAAAAGGTTATATAGTTCACGTTACACGGGTTTTTAAGGATGGTTGTGGTTCTAGTGAAAGATTAAGAAGTTGTATACGTTATTAATAGGGGAAACACACTGGTAAATCTTGATAATCACCTCTGTGGCCTTTGAAAATAGTCGTGGTGGAAGAGTATGGTGTTTCTAAATACGGGCATCTATCTCAACAAGGTTTTTTTTTTTTTTTTGAGGAAGAGGTGAAACTCTGTCTCGCAAAACCTAGGCGGTACGTCGATCAGGACTTTGCTGTCTGTGCGGCGCCTATGTCAATAACCTGAGTTGTATAAGTTGTATAATATTACAGTACTGACTGCTTCTGAGAGAGAGAGAGAGAGAGAGAGAGAGAGAGAGAGAGAGAGAGAGAGAGAGAGAGAGAGAGAGAGAGAGAGAGATCATTAATATCGCTTTGCTTTCCTGCTTCCTGTCACACTTAATTAAAGTTTGTTAGTTTTAGTGGATCTCTCTCTCTCTCTCTCTCTCTCTCTCTCTCTCTCTCTCTCTCTCTCTCTCTCTCTCTCTCTCTCTCTCTCTCTCTCTCTCATCAGTGACATGTATATAGACTGCTGGTAATACCTCTTTCACTTCATTATGTCCTCGCAAATGGCGCTACTACTACTACTACTACTACTACTACTACTACTACTACTACTACTACTATAATAATAATACTGCTGCTGTTGCTGCTGCTAGTATTACTAATACAATAACCCTGCCTATATAGTTTGATGTTCTGACTCGTAAAGTTATCAAAGCCTTCTACAGTGTCATATTCTAACGCTGTCATGGTTGCGTCACTCCTGAGTTAGGTATTACAGTCCTGCCAAGTATTGGTGACGTGTTTTGTGATACTCAGCGTACACAACACCTCACCAGTCAGGCTATAATGATCATTCTGGTCCACATAAGGTTTGGACGGCCTTGACCGTCCCGCCGCGAACATAAATATGTCACCAGATGGGAACAGTTTCCGCGGCCAGGGTTCCCAAACACTCTTTGCTCTCACAGAAAGTTTTCGAAGGCGAGAGGAGATTTGTATGGTTCCCATGGGTATTCTTCTATTCAGTAGTGTAGATTCTTTGTTAAACTATATCTAGAATAATGAAAACACACTTGAACACCACATTAATCTATGTTATAGCGTATGAAAATTAATCGGATAAGGCGACGAAACGTTAAGAATACGATCCCTCAGGATAGGTTGGCACACGTGAGATCAGTCATGCCTCCCTTGTGTTATGGCAGTTTGGCGCCTCCAGTACATACGTCAATCCTTTTAATATCACGGCATCGATTTTGTATATATTCTAGATGCCACTGGATATTATTAGGATGCTTACAGTGTACTGATAGGACTATGCAGCCTCTTTTATGTAAATCAGTCCTCTCAATAGCGCTGCATCCATTTCAATCGGTTACATTCTACGGTGTGTCATTAGGTAATAATAATCAGGGTACTTAATATGTTTTGATAGGACTGTGCAGCTTTCATTTTTTCACCATCGCATACGTTAATCTCATCGATATCACCTAATTTATTTCGTTTATAATTTAGATGTCTTTAGATGATAATGATAAGGGTGCGTACAGTGTCTTGATGGGACTGCACAGCTTCTATCATTTTACCTAGAGTGTTTTTTGAGCCTCCATGTTAATCTTGCAGGAATTGGACGCTTCCCACGAGCCTTAAACATTGTTGAACCTTGTCTCACTTTGTACAGAGATAATTTGGTTGGATGGGACGCACAGCAACTGTCACACAGACACTGGACTTGGAAATTAAGCTGTCCTCTGAAAGGGCTCTACAGATGTTCAAACTATCCATAGCTCAAAGTTTCGTATTCCTAACATTTCTTTAAAAAGGTTAGTGAAAGTCATTGGAGATTTGAAGGATGTTTTCATGATTCCAGTGACAGTTTAACAAGGGTACTTCAAAGGGTACTTCAAAGGGGAAAGACACTCATGAAAACCCAACTAATCGTGCATGCGGCCACTGAAAATAGCTCTAATGAGACGGCAATGCTTTTAAGGATACGGGCCTAAGAATAAACAAGAACATGTTATCTTTACCTGTTAACCAAGTCCGATTAGAGAGAGAGAGAGAGAGAGAGAGAGAGAGAGAGAGAGAGAGAGAGAGAGAGAGAGAGAGACTTGTATAGGCCCATATTTAGTAACTGCTTACGGGTTTCATAAGGACTGTTTTCATATTCCACAGAAATCATAATTCTGGTTCTCATGTATGGTGTTTCCCCCGTTGACAGTGGAGAGTCATTGTCAAATTATCGATAGTCATGGAAACAACCTTGAAAATGCCAAAAGCTTTTTACTACGTAGAATCTGTCAAAAGTAGTCAACTTAAGGTACAGGAAGTTTGAGACATAAGTACACGTTATCTGTGTGGACAATACTCACTGGAAAAAAAATAAATAAAAAAATAAGTAAATAAAAGGAGTACAGCTAAAAACAACAACAACAACCGTACCTTGCTTCGAAGAGAGAGGCAAGGAAGGGAGGGACTCAGCGTGGGAGAAACAAACAAAAGAAAGAAAGGGAGGGAAGGAGCAAAAGGACCTGAGCCAGCCAGTCTCCTCAACACCTCTTTTACCTTCCAATCTCTCCTCTGTGTCTAGAATTTTAACTTTATCAAATCCCTTTTAAGTCATACAAGCACATTCTCTCTTCACTTATCAACATTACTGGCGTTTTACTAATTACTATAGATTATGTTGATCTGAGAATGAAAACAGACATTGGTAGTTTTGACAGTGTTATAGACAGTAACTTTTGTTTGATCGGAACAGAATAAAAAAAAAAAAAATGAGATGCTGGTTGTCATTATTACTTATTTTTCAGTGATACAAGGACATTAAAATAATAAAAATAAATAAACAAATAATTATAAAAAAAATCCGGAGAGGAAATTAATAATAAACAAAGATTCGTTGCGTAAATATTTTAATCACGCAGCTCACAAGATCCCAGACTGACTTCAAGGCCAGTGAGTTTCCCCTTTGTAGAGTTTTTCCTACTCTCTCTCTCTCTCTCTCTCTCTCTCTCTCTCTCTCTCTCTCTCTCTCTCTCTCTCTCTCTCTCTCAGACAAAAAATATATAAGTACCAGACAGAAAAGTGGCTTAAAAGTATTAGTGGTGCATTTCTTTATCCGATAACACACACACACACACACACACACACACACACACACACACACACACACACACAGAGGCAACAAGGAAAATACACTCATAATTATGTAACATCACTTTTTTTTTTGTACATGAATCATCCACTCTCTCTCTCTCTCTCTCTCTCTCTCTCTCTCTCTCTCTCTCTCTCTCTCTCTCTCTCTCTCTCTCTCTCTCTCTGTTAGGCGGTAATAAAAATTACTATTGGATGGAAAAATAGTAGTAGTAGTAGTAGTAGTAGTAGTAGTAGAATAGTAATAGTAGTAGTAGTAATAGTAGTAGTAGTAGTAGTAGTAGTAGTAGCAGTAGTAGTAGTAGTAGTAGTAGTAGTAGTAGTGATGGTGGTGATGATAAACCTGGTAATGGTAATTCTGTTAATAATGACGATTATGATGTTAATGGGTAGTGATCAGAGATGGTGATGATGGTAATGATGATAATGATGTAGATAATGATGATGATAATGATGATGATAATGATTGATGATGATGATGATGATGATGATGATGATGATGAAATTATGATGATGATGAGAAGGAGGATAAGAAGGAGAAAGAAGAAGAAGAAGAAGAAGAAGAAGAAGAAGAAGAAGAAGAAGAAGAAGAAGGAAAGATACGTAGTATTACACAAGGTGACTCACAGCAAGAGTTCTTTTCTAGTCTTGAGAGGCTGGTTGTTGAAGAGGAGGAGGAGGAGGAGGAGGAGGACGAGGAGCAGAAGGATTACAAAGGATTACAAACATGAACGGACCTTGGTTTCACGCTAAGCTATATTATTTCACTGTTGTAAGCTAACTGGTAGGAAAAAACACATATAGAACGGCAGAAGGCTCCTCCCCATCAATTCATACATCCATAAGAAGCTAGCTGGAGTGTCACCTGCCTGCCGCTAGCACCACCACCACCACCACCACCAACACCACTCAACACTGTCACGACCGCCACTGCTACAACCGCCATTAATATTACTACTACTACTACTATTAAAAAAAATAGAAATAGAAATAAAGGAACGAATGAATGGGTAAGTAAATAGATAAATAGATGAACGGATGAAATAAAGTAACTACCACAGAATACATATAAGGAAAATGAAAAAAAAAGTTGTGTTGTCTATGGATCTTTCTCGTTTGTAATAGATCTGAATGCTTTGTGTTTTGGTAAGGTGATGTAATGTGCTGTGTGAATGGCTACGGGGAGAAGGAAGAGAAATAATAAGAATGACCACAATGAAAAAGGAAACAAATGATGAGAAAGATAAAGATAGCAAACGAATAGAAGAAAAATACAGAAAACAAGAGGATGAGGAAGCGGAGCAAGAGGAAAAGTAAGAGGGAGAAAAGAAAAGAAAACAAGAAAAGAAAGAAAAAAAGACTAAAGTGAACGAGTAGAAGAAAAGATGGAGAAAATAATAAAATGAGGACGATAAGGAGCATGATGAAAAATAGGAGGGGAAAGAGGAAAGAGAATCAGATGAGGAGAAAAAAAAAACGGTGGAAAAGGAAGAAGAGGAGAAAGCAATGGATAAATAGAATGAATAAAATAAGGAATAAAGAAAAAAATAAAATGAAGACAATGAGAATAAAGAGCAAGATGAAAAGTGTGAGGAAGAAGAGGAAAGGGAATAACAGAAAACAAGGAGACAGTGAAACAGGAATAGGACGAGGAAGAGATGGAGGAGGATATGGAGAAGGAGGAGGAGAAGGAGATATCAATAGTAATGGTAGTGATAATGAATAAAGTAAAAGGAAAAGAGGAAAAGGAATAAAAGAAGAAGAAGAAGGCAATGGAAAATGGAAGAGAAGGAGGAGGAGAAAGAGGAGGTGAAGGAGGAGGAGGAGGAGGAGGAGGAGGAGGAGGAAGAGGAGGAGGAGGAGGAGGTAGTTATAGTGATGGTAATGAGTGCATGCTTGAACCGTACAGGTGCGCCAGGAACACCATTACAGCACCACACCTGCCTACACCTTTAGTATTCTCACCTGGTGGCGGCCATGAATAATGTCACCTGTATGCCGCCACCACCACCATCACCACCACTCCCACTGTCACGACCGCCACTGCTACAACAGCCATTAGTACCACTACTGCTACAACCGCCACTACTACTACTACTACTACTACTACTACTACTACTACTACTACTACTACTACTACTATTA